>NW_022436942.1:47148263-47220002 GCF_009761245.1 Sapajus apella
ACACACACACACACACACACACACACACACACACACACACACACACACTCTTTCTCTTGCCTCACCTCTCTCTGTCTCTCTCTGCCTCTCTCCTCTTCTTGCCTTCTTTCTTCCCATAGACATTTATTGAGCATCTGTTTTCTGTCTGGCACAAAGGGGTATAAAATAAGTCCTATCTTTTGTACAAACTAGGTTTTAAAATCTGTTTTCAGATTTTGCATGTGATCATAGAGAATAAAAATTATGTTTTACAGTCTACTAGGAATAAACTCTCACAATAAGTTCAACATGGTTAGTTTTTCTCCAAAGTTAGAATGATTTTCTAATTCCTTAAAATGGCACTAAATGAAGCAATTGGCTTTGGGGGGCTGTTTGTGATTGTTGATAAATATCTATCTTTAAAAGTCAAATCACATTCATTGTTGTGAGACACAGTGGAACAGATAGAAATCAAGATATCTCATCTCTTACAAGATTAAGAATCTACTTAATGAATTTTTCTAGATTTAAATAGCATCCAGTCTCCCATCTCAATTTCTATCTGGCCTATGCTTATTGAATAGAATGGTGAGCAGCACTTCTCACACTTCGATTAGCACTATTTTTTAGAATATACATAAGCTAAAGCATATACATTGCAATACCATATAGACAAGTATATGTGACTGTGAAGATGTAGGATTACTGCCCAATAGCTTGTGAGTTGCCTAAAATGAACATCAATTTTCATCTGGATCAGGAAAGGGCAATAAGCAATTCACAAATAAAGGATTGCTTAGAGGTCTACCATGAAAGACAATCATTTATTAGGAGAAGATAACTAACAAGGAGCATCTCCCTCTGTCAAGTGTTGTAAATGTCTTATCTCTTTTAACCCTCAAAGGAACAGAATGAAGTAACTTTGTTAACCTTAATGATCAAAAATAGAAATAATTCAGGAACTTCTTAAGATCATGCAGCTGGTAAGTGGTGGAGCCAAGATTCGAACCCAGGCTTGTATGACTCTGAAATTTATGTTCTTGTGATGACCAAATTCTATGTCCTAATAAGACAGCACAGGTAAAGAGCTACATGAAATTCCCTTTTTATATATAACCATAGGACAAATCTCTACCTGATGTCTGGCCAGGAATAACTTAGTGAGAGCCTCCTAAGAAACTGGTATGTTTGAGTTTGAGGTCTCCTCTGAACATGTCTTCTTATTCTAGCATTTCTGTTGCAGCACTCAGCATCAAATTTCTGGCTCATCTCTTACAAGGTTAAGAATCTACTCAATGAATTTTTTTTTGTTCAGACCTCACTCTTGCCTTGATATTAATTTTTCTTTCATTCTGTGCTTTGTCCCATTTTTGTGTGCAATTATTTTAGTTTAGTTTATTGCATTGTCATGAAGTAATTGCTTTAAATCCTATCTATAAAAAGTCATGATACAAAGAATTAAATAAAAATCTAAATATGTTATTAATAATTAGAAAATGAACTTTAAGAATGAGGCATTAACTTTAAATTAATAAACTCATAAAATATATAAATGTATGTAGTAACATAATTATACATACTAGCTTTTCATTGTTGCTGATATTAACCAAAGCATTTACCTGTTATGTGTAAGAAAAGGGAGAACTATGAAGAAGGAAGATTTTGCCAATAAAGGAATGGGTATTCTTTTTATTTATTTATTTTTTTGATAACCAATCACGTGCTATTTGTGAGATATTACATAAGGCCTGTGGTTAAAAAGATGAGTAAGACATATTCCCTGTAATCCCAGATACTTGGGAGGCTGAGGCATGGGAATCACTTGAATATGGGAGGCGGAAGTTGTAGTGAGTTAAGATTGCACCACTGTGCCCCAGCTTGGGCCACAGAGTGATTTCTGTCTGAAAAAAAAGACATATTTTCATCATTCATGAATATATATTTTTTTATCAACTGTACATTGTCACAAATCAAAGATTTTTAAAAAATTAAAACTATATTTCCTAGTATTACTTATAGAGAATTGCCATAAAGTGTGATTTGCGCTAAAAATGAGCCATAGAAAAGAAATGCTGAAGTAAGGCAGTAAAATGTCTGAAAGCTGGACCTGGTGCAGTGGCTCATGCCCTTATCCCAGCACTTTGGGAAGCTGAGGCAGGTGGATCTCTTGAGGTCAGGAGTTTGAGACCAGCTTAGTCACATTGAAACCTTGTCTCTACTAAAAATACAAAAATTAGCTGGGCATGGTGGTGTGCACCTGTAATCCAGCTACTAAGGAGGCTAAGGCAGGAGAATTGCTTGAACCCGGGAGGTGGAGGTTGCAGTGAGCCGAGAATGTGTCACTGTACTTCAGCCTGGGTGACAGAGTGAGACCTTGTCTCAGAAAAGAAAAAGAAAAGAAAAATGACTGAAAGCTTAACTTGTAAAGTGAGACAGACCTGGATTTGAAGTAAATTCCTCACTGTATTATTTTCCTAGGGCTGCTGAAACAAATTACCATACTGGGTGGCTTGAAAATATAGAAATTTATTTCTCATAGTTCTGGAGGCCAGAGATTTGGAATGAAGTTGTCAGCATGGTTGGTTCCTTCTGGAGGTTCTGAGGGAGAATCTGTTTCTTGCCTCTCTCCTAATTTCTGACAACTTTAGCAATCCTTGATGTTCCTTGGCTTGTGGCTGCTTCACTCCGACCCCTGCCTCCATTGTCACATGGCCCTTGTCCCTTTGTGTCTTTATCTTCACGTAACCTTCTTATAAGGACACCAGTCATTGGTATTAGGGCCCCCTCTAATTCAGCATGACTTCATTTTAGCCAATTACAACAGCAAAGACCCTGTTTCCAAATAAGGTCATATTCTGAGGTTCTAAGTTGACATGAATTTTGAGGCACACTATTCAACACAGTACATTCTCATACCTGTTATATGAGTTTAAACAATAACTTCACATCTCTGTACCTTATCTATAAAATGGAAATGATAATAGTAGCTAACATATAAGTTTTGGGAATATTTAAACAAAACATGTAAAATATTTAGAGTACTGCTTGACACATAATAATTGCCAAATAAATGCTGATTATAATTATAGTTTTGAGACCAATAGTCTTTCTTGTAACAATAATGCTTTATTAACCAGTGTCTGAAAAGTATGTCCATTTTATTTTCTAAAGTCTGTGGTATCTATCCAGCTGAATAGCCTAGGTTAATTCTGAAACTTTGCCATGGAAAAATATGTAGGCTAGCAAAAACTTTCTAAGGACTGTTGGTGTCCCAAGTACTTTACAATTATAAGGATTGGATATGTGAAAGTCACACTCCAAAAATGTGTGCACTGGGAAACTGACCACTTAAATTTGATCTTTAAAAAGTGTACAACTATCTTCAACTTTTCTAGTGAACTTATTTAATTAAGCGGTGACTCTTTTTGGTCAGTGTGATAAAGTTAATTCCCTGTCTTCATGGTGCTTACCTTCTAGTGGAGAAACAAAATAACCTATGAGTAAACCCATTATATCTGGCAGTAATATGTTGTGAGGGGAATAAAAACGGGAAAGGGAATGAATTATGAAGTAGATGTGCTTCTTTATATAGATTAATCAGAGAGCCATTATTGAGGGAATGTAACATTTCAGGAGTGTCAAGAATGAAATAAGACAGCTCACCATTCAAATATCTAGAGAAGAGCATTTCAGGAGAAAGGAGGAACAAGATCAAAAACTCTAAAATGAGAATGTACTTGGAATGTTGTAGAAACATAAAGGAGCTGGAACTGAGTTACTGTAGGAGGATGTGGATGGGGAAGGGTGGGGTGGACTGTAGGAAATTATATCAGAAGAGTGTCTTGTCATATATCATCATGTCTTCCAGTGTTGTGCTTAGTATGATGGAAAGTGATTGGAGAGTTGAGAACAATGGAGTGATTTCACTGGACATATATTATCCATACATTGCATTTACATTGTCAAGGAAAAACCTATGACTCTAGTGTAGTTCACTATCTATACCATAATACAAATACTTAAATAAGAAATACAAGACTGAAAATGTGGCCATAGATTGAATGTGTCAGGTTAAAAAAAAAAAGAATCAAAATGAAATAAACAAAAGGCATTTTTAAAAATATGAACTTAAAGTAGAAAGGAAATAAGAATTGGAAATCCGCTGGGTTAGATCCAGTCAGTTAGATTTTGTCCTAAGTTACCATTTAATAAGCACTCACTGTGTGTTTGACAGTATGTTTATATAACAGATGTGTTTAGTAAAAGAAGAACTATTGGTCTGATTTTACATATATAATGAATTCCTGTAATGAAGAAGTATCATTAGCATTTTAAAGATGATGAAACAGCCTCAGAAAAGTAAGGAGCTTGCTTTGGGGTTACACAATTATTAAATAGCAGAGCCAATATTTTCATCAAGATTTGTCTGATTCCAAAGTCCATGCTCAGGATTGCCATGAGTCACCTTACAAATTTATCTTTGTGAAGCATCTTTTTTTTTGTGAAGCATGTGTGTAATGCCCTGAAGCTGCCATTTATCCTCATCCCACTTATCTTACCCAAGTTTCTTGTCTCCCTCAAGCAGCTACAGTGCCCAGCACTTTTGCTGCATCTATCATAAAACTTTAATGCCTTCTTTCATGGTCAACTCTCAGGACAGGGAGCTCAATATCCTCTCAGCATCTTTGAAGCTCTTTGGGTAAAACTTGTGGTGAGGAAACTAATGCTGCAGAAGCAGCTTGTCTGTAGATGGAAGGCTTAGCTCTCACAGTGGTAATGTGGTTCTAATATCATCGGGGAATTATATTATTTCAGGAAGACAGGCTGATCTGAAGATCCAGGAAAGAGGAGGGGAGGGGAGTGGAGGGGAGGAAAGGAGAGGGGAAGGGAGGGTAGGGGAGGGGAGGGGGGGAGGGGAGAGGAGACGCAAAGTGAGAACAGACCCAGTTACTACAAAACCCAGGTTCTTTTTAGAACAATCCTTTCTCAGTTTTAGTCCACACATACTCTGGCCAGTTTCAATCATTTCCCTCCTAGCTATTACCTGTCATTCCAGCCTGTCATCATTGACTCATCTTTCAGATCCTTTTTTCACCACGAATATTGATGTTCTCTCTCCCTGCCCTTCCTTTTCATAATTTTTCAATAGCTCTAATTAATTTCTATGTTTATGACATATTCAATGCTCGAGGTCCATTTCCTTGATCTACTTTACAGTAATAACCTCCACCTCTTACCCACTCACCTAGCCATCCACACATCTAATGTCTTCAACCCAGGTATTTCTCTCTTGAACTCTCCTCTCATCCCATCTCTTCTATTCCCTCAATTTTAATAAGTTTGTTTTTGTTCTTATTGTGACCTTTTCTATTCTCCAACTTATGTACTCTTAGCTTCAAGTATACTGTAGTATCAGCATCATTTTCTGATTATCATGCCCCCTTTCAACAAGCAGGTATGACCTTGTGCATTCATTCTATAAGCATGTTCCAAGTGACCACTTGGTTGACAGCATAAATCAATCTGCTCCAACTTCTCCAAATTTCTGAATTTATTACTCATTTTTCACTTTTTTTTTTTTTTTTGCATTTCACTAGTCTCAGGGTTGACTCACAGCACTAAATTTAGGGTTATAACCTTATATTTTCTTTCTGGATAATAGACTATATTTTTCCTTAGTCTGTGCTATCTATAGACATCTGAATAAATATCCTTCCTGTAATTGTTCAAACCTGAATCCTATCCTTGCTACAGCACTTATAGGTTAAAATATTACTAATGGTACCCACCCCCACATGTAACATCTAGATAGTTACCTATCCAGGCAGAATCCCAGGGCTCATGATGTCAAGTATGTACTCACCAACCTCCTTCCTTCTCTCAGTCTTTGACTGCTTAGTGGAAAGTATACTCCATTAATCCATAAATCTGATTTGCATTATTAAATCCCTACTGATTTGTGTTCTCTAATCCCACTTCAAAATTTCAAAATACTATGAGAGAAAATTGAATAATTATGTTGGTTGAGAGCCATTAAAAATTTATGTTTTCCAAGCTCAATGAGATAAGCAATTCTTTTTATCATTCTTACTCAGTTCTAACACATTCATGCACATGAATATTCATTGCAGCACTGTTTACAATAGCAAAGATTTGGAACCAACCCAAATTCCCATTGATGATAGACTGGACAAGGAAAATGTGGCACATATACATTATGGAATACTATGCAGCCATCAAAAATGATGAGTTTGTGTCCTTTGTAGGGACATGGATGAACCTGGAAACCATCATTCTCAGCAAACTGACACAAGAACAGAAAATCAAACACCACTTGTTCTCACTCATAGGCAGGTGGTGAACAATGAGAACACATGGACATAGGGAGGGGAGCATCAAACACTGGGGTCTGTTGGGGGAAACTAGGGGAGGGACAGCAGGGGGTGGGGAGTTGGGGAGGGATAACATGGGGAGAAATGCCAGATATAGGTGATGGGAAGGAAGGCAGCAAAGCACATTGCCATGTATGTATCCATGCAACAATCCTGCATATTCTTCACATGTACCTCAAAACCTAAAATGCAATAAAATATATTATAAATAAATAAATAAACAGTCAAAAGACTTAATGGTTCTTCTCAAGCCCCTGATTCTTAAAAAAAAAGAGAGAGAGAGAGAATCTACTTTATATATAACCTACAATTTGTATATATTGTAAGAATACCCTCAGTAGCTATTATTTCCAACATGTTATTCCTTCATCATCTTTCTCTCTTCTGCATTAAGGTTCTTTGGCAAGGATGACACAAATAAACTCTTCCTCCTTTGAAAAATGGAATTTATTGGAAGGTTATTGTGAGATCATGGTATCAACAAGAAGCCTAGAGAGGTGGACTTGGAAATTTGTGAGAATTAAGGAAGCCCCAGAGGGAATTAGAAAATAGTCTCTTTGATGACAAAAATAGCTTAGTATTGCAGGCCTGATTTCTTTAATGAATACAGTTATTTCTGGTATCTTGTCATTCTGCTCTCTGGAAAGAGAGCATCTAAATGACTTATGTTGTGCTCCAGAAGTTGCTTCTCAGCTGCGTGGAAGAAGGGCCTCCAATTATCCATCAAGCTGTAACTGATGGAGAGGAAATACTTCCCCAAATGGTAATTGAGAAGGGAAAATGAAAATTACAAAATCAAAACACAACAAAATTCCACATACTTCCTGTCTCTGAAAAATAATTAGTTCTCCTCTTTCTCAATTTTTACACAGGTTTCTTGGTTCATCCCTCGTTAGACTTTTTTATAACCTTCCTTTGCAGTATACTCCTTCTGATAGTGAGTCTTTTTTTTACCAAGTTAAAAACCATAATCTCTTTTCAGGCCTCTGAATTAGAAGTCTCAGAGTCATCACTGACTTTCTTATCTATCATCCATAGCTATTTCACTGATTTTAAAGTTTTGTCGATATTATGCAAAAAATGTCTCTTCAATTAAGCTCCTTTCTCTTTGCCTCAGTTCAAGCTGTCCTGGACAATTTCAAGAACATTCTAGATGATTTCCTTTCCTTCAAACTTTCCTAATCTAGTTTTTGATGTTCCAGAATTACTTTTCAAATTGTCAAAATACCAAAGAAGCAAACAATAATCTTATCATGTTACTTACTTGCTTGAAAAGACTGTATATTGGAAGTTGTGCATAGGTTATGTGCAAATATTACGTTATGCTTCTATGGATTTTGGTATAGGCGAGGCTGGGTCCTAGAACCAATCCCCTATGTATCCTGAGGGACTACTGTATATATGCAGTATATACTAGCACACACACACACACACACACACACACACACAAAATGACTCATATAATTTATATTCAAGCCCTCATATAATTTACATTCTAGAAGGTAACACAGAAATTAAACATGAACAAAAAAGTATAATGTGGGGGATATAAAGTGTTATGGAGATAAAGAAATCTTGGAAAAGGGGATAAGGAATGCTGAGGTGAGGCTGCAATGTAAAATTGGTAGTCAGAGAAGGTCTCACCAAGAAGACAGAATTTTGAGCAAAGATTTAAAAGGTAGGATGCAGGTGACAATCCAGGGGAAAATGAGGTAGGAATGTAGTTAATAATGTTCAAAAACAGTGTGTCATTGAAGAACAAGTACACTAGTGTCAAGGAACGGGGAGATGAGAGGGAAAGAGTGATAGCAGAGGAGAGCAAATTAAAAACAGGGGTCATGCCAGGCATGGTGGTGTGAGCCGGTGGTCCCAGCTACTTGGGAGGCTGAGATGGGAGGATCTCTTGAGACCAGAAGTTCTAAACTGTAGCAAGCCAAAATCACACCACTGCACTCCAGTTTGGAGATATACATATATATGGTGCAGTGGTGTGATTATGGCTTGCTACACTTTAGAGATGTATATTTCCAAACTGGAGTGCAGTGGTCTGATTATGACTTGTTACAGTTTAGAACTCCTGGTTTGATTTTGAGATATATGTATATCTCAAAATCAAATACACACACACACACACACGTATATATATGTGTATGTGTGTATATATATATGTATACATATATGTGTGTGTGTATATATATATGTAAATTAAAACAGGGGCCAGATTATCCAGGACTTTGTAAGCCACTGACTCTGAATAAAGAATTTGGTCAGAGAAATGACAAGATCTGACTTCTCTTTTTAAAGGCTCATTCTGGTTGCTGGGCTGAGCATGGACTTTGGGGGAACCCTTATTACACTATACAGTTACTAGTTTTTTTATTTATTTCTACCATCTTTCCATCTTTAAGGACAAATCCTGCATTTTGTTTATGTTAATGTGCTTGCAGGTGTTTGGGAGACTTACTAAGTAATCATGTATTTGTTGAATTAGTTCCATTTCTTTATCAGGCATAAGAAAAATATATGTATTAAATGCAATCAGAAACTATTAAGTTTAATTGCATAGACAAGCAAAACTAAATTGATAAAGACAGTAGACTGTAGAAGAGGAAAAAGAGAAGAAAGTTAAATAAACTCATATATAGTTAAACCAAGGGTATAGTTTTAAAGAATGAAATACAATATTGTTCCTAGAGTTCAAAAATGAATTAGGACCTAAAAGAGTACAGAATTCTAACATAATAACAGTATAAATTAAGCAAATAAAATGATGCCAACTTGCCAACTATACTGTAATACAGTGTGTCTCCACTAAAATTAAATACGCTGCAACTCTCTGGAAAATTGGCCATTTTTTAAATGACTGTGTCAAATAGCAGTGTAGACAAATCGTCAAATAAGTATCCCACAGTTAAATAAATGAGTATCCTGAATCTAACTCAAATTATGTGTTTGGGGCATGTATGTTACTTCCAAATACAAATTTGTGACTTCATTGATTTTTCAGACAATTCATAGGTTTCACTGAACTTATTCTTTTGCACCAATTGTTTGGCGCATTTGAAAAGCTGTATTCATAAGTTTAGCTAGAAAATATTTATAAGCCCTATGGTGCCAGGCATTGGCAAATGTCCTCCCCTGGACATGTACTCAAGGGAACAAGCCACACAACTCCTTCCCTCCCACATAATCCCTATGGTTCATTGAAATTGGATGACCTTCCTGGGAACTCTTTACTGTGGTCTCTATGGGTGCCAAAAGCCCAAGAAAGCTTGCTGAGTTGTTCTCATTCAAATACTGCACTTGCTGGGTTCTTATTCAGGCCTCTTTAGACACACTTCCTTCTTGCTCAGCAAAACAGCTAATTGGCACAGAAAACATCCTAGCTTTGTCCATTTTCTATAGAATTTGAAAATGCTTCTACCTGACTGTGCTGACAGAATTATATTTTCAATGGTATGAATACCCCAGACATTTCAATGACAATTTTGGGAACAAAATAATACGTATAATACAGTTGGTTGGTCTTAAACAGCCTTATGCCTAAGTATAAGCGATCACAAGCAAAAATCCTCCAAAATTAGGGGCTAAGAAATGAGCGTTTGGGATATAATCATTTACATTTGACAAAGGCTGCACATAGTGCCTCTGTTTCTGTGATTTTTACCTTAATTGCTTCATTTTCACTATTATACATTTAATCTGTTTGCCACTAGTAATAAATAAGCAGGGCTGTTGTGATTGGTTTCCAAGAATTATTTTTCCATCAGGTCAAGAAAGCACGTTGCAATGTCAGGATTAAAGAAAACTCTTCTTGTATTTGTTGTTGGCCAAGACCCCAAGTCTTATATATGTCTTTGTGGGGCTGCTGTGGGGAGACAATTTAATTCATATTTTTAGGTCCTGTCTCCTTCTCACAGACTTCTGTGGAGGAAAAAGAGAGATACAATTACTTGTGAGAACACTTGGATCAGGTGTCAAAATTATTGAAAACCTTTTAAGCCGTGATTAGTAGTTTGAATGTTTATTTATGTCCACTTCCCAAGAGCTACCCCAAATTATCTGCATATGTTTGTAGGCATACAACTTCTTTGAATTCATGGAGATGTAAAAAGGTTTTGTTGAGTCTTCAGAAGATAGAGGATAATGATGCTCTTTAGCTGTGATATTTTATGCCGGTCAGATATATTGCTATATATTGCATTCAGATATATCATTAAAACAGGAGATTATTAATATTTTGCTTTATATTTCTCATTGCACGTTGTTAGGTTTTGGGCTATTCACTGACAAGATTGTAACTCATGACATCACTGTCCTTGTGTTTAAAAGATCATGCCACCACAGTGACTAACCAGGTAGATAGTTATGCACAGAAAAAATCCAGTCATTGGTATTCATTTCTGTACTCCATGTATAAGACGTTCATTTATGCTGTCATGTTTTCAATGCTAGAAGTTATTTGATTCAGCGAAATTCTGTGTGTGCACAATATGCCCGGAACTGTGGTGTAAATACTTGAATGGACAAAAAAGAAGTCTCCTAGAGAACTTTTGTTTAGATCCTGTTTGAATTGTAATTCCTAATTCTTCCAAGTTGTTTGTTGAAATTAACTTTTAAAGAATAGTTTCCAAGGGTAATAGTTTATTCTCTCCCCAGCTCCCTCAATTAGAGACCCATTAATTTGTGAAGCAAAACTAAAAACAATTTTTAAGACCCAGTGAGTCAAATGGTTTGGTGCTTGAGAAGGAAAAAAAAATGCCCGGTAAAACACAATTGACAGTTCTAGAAATAAACCCAAAATACACATAGGAATTTAGTGTGTGGAAGACCTGTTATTTCAAGTCAGTGGGGAAAGATCAATTAGTTAACAGGCAGTATTAAGATAGGTGGCTAGTCATTTGGATGAAGAGGAAGCTAGATCTGTATTTTAAAGCCCAAATAAACTCCTGGTAAAGCAATGATTTAAAATAATAATAACAGTAATAATAATAATAAAATGAACCATAAAATTAGAAAAAATATTATTATAAAATGAGCAAGGTATTTTTTAAACATTTATCACCTATAGGAAATAGAAAAAAGAAATGGCACAATTGACTATAAAAATATTTTTAAATTCAATACAGAAAAATTATACAAAGTACAACAGAAAAGTTTACATAGCAAAAATTACCAGAAAAATATCAAAAGAAAAAAAGAAAAATCAGAAAAAAATTTGATGAACATATAATAAGCAAAAACAATAATTTTCTAGATATACGAAAACATTCATAGACCTGTAAAAAAGATAAGAGCTGGAAGAAAAATTGGCAAAAATGTAAAACAAAGAGTTCACAGAAAAAGAAACATAAATACTCAATGATCATTGATTTCACAAATATACTCTGAAAACCTACATATTCCAGGATTATTGAAGGTGCTTAGCATCTATCAGAGAACAAAACAGATACAATGTATCTGAATGTATCGACATTCTGTTATTGGAGTGATGGTGGAGAAGACAATAAATAATGTACCTAATAAGGAACTAATTACATGATATGTTAGAACCATGGTTCCTAAACTGCATGCCAAAGCACACTGGGATGTTACAGCAAAATTATAGGTTCACTGCAGGTTGTTTACATTTTTAAAGGAAATATAGTACTATGGTCTGAATGTTGAAGTCATCCCAAAACCTAGGTTGGAGTTTAATCTGCAATGTGATAGTAGTAAGAGGTGCAATCTTTTGGGAAGTGATAAAGTCATAAGTGCCCTGCCCTTAAGAATGGGATTAGTGTCGTTATAAAAGCAGGTGAAGAGAGTGTCTTTATCTTCTTCTCTACTTCTGCCACGTGAGGACAGAGTGAGAAGACATCGTCTAAAAGCAATGGGCCTTTATCAGACACCAATGCGTCTGGAATGTGGATCTTGGACTTTCGAGCCTCCAGAACAATGAGCAATAGATTTATTTTGTTTACAAATTACTCAGTCTGAGGTATTTTGTTATAGCAGTAGGGACATACTAAGTCACAAAGCAGTATCTGTCAGAAAATACACATATTACTAGCTGCAAAATCTCACATTTTCAACGTTAGATTATACTAAATTTCTTTCAGTGACATCATATCTTTTCCAAAACCAGCTTTTTGGTAATTGTGACAACAAGCAAGTAACTGTACAAAAAGCAATGTGCATTGCGAGGTGAGGGTGGTGTTGTCCATTATGATTCCCAGCATTGGTAAGCCATTTAGGGTTCAAAAGGCATACACATCCCATTCATAAGTAATTTTTATATTCAAATAACATATAAATATCATTTTCTTTCAATTTATGCATATTATTTTTTCAAATAACAATTTGTTAGTACATAAATACATATTGTTTGAACCTATTTAATAAATAAAATTATTAGATGTTACTTTTGGCCAGAGGTGCTGTGAAAAGTTATTGAAGGCATCATGAATTGATAAGCTGGGAACCTCTGTGTCAGAGGGGAATAAGTGCTACCAAAATAAGAGTGGAACACATTAAATTGGTCTGCGAATGCTGAGGGTAGGAATAGGGTAGGTTGCTATTTTAAATAGGGTGTATAGGTTGCATTTCACTGAGAAAGAGACATTTAAGCAAAGCCTGGAAGAGATTGGAGAGTAAAACATGTAGATACCTGAAGGGAGAATGTTGCAAGCAGAGGGCACAGCCAGTGCAAGAGCTCCAAGATGAGAGTATGTTTCAAACATCCAAGGAGGCTAGTGTTGCTAGAACGTAGTTGATATGGTTTGGCCCTGTGTCCCCACCCAAATCTCACCTTGAATTGTAATTCTCATAATCCTCATATGCCAAGGGCAAGACCAGCTGGCAGTAATTGTATCATGGGGGCAGTTCCCCCATGCTGTTCTCATGGTAGTGAGTTCTCATGAGATCTTATGATTTTATGAGCATCTGGCATTTCCTCTGCTTGCAGTCACTCCATCCTGCTGCCCTATACAGAAGGTGCCTGCTTCTCCTTTGCCTTTGCCATGATTTTAAGTTTTCCTGAGGCTCTCCAAGCAATAAGGAACTGAGCCCATTAAATCACTTTCCTTTATAAATTACCCAGTCTCAGGTACTTCTTTACAGCACTGTGAGGATGGACTAATACAACAGTGATTCAAAAGGAAAGTGAGAGGAAGTAAAGTCAAGCAGGGGCCAGGGGGAAAGCCACACATAGGCTAGTAAATAACTCTGGGTTTTGCTGTGTGAGAAATACAGAATCATGGCATTTCAAAATCAGCTTTTTAATCTACATAAATTCCAAAATAAAGAAATATTTTTGTTGAAAAACACACTTAGATTTGAATTTTCTGATATTTCAATAAACTCTGCACCATGCAGAGTTGAAACATATAAAATTCCAGCTACTATTGTATATGTTTCCAAACATATATATATTAGAATAATTAAATGTATCTATTGTCTTAGAAAACAACTTTCTAAGTTAGAAGTGGACCATTTAATGACATTGTTGCATAAGATATAAAATGATCATACAGAATATAACAGGCTATAAACAAATGCTTTACTTGCCACTCCATTTTCCCCTACAGAAAAAACCTTTCTGGTGACTTAGCATAGTAATACACAATCTTAAATTTAAAAATAATTGGATGTATAGCATAGAGGGAGGTAATTATATTTTACAGTAGTTTTCACCATCAAACATCTAAAGAATTATACATAATAAGTGAATTATTTTTAAACAGTGATCCTTAAGGTTACATTTTCTGAAAGATTTTAGAGGGATGTTATACTAACATATTTTAAAATATTTTAAATGACAAATTTCTATATTATATGAATATTCTCAATTACATATGTGATTTCCTTTTGCCTGAGATTAAAATCCTATAGTCTTAGTTACTCCACATATATACTATAACTTGAATTCATTTGAAGTAGGTACTTATAGACAAATAAGTATTAAAGTTACTGTTTATATCCTGAAAACAGCA
This sequence comes from Sapajus apella, assembly GCF_009761245.1. Classification (NCBI taxonomy): domain Eukaryota; kingdom Metazoa; phylum Chordata; class Mammalia; order Primates; family Cebidae; genus Sapajus; species Sapajus apella. Next base: position 47,162,608 of record NW_022436942.1, read on the forward strand.
ATATACCATCAAATATAGTTAAGTCACAGCACAGGTATTATTTGTGTAAATATTATTCTGTTGAATAATTTTTAATGTAGCAAACAATACTAGTAATCGAACGTTTTTCAATTAATAGTAGAGGAGCTGGGTGGAGCAAGATGGCCAAGCAGAAACCTTCACCTATCATCCTCTCTTCAGGAAAACCAAATTTGACAACTATCTACACAAAAAAGCACCTTCCTAAGAAACAAAATCAGGTAAGCAATCATAGTACCTGGTTTTAACTTCATACTGCTGAAAGACACATTAAAGAGGTTAAGAAAGATAGTCTTGAATTGCCAACACCATCCTTCTCCCATTTTCTGGTAGCAGCCGTATGGCATGGAGAATCTAAGTGCTTGGGGGAGGGAAAACGCAGTGCCTACGAGACTGTGCATTGAATTCAGGGTTACCTTGTTAGAGCAGAAAGCAAAACTAACCTGCTTGAACTCCCCAGATGCCTTCCCACAGAAGGAGCATTTAGATCAACTCTAGCTAGAGGGGAATAACCCATCCCAGTGGTCAGAGCTTGAGTTCCAGCAAGCCTCCCCACCATGGGCTAAAGTGTTCCGGGGTCCTAAATAAAATTGAAAAGCAATCTGAGCCACAAGGACTGCAATTCTTAGGCAAGTCCTAGTGCTGTGCTGGGCTCCAAGCCGGTGGGCATAGGGGACACATGACCTAGTGAGACATCAGTTGGGGTGGCTAAGGGAGTGTTTGTGCCACTTCTCCTTCAACCCCAGGCAGTGCAGCTCACAGCAACAGAAGTAATTCCCTCCTTCTGCTGGAGGAGAGGAGAAAGAAGAGTAAAGAGGACTTTGTTGCATCTTGAATACTAGTGTAGCCACAGTAGGATGGGGTACCAGGCAGCATCATCAGGCCCCCATTCCAGACCTTAGCTCTCAGATGACATTTCTAGACACACCTTAGGCCATATAGGAGCCCACTGTCTTGAAGGAAAGAACCCATTTTAGACAGGTTTCATTGCCTGCTGACTAAAGAGACCTTAGGCCCTGAATAACCAGTGGTGATACCCAGGTAGTATGCTGTGGGCCTGGGGTAAGACTCTGAGACATGCTGACTTCAGGTGAGATCCAGCATGTTCCCTGGGGTCGTGGCTATGGTTAAGAGACTCCTTCTGCTTGAGAATAGAAGAGGGAAAAGAAAAGGGAACTTTGTCTTGCACTTGAGGTACGAGCTTGGTCACAGTGGGGTAGAACACCAAGTGGGCTCTTGGAAATCCAATTTTAATCTTTGGCTTTTGAATGGCATTTCTGGACCCACTCTGGGCCAGAGGAGACCCCGTGACACTGAAAGGTGAGTCTCAGGCCTGGCAACATTCACCACAAGCTGACTGAAGAGCCCTTGGGACTTAGGTGAACACTGGCAGTAGTCTGGCAGTACTTCTCGTGGGCCTTTGGTGCTTGTGGCCACGGGAAGAGGGTCCTCTGTCTGTGGAAAAGGGAGGAAAAAGTTGAAAGAACTCTGCCTTATGATTTGAGTGCCAGCTTAGCTTCAGTAGTACAGAGCACCAGGTAGATTTCTAAGGTTTTTGACTCGAGTCCCTGTCTTCTGAACAGCATCTCTGGATATACCTGGGGCCTCAGAAAACTCATTGTCCTGAAGGAAAGGACAGAAGCCTGGCTGGCCTCATTACCTGATGACTGTAGAATCCTAGCACCTCGAACAAACATAGGCAGTAGCCAGATAGTGGTTACAGGGGACCTTGGGCAAGACCTAGTGTTGTGCTGGATTCAGGTATGACCCAGTACAGTCTCAGTGGTGGTGACCACTGAATTGCCTGTGTGATCCCACCCACAGCTCCAGGTGGCTCAGCACAGAGAGAAAGAGGCTACATTTGTTTCGGGGAAAGTGAAGAGTGAGAGTTTCTGCCTGGCAATTCAGATAATTCCATATTTTATCCAAGACCACAAAAGCAGTACCTTTACAAAGCTGTAAACACCACAGCATTACTAGGCTTGTGGTAATTAGGGGTGTCCCTTAATGCAGATACACCTTCGATCACAATACCCAAGTTCCTCTGAATTCCTGGAAATACCTGAATACTTCCCACAAGTACAAACAAGCCCACACTTTTTTTGTAATTAATTATTATTATTATTATTTTTTGTGGAGTCTTATTCTGTTGCCCAGGCTGGAGTGCAGTGGCACAATCTCAGTTCACTGCAACCTCTGCCTCCTGGGTTCAAGCAACTCTCCTTCCTCAGCCTCCCGAGTAGCTGGGACTATAGGCACATGCCACCATGCCCAGCTAATTTTTGCATTTTTAGTAGAGATGGATCCATGTTGGACTTATTCTGCACTATAGAACAAATAAACCTAATAGATATTTACAGAAAATTTTATCCAGTGGCTGCAGAATACACATTTTTCTTAGCACATGGATCATTCTCAAGAATATATCATATATTAGCTCACAAAACAAGTCTCAAAATATTTTTTAAAAATTGAAATAATATCAAGCATCTTCTCTGACCACACTTCTCTGAATATAAATACAAATCAATAACGAGGAATTTTGGAAACTATACAAGCACATGGAAATTAAACAATGTGCTCCTGAATGATCAATGAAGAAATTAAGAAGGAAATAAAAAAATTTATTGAAACAAATGATAATGGAAACACAACATACCAAAACCTATGGGATACAGCAAAAGCAGTACTAAGAGGGAAGTTTGTAACTATAAGTGCTTACATCAAAAAAGAAGAAAAACTTCAAATAAACAATCTAACAATGTATCTCAAAGAATTGAAAAATAAGAGTAAACCAAAGACAAAATTAGTAGAAGAAAAGAAATAATAAAAGAGCAGAAATAAATGAAATTGAAATGACAAAAAAAATACAAAAGATTATTGAAATGAAGAGTGGGGTTTTTTGAAGAGATAAGCAAAATTGGCAAAACTTTAGCCAGATTAAAAAAAAATAGAGAAGATCCAAATAAATAAAATCATAGATGGAAAAGGAGACATTACAACTAATATCACAGAAATTCAAAGGATCATTAATGACTACTGTGAACAACTATATGCCAAAAATTGACAAATCTAGAAGAAATGGATAAATTTCTAGATACAACCTATCAAGACGGAGCCATGAAGAAATCCAAAACCTGAACAGACAAATAACATGTAACAAGATTGAAGCTGTAATAAAAAAAATTTCCCAGCAAGAGAAGCCTCAGACCTGATTATTTCACTGCTGAATTCTACCAAACATTTAAAGAAGAACTAATACCAATCCTACTCAAACTATTTTGAAAAATAGAGGAGGAGGGAATAATTCCAAACTCATTCTACAAGCCTGGTATCACCCCTTTACCAAAACTAGACAAGGCATGCACACAAAAAGAAAACTACAGACCAATATCCCTGATGAATAATGATGCAAAAATCCTCAATAAAATCTTGCAAACTGAACTTATCAACACATTAAAAAGATCATTCATCATGACCAAGTGGGATTTACCCCAGTGACGCAAGGATGGTTCAACATACACAAATCAATCAGTGTGATACATTGTATCAAAAGAATGAAGGATAAAAGTCATATAATCATTTCAATTGAAGCAGGAAAATTCATTTGCTAAAATTCAACATCTTTTCATAATAAAACCCTCAAAAAACTGGGTTTAAGTGGAACATACTTCAACATAAGGAAAGCCATATATGACAGACCCACAGCTAGTATTATACTAAATGAGGAAAAACTGACAGCATTTCTTCTAAGATATAGAACACAACAAGGATGCCCACTGTCACCACTGCTATTCAACAGTACTAGAATTCCTAACTTGAGCAATCAGACAAAAGATAGATATAAAGGGCATCCAAATTGGAAGGGAGTAAGTCAAATTATCCTTGTTTGCTAATGATATGATATTATATTTGGAAAATCCTAAAGACTCCACAAGATAGCTATTAGAACTAATAAACAAAGTCAGTAACACTGCAGGACACAAAATCAATATAAAAAAAGTCAATAGTATTTCTATAGGTAAACAGTGAACAATCTAAAAAAGAAATAAAAACAGTAATCCCATTTACAGTAGCTAAAAATAAAATAAAAACCATAAAAAAGTGAAAGATATCTACAATGAAAACTATAAAAAACACTGATGCAAGAAATTTAAGACACACATACAAAATAGAAAGATATTCTGGCCAGGCATGGTGGCTCATGCCTGTAATACCAGCGCTTTAGGAGGCCGAGGCAAGCAGATCACAAGGTCAGGAGATTAAGACCATCCTGGCCAACATGGTGAAACCCCATCTCTACTAAAATACAAAAAAAAAAAAATAGGCATGGAGGTGCATGCCTGTAGTCCCAGGTACTTGGGAGGCTGAGGCAGGGGAATTGCTTGAACCCGAGAAGCAGAGGTGGCAGTGAGCCAAGACCGTGCCACTGCACTCCAGCCCAGGCAAGACTCCATCTCAAAACAACAAAAAAAAGGAAAGTATTTCATGTTATGAATTGGAAGAATCACTATTGTTAAAATGTTCATACTATCTGAATCTACAGATTCAATGCAATCTCTATGAAAATACCAACGATATTCTCCACAGAAATAGAAAAAGAGAATCCTAAAACTTACATGGAACCACAAAAGACCCAGAATAGCCAAACCTGTCCTAAGCAAAAGGGACAAAACTGAAGTAATCACACTACCTGTGTTCAAATTAAACTACAGAGCTATAGTAACCAACAGCATGATACTGGCATAAAAACAGACACATAGACCAATGGAACAGAATATAGAACCAAGAAACAAATCCATACATCTGTAGGGAACTAATTTTCAATCAAGGAAGAGCATACATTGGGGAAAGGACAGTGTATCTAATAAATGGTGCTGGGAAAATGACATCTATGTGCAGAACGATGAAACTAGACTCCTATCTCCCATAATATATAAAGATCACATCAAAATGGGCTAAAGACAAATCTAAGACCTCAAACTATGAAACTACTGAAAGAAAATATTGGAGAAACCTTCCAAGATATTGGAATGGGTAAATATTTCTTGAGTAACACCCCACAAGCATAGGCAACTAAAGCAAAAATGAACAAGTGGGATCACATCAAGTTACAAAACTTTTGCACAGCAAATGAAACAATCAGCAAAGTGAAGAGACAACCCACAGAATAGGAGAAAATATTTGAAAACTACTTTTCTGACAAGAGATTGAAAAACAGAATATATAAGGAGCTCAACAACTCAATAGGAGAAAATCTAATAATTTGATTTAAAATTGGGCAAAAGATCTGAATGGACATTTCTCAAAAGAGGACATACAAATGGCAAACAGGCATATGAAAAGGTGCTCAACATCATCAATCATCAGAGAACCACAAATCAAAACTACAGTGAGGGATCTATCATCTCCCCCCGGTTAAAATGGCTTACATCCAAAAGGCAGGAAATAACAAATGCTGGCAAGGTTGTGGGAAAAATGAAACCCTTGTACACTGTTGGTGGGAATGTAAATTAATAAAATAGTCAAGAAATTCCACTGCTAGGTATGTACCAAAAGAAAGCAAAGCAGTATATTGAAAAGATATCTACACTCTCATGTTTATTGCAGCGCTATTTGCAATAGTCAAGATTTTATAATCCATTTTAGTGGATCCAATTTTTTGGGGGACTCAAAACTGGTACATTTAGTGAGTTCCTTAAGATAGATAATTTAGAAATTGTGAATACAGAAGTAGGTAGGAAAATAAATATTTTAAGAAGTAAAGATATCACAAAAACTATGAGTTATAAGAAGTTAACAAATACAAATACTATGATAATTTAAAAAATAATATTTCGATTAGTTAACTGCGAGACATATCCATTATTTTCTATAACAATTATTTTCTCCTTTGTGGTTGCATACATTTTTATCACTTCTTCATATGGAAATATGTTTTACAGAAATAATTTGGTATTCCTACCACTATCATCCTACCATGATAGCTATGATTGATCAATTTTATTTATTTACTATTGGTAATGTAAAAAGTTTCTTTCATCTTTACAGCTCATTTTGGCAATATCTTGTAAATTTGTAGAACTGTCAAATTTGAGAAAACCTCTGTAAAGCTTTTTTCTCATACATGAGCTGTAAGATTTGAGGACATTTTACATTTTCTTTTGTTGTGATTACTTTTAAATGTTTAAAAAAATTGCTGACATTCATTAACCAGTTTATGTCTGATTCCCTTGTTGTGAAGATGTATTATGTTTTCAGTTATTTTCATCAATGCAGTATTTTTTATCAAATCAGCAAAAAATTTAAATTATTTGCTATTGTGATCCACTTTCTTTATTAATTTGATTGTAAAGCAATCTAAGAGCCTATTTATAACTCCTATTAGAAAGTTATCTTTTCCTGTTAACAAATTACTGCTTTTGATGTGATAGTTTTTTGTTACAGTTTGCTTCTCAATGTTATGATAATTTTATTTTCTCAATTATTTATAGTGATTTTTGTTTCATAAATCAGTTTATTTAGAATTTAAATATTCTGTTAGTTTTTTAATAAAATAAATACAAAGATGACAGAAAGATATCCTTTATATTCATTTTATGTGTTTGAATCATAAGTTCATAATTTCACATTTGTTTTTATAAAAAATTTTAAAGCATCTTTTAAAATTGGAATTAAATGTACATGAATTTTACCAACTTTTTACTTCTCATCTGTTGGAGCTTTTTGTTTTAAGTTTTAAAAATATAGTTCTAGCCTAGGTGACACTGAGACCCTGTCTCAAAAAAAATAAGAAATACAGATAAAAAGATATTTTAGAAGTAACTAAAATATGGTTAATTATGTTGCAAAATCTTATAATGGGAGAGCATTTCACTACACAAAAACTCTTAAAAATCCAAGTTTGCATGTGTTTAAAATACTCCATCAACAAGAGAAACTTGAAAAGAAAACATAATAGGTGCAAAATAACAAAGTAATCAACTTCAGGTACTGTGGAGACTGCTTTTTCTCTGTGAGATTAGGGAATGAATCTATCAAGATATACACTCTGTTCTTACATTAAAAAATGCTTGCAGCTGTTCTGTGAAAAACAGGAGAATGAAAAGACAAACCATAGACTAGAATAAAATATGTGCAAAACACATATCTAACAATGAACTTGTATAAAAAATAAATAAAGAACTCTTAAAACCCAACAATAAGACAAAGAACAACCCAATTTAAAAATGGACAAAAGATTTGGACAGAAATCTCATCAAACAAGATATACAGATGGCAAATAAGCATATGAAAAGATGCTTAACATCATTTGTCATTAGGGACTTGCAAATAGAAACAATAATGATATAACATTACCCTCCTATTGGAATGGCTAAAATCCAAAAAACTGACAATAGCAATTGCTAGCCATGATGAAGGACAGCAGGAACTCTCACTTATAGCTACTGGAAATGCAAAATAGTATGGTCACTTGACAAGATAGTTTGGCAGTTTCTTATAAATCTAAACATAGTCTTATGTAATCTGGCAGTGGTGCTCCTAGGTATTTATCCAAATGAGTTGAAAACATATTCATACAAAGGTTGCACACTCATATTTACAGTAGCTTTATTAATAATCATCAAAAAATGGAAGCAACCAAGATGTCTTTTCTTTTAGATGAATTGATAAACGAACTGTGATACATCCTTACAATGAAATATTATTCATTGACAAAAAGAAATGAGCTGTCATGGCACAAACTACATAGATGAATCTTAAATGCATGTTGTTAAATGACAGAAGCCAGCCTGAAAAGGCTTAGACTGTAGAATTTTAATTATATGACATTTCTGTAAAAGGTAAACGACAATGAAAACATCAGTGGTTTCTGGAAGTTCAGGGACAGGGAGAATCACTGAATACATGAAGAACAAGGGATTTTTAAAAAGGATGCTTAAATAATTATGTAAGAGAATATAGTGGTAGGTACATGATATTATGCATTTGTCAAAATATGTATGTGAGGTCACATGTTTTATGCTTCCAATGTACTTTGAGAAGCCTAAAATGTGTACTGACATATGTGTTTTCTAGCTTTATAACTACAGCAGCTTTGTTAAATTCTATTGTGTTTCTTCATTATTAACAACCAAAAATAGGTTTCTCATGGTTTGTTTATAATTTTATACTCTACATTACTATTTTCCTGACAAGAGAAAATTTCTGTTTTGGCCAAGCATTAATGAAACCTGAGTTTCTACTTAGCATTTTACTCATCAGGGGCCTGTTATGATTGTGAGAATTTTCCACAATGAGCTGCTGGCTCCATTCATTTCAAACCTGTTTCTCCTCCATCACACACATACTTTTGGTGCCAGGTCTATAGGACATATTCACATCAGGATACAGCCATTGGCCACGCACCTTTGGGGCATGATGCCCTGGTAAGCTGGTGCCATTGTCAGTAGGTGTGTCCCTGAAAGCCATTCCCCCGCCAGAAGAGCTACTGATAAATGGAAGTCACTGCAAATTTTACAAAAACATATGATGATGTGAATACATTCCTAGGCCCCCTCCTGGGACTTATAAATAACCTGCATAGGTGAGAGTTTCTGAAGTGTAAGCTTCAGAAAATCAGCCTCTAGCTACTAGGAGTCTTTGAAAGTTATCAAAGTTATCTTTTTTTTTCTTTTCTATATTCAAGGTGCTGTAGCCGTCAAGATAATAAGCTAAGAGTGAGACTCGGAACAAGGTGAGTGTTTTGGAAGAGAAAATAAGGTATGAAATAGTCTTTTTTGAGAATAGAAAAGCAAATGGACAAGGGAAATAGAGTGCCTGCTTAAAGGGAAAAAAAAATTACAGAAAGACCAGTAGACCTGAAGGTGCATTGTGCTCTAGCCATGTTAGCCATACAAGTATACATAAAGAGTGAGTAGAAAATTGGATTTCAGCCAGGCTGTGGTTTACCAAACAAATATTAGAAGGTGAGAGGGTCCAAGGGTGAAGAATGTGTATGCAGGAGGGCAATGATAATGCTGCACCACAGATTTTCATAACTGCCTAGGAAGGGAAGAGAGGGCATCTGAGGTTGACAGTAGTAATAAAATGGTAAAATCAATAGCTTGAAAGGCCCAGTGAGTTAAAAGATTGTTAGGATTGGGGTATATGGGGGAGTAAACTGGAAAGATATGAAGTTGTGCTAAGAGATGGAATGAATGCAATTGACATACGAATGGGTTGCAGTTAATGAGAGCAGCAAGGTGTATAGGAAGACCATGAGACCGACTGATTACAATATTGTTGAAGGCAAGTTTCCTAAGAGAACAGAAGTTCAATAACCTGAGAGTTCAGAATGTTTAAAGACCTGTTTATGAGTATATTAAAATCCTCAAGAATTAAAACAATAGTATTATAAAAATGAATCCAGTAACGGTGATCCATCTAGGTGCTAAACCCATCAAGAAGCCAGGTGGGTCTAAGGATGAGAAAACAACCGAGAAGCTTCAGTGAGGAGCAGGGAACTCACCTCCAGACCCAGTAACAGCTGTAGGGGGAGTACAGCCAAAAATTGAGAGTGCTGGTGAGGCTGATATGCCCTTGAAAGAGACCTTCATTTTAATTCTGAGTAAGGTGATTTAAAAAAGGTTCTGATAATGTGTTAGATTTTGCTGAGTTCTGAAATTCCAAAGGGCACACATTATATTACAATTATAATGCCTAGCTACAACTTCCTGGTTATTATGCTGCAGTGGGTAAAGATTTATCTAGGCTGATGTAGCATTCTACATTTCTTCTAATAAATGAAAGAGATAAGGTTAGAGACTAGTATTGCATATACATGTATATATAGTTTGTACATGTGAACAAATTCTAGAAGTTAATGAGGAATAATTAGCAGTGTTTACCTCTGGGAGAACTAACTTTAATGTTTAAGGGGGAGTTTTAACTGTATTTTATGCCCTACTCTAGTGCAATACTCCAGTGTATAGTGTGAGAGAATTAATATGTAAATACTTGTTGGCTCTTTGGTATTAAGGAATTGTCAGTAACTTTTCTTAGGTATACCAACGGTATCAAGGTTAAGCTTTCTAAAAGTTAACAATTAGAGATACACACAGAAGTATTTGCAGATCACATACATTTAAGTACTTTCCTGAAAATGATATGAAACGGAAAGTGGATAAAGCATATAGATACGGAGTTTAGATAAAATAAGATTATTCAGTAGTTGAGTAAAGTCGAAGCAGGTTATGGTTATATGAGTTTGTTACACTATCTTGTCTACTTTTGCATATATTTCAAATTGTTCATAATAAAAAGTCTTAAAAAATAACTTCTCAGTGCGATAGGTGATAGCTATTTAGATCACATTTTGTTTGAATTCCACTAATTATCATTTGCATGAAATTTGAGGAATGCAGTTTTATTAGTATTTATGTGCCCAACCTTCATGCTGTTCATGGCTTAAAGGCAAAAACAATGAGCAATCCCCCTGCCCCCCCAAAAAATGATGAGATGGCTCAAGTAGAGGTTTGTAGGTCATGTTGAAGAGTTTGGGTTTTATCTCAAAAATAATGAGAAGCTGTCAAAGTGTTTTAGCCAGAAACCAACCAACCAACCAACCAACCAACCAGATGTCTCCATATTATTCACTATAATGTGATGAACTGGTTAAAAAACGGTGAAAGTAGAATAATGTGATCAGTTAGGAGACTATTCTAATCATCTAGACATATACTGGTTGAAGCTGGCAATATAAAGGGTGAACAGAGAAGGGAGAATCAGCAAATTCTGAAAAGAAATGGTGGGTGAATAAGTGTGGTGTCATATAGCAAAGGGGATGTGGTCAACAGTCAAATAGCAACCAGTGGTTAAGCAGGATGATTATTCCCTAAATCACAGAAGCGATAGTGAGTTTTGATGTTGTCATTCTCAGAAACAAGCAACGGTGTCGGCTTCTCAGGGACCCTAAGTATAGTGTCTGAACTCCCTGTTGCTATGTAGAAGGATCTGGTCTTATCTCTCCGTATGTCTTTTTATATGGTGTATGCTAAGGACACATCTGTTTGATTTGGCAAAATAAGCTTAGAAATTTTATAACTTCTTGTGATGGAAAATGCTGCTTTGACTAGGCATAATTCCCAATATAAAAATTTGTCTCATCCTTCTAAATATTAGCCCAAATATCAACTCCTTGATGGTCCTCCTTATTCCTTATCCATTTCTCCTTCCTGCCTGTCTTAAGCACTTTAACTGGACCTTTGTTTTGCATGTAGGTAGTTACTTCAGGGACTATACATATTATAGTGCTTTCCTATATCTATAGCGATTATAGTGCTTTTCTGTATACCTATTGCATATCTATTCCCCAACCAAGTTATAAACCTCTTGAAAGCAAATGTCCTGTTAATTCATCTTTATTTTCCTTGATGACTTTAGTGATCAATAAATATTTATTGAATTTAAATGATTTCTTATCCCCTTGTGTCCATATTTCAACAAATTCAAAGTTTCCATAGAAAATTTTGACTGTAGCTTAATAAATGCCCAACCATGTTGTACACGTTTGATAACCTTAAGACAGAAAACGACAGGACAAATTTATGAGAGTGCATAAAATTCTTTATTTAGAACAATAAAGTATATGTATATATAATGTAATTTCAAATTCAAACCTGTATAAAAAAGGGTTGGGACATACACCTATTTTAAAAAGTACACATACAGTATATACACATACACATCACATTTTACAACCTTTTTTATTTAATTAAATTTCAGTCATAATAAAACTATTTAGAATAGTGTTGACATACATTTACATTATTATATGCAAACTCCAATCTATGGCTGAACTAAGGATATATCTGTGCATCCATCTAAATTAATACTTTTCAAGTCCATTGTTTTAAAAAATTGGTGGCAAGTGGACACCATAATCACATATTAATCCTTAGCACATAGGACAATAGAATATTTTGATTGGAAAATTATATTTAGTGAGTCTTGCAGCTCAGAAATCAAGTATTGGAAAACGGTGTGGTTTTTAGTTTAAACAATTATTATCTTAATTTTATTGTTAAAAACCTCATAAGGATGTAGTTAGAGATGGCAGTTATAAATAAATTTACAATGCTTAGCAAACATTTCAGGATCACAAATATCCATTTTAGCATGAATTATTTCTTAAAAAAAATACAACCTTGTTGTGAAATGAAAGTACCATTAGCTTATTTTTACAAACAAAAACATTTCAAGACTAGTTAATGGAAAGCAGCAACACTATGAACTGTGTGATCAAATTCCACAAATTAACTAATTAGAGTTGCAATCTGAATGGTTTTATTTTAAAGCCAATTTCAAAATAATACTGTTTCAAAGATAAGCTGGCTTACTTTAGAATTCTTATCCCACTTTCAAATTTTAAAGTGTAATTAATGAATTACTCCTTTATAAATTGGTTCCAAAATACCTTTCGGCATTAAAAAAATTCATGAGCATTTTACATTTTCTGCTGTTAGTTTTCAATAAAATGAGAAGATTTAAATGCTCACTTTGGTGTACTTCCAAATGCTACATACATCTTATAGTTTCTCATCCTGACTAATATGACTAAAATGTACTACTGGTTTTCATTCTTGGGAGGTGATCCAAAATGTTGATTTAAGCAAAGGAAAAAGCCATCTCGTGTAAATGGTGATCCAGTTCACCCTACTTGAGACTGAATTTCACCTTACTAATGGACACTATTTACACTAGAAACAGGAACAGCAATGACTTTTTATGGTCAAGATACTTATTCACAGAGTCCAGAGTTGGGATATTTTGTATGGGTTAGTTTCAATTCTATTTTATCTCGTCAGTCATATTGCAATAGGACTCACCGTAAGGCGTGGTTTCTTAGTTTATCATATAGATAAATAAAAAATTGAGATTCAAAGAGGAGAGGCGAGTTACCACATCAGTTAATGACAGAGTGGAAGCTCTGGAGGATCTTTTGCAACATCCATCCCACCACGCCAAAATGCCTTTTAGAAGAATATAGTTTTAAAATATACAGAATGCCTAAAAGCCCCAAACTGGAATTACATTTTGAAGCAAAAACTTGGCTGCAGTAAAACATTTTTAAATATCCATGATTTCTGAATGAATTTTTCTCTTTATTTATAACTTCAGTTGAATTAGAGGAGCAAAATGTGGCCCAAAGTTTCTCCAAAGTACTTAAAAGCTCAATGAAATGTATTTCATTCTTACTAAAAGCAAATACTTCATTAAGTTTGCATAATTTTTCCGAATTTTCAATTTTTCACATACTTTTTAAGAGAATAGGCTACTTATACTATTATTGTATTGAAAAATATCAATTTGTCTCTGACTCATTAAAATGTGGCAGTGTGGTAAGCACATTAAATTACAATACAAAATCCAGGAACACTTCATTATCACTGGGCAGGCACCATTTATCATAAAGCCATTTTTTAAATAGACTTGGTTTCTACCAAGGAGGTGCAAAGCCTTCAGTATCGTTAAGAATCTACAGGCTTCTAAGATCATTTTAAAAGGTAATTTTGAAACATTATAAGATGGAACTATTAGAAACATGGCACCAACTGAAAAGGCGATTTCGTGGTTTACTATCTCAGCGGTGAGTTTTCCATGATTTATGAAGAAGGATATTCAGAACACATCTGGGATAAAATAAGCAAAGATAAATATATATTTTATCTCAAAGCAGAAATGACACAGTTAATGTCCAAGCAGCTAGCATCCAAAATAATGTTCATCATTTTTCTATTGTTCATGCATTTTATTAAACTTTAGTGTTTTAAAAATTGGCAATCCATGTAACTTTCAATGGACCAATATGTTTAATAGGAAGAACACATCTCTCCTCTCCTACCGTGTCAGATTTAATAATTTGCTGAATTTATTTAACTCTATTGATTAAGACCATGTCCTTGAGTGTTAAAACCCAGCTACTAGGTTTGAGGACAAAGGTACATTTATTATACTCTCAAGCACATTAAGCAGCATTTTCATATGCTCAAGCAAACTGAAACCATTGGTTAAATAAATCAAACTACTAGATTGAGAAGTATCTACTATTCTCAATCTACACACAACCTATACACATAACTCATATTAATCTATATCTGTTTTCCTGAAAACAGTTCAATGCCACACACTGAGACATGACCTATCAGCAATTAAATTGATGTTTGGTTTTATTACTAATCAAGTGTACCATGGGATATCTGAGGGCCTGAACACCGTAACAAAGTTTCTCAAAGCACCTGGGTTATATCTTAGAGAAATTATCCGTATTTAAGGAACCACAGCATGTTAGAGAAGAAAGGGACTGTAGGAATCATCTGGGCTCTTTGGTACAGAAAAGAGCAAAGGCCACTTACTGGAGTTGTATCTGGATTAGCTTTGAACATAAGCTAAAATCCAAATATATTAGAAATTCTTGGATTTTTGAAATGAAAGGAAAGCTAGCAATTAGTTTTTCATGCCCTTTTGTATCACTACATTGAAAACTGTCATCTTATGGTTGTAGAACATGGCAATAATGTTATCACAAAGGTTAAGTTAGAATGGAAAGCTTTGGATTCCTTTATGTGTATGTTCAAGACATGCTAAAAGGACCTTCATCAAAGTAAACCATAAGAAATCATTGTTTGACTTTAGTCAGATGTTTTCTTGACTATAAAAAAATTGGCAAGGGATAGTCACATAATGTCTTACAAGTTCTAGTTTAAAAGCACAATGTCCATCTTGGGAATTCCTGCCAAATTCACTCTTAATATGACAAACACTGTCACACATTTTAAATAGCAAACTGACATGCATAACTACATAAAGCTTTCTTTTAATTTTTAATTCATAAACCTTAATGAATATAGAGGGCCTGATTTTAAATAAATGGATCCTTTAAACAGATAATGGTGATTATGCTATAAATAACTAAAGTTTCCTGATTCCTTGCATTCCAAGTAACCTAGTTTTCAACACCCATATTAACACGTGGGCGTGGTTTTCTAACCTTAGATATTAAATATCATAATTTATTTTTATTCTCTCCCAGGGTGGAAATTGAAAATGGGACCATCTTACATTCAGCATTTTCTCCTAAGTCCCTTTACATAGCTCTGTAATAGTTGTAGAATATAAACATGTCATAACATATTTTGCAAACACAATTTATACACTCTATAGTGGTCAAGGGAAAAGGCAGACCTTTCCAGGGGTGCCAGTGTCCTCCTCAGCAGATTGTTCTGCTGTTCAGTGTTCTTAACTTCTTCCTGCAATGGCTCTTTTGGAGAGTCTCCCCTCTGCCAATGCATAATTCAGTACTGGCTCCCTGCATGGATGGAACCAGGCAACCGTTTACATGTGTTTGGCGGGATATGGGTGAGCATGGTTTACATCAAGAAGAGATCAAAATCAGACCCATATAACTAATCAGCAACTATAAACTAACATGTTGCCAACTCCAATCACAGCTCCCACTGCTTTCTACACTGTACAGTGGCTGATGCTACTGAGTTTTACACTTTTTTTCCCAGATCCCTTTGAGAAAAATTGTTACCGCTACTATCCAGGCTGAAATCTACTTGCAGAGACCAGGATAACTACAGGCTGCAGTTTGTAGCTGAAGAATAAAGCTAGGTGTTTTTTCAGCATTTAGACATTTCTGGAGCCATGCAAATGGTGCATGCAGTCTGAGACACGTGCTTTTCTTCCAACATCAGCTGCAAGTTCTAAATGAGACCCAAGTCCCGCAGGTCCTTAAAATAGAGTCCTGCTCCATGCAAGTTCTTCTTTATAGATGATTAATTCAGTGCCAGTTTCACAGTAAAACATTCTGTTCCAATTTCTGAATCATCCATATAAAGTCATGGGTAGCAAGAACGGATAAAGATGTGGTCTGTCACTCCAGACAGAATATGAATTTGTTTAAAGCTGCTTCATTTATGAAGCAAACATGAACTGTTACCAGCCTAGAAAGGAAAAGAAGAGAGATTATGGTATATCTGCCTTCTGCCTTTTTTCAAAATCTCAGTAGCTGAAATTGTGATCATAATCACAGAAAGAGTAACAGATTTACAATGTATGCTTCACTTACATAGCATAAAAGAACTTGATAAATGTTTTCTTACATGCAGTGATCAGTCTTTTTCTATGATCTCCTTGATAACACATTATCTGAAACAATCTTATGTATTGTTATCTATGTTCTCCCATTAAAATGTAAGCTCCATGAGGGCAGGGAGCTTCTCTATCTCTTTTACTGCTGTACCTCCACTCTTATAACAATGCCTGGCACTTAATAGACACTCAATAAATATTTCACCCTTTGACTTTCATACCTTCTGACATTCTACCAATGATCTCAATTTGTGATAAGATAATTATCAAAATAGCTTTGAGTTTATCTAGCAAGGCTATAAAATGTAGTAGACAGGCATGAAGGGAGAAGGATTGATGAACAAGGAAGTGTCTGGAGAGTGGAGACTAGAGAAGTGGAGATACATAGAGTAGCATGAAAGAGATCCATAGGACGGGTGGAGAAGCTGGCCAATGGCCACCAACAAGTAGTAGCCTCACATGGACACTGAGCTGCTCTAGAATCTTGACTGTCTAGTTAGGTTCTAGCAATCATTTCTACCAGCTGAGGAAATAGCAGCAGAAATACTACTAGCCAAAAAAAGAAAGACTGAAATCCTGGCACTACATGCCAACAAAGCCTCTGGGGAAGGTTCACTTGGCCTCAGCACAGCCTGTTGTACTTGTTGAAGCATGAAAGCCATATTTTGTTTTAGTTCTTTAGTACTTCTGTTAAACTACTAAGCTTTCAGATGTTTCAGCTTTCCAGTTAAGTATTTGTACTTCCTTTTCTACTTTTAAAAAATATAGTTGGGGAGGGATAACATGGGGAGAAATGCCAGATATAGCTGAGGGGGAGGAGGGCAGCAAACCACATTGCCATGTATGTACCTATGCAACAATCCTGCATGTTCTTCACATGTACCTCAAAACCTAAAATGCAATAAAATATACATATTAAAATATATAGATAGATAGATAGATAGATAGTATCATCATCCCACCTTCAATCACAGTCTCTAAACAAACATGTTTGCATTTCTCTTCTCTGCTCAATCTCTTTTATGACTTTTGTCCATGTTTATCAACCCAGCATCACAAATCACTGTTTTTAAAGTATTGAGATCATTACACAGAGTAGCCATAAAATTCCATAGTGTGAGTAATAAAAACTGCAATATTTTTCCAGTCTCTCTAAATGTCATATATTAAAAAGTGTCTTATACAACAATTTACCAGAGAACTCTAGAAGCTAGACAACCTGTATTTAGGAAATTGGAATTAAATCTATAACAAAAATTAAGAGATATTAAAACTTCAAAAATCCAAAATATATAGAAGGTATTTTAAAAGCATGGTTAGAAAGCAAAAGGGAATCACAAAAAGCAAAATAATATATTTTTTAGAGGTATGAATAACTTGAAACATAAAGCTTAATGTAGAGAATTAAATGTAGGATGGGCGTGGTGGTTCACACCTGTAATCCCAGCACTTTACAAGGCTGAGGTAGGTGAATCACCTGAGGTCAGGAGTTCGAGACCAGCTTGGCCAATGTGGTGAAACCCTGTCTCTACTAAAAATCCAAAAATTAGTTGGGCACGGTGGTGCACACCTGTAATCCCAGTTACTTGGGAGGCTGAGGCACAAGATCACTTCAACCCAGGAGGCGGAGGTTGCAGTGAGTTGAGATCATACCACTGCACTCCAGCCTGGCCTGCAGACCAAGACTCTGTCTCAAAACAAGAGAGGGGAGAGAAAAAGAGGGGGGGGGGAGAGAGAGAGAGAGAGAGAGAGAGGGAAATTAGAGAGAGAGAGAGAAAATTAAATGTAGAGAAGCAAGATTGAAAATCTATTTTTGATTCTGTCTTCCATCCCTGGGTCACTTGGCAAAGAAAATAAACTTAAAGACTGACACCTGTTTTCCCATAGAACAAAACTACAATTTTTTATAATGATACCCAGGATTCTTGAAAGAACCCACATGAAATAAGAAGAGTAAATATCATTGACTCTCATTACATATGAAAAACCAGAGTTTACAAGACATGAAATGACAGAAACTCATCTAGTATTCTATGTCAAAGAGTCAAGGCTTGAACCCAGGCCAAATCCCTTCTAATCATCTGCTTTACAATGTGTCTACAGAAACAAAACTCCTAAAGCTTTGGAAAGTCTTAGGAAATATCTGGTAGAGAATCATACATCTTGCTATTTATTTGGTAACCAACCATTCCCAAGACTTGGGGCCTAAATTTCCAAGCTTGACTTGAGTTTGTCCTTTATTTCAATTCTAAGATTTGTTTTCTTCTCCCTTAGCTCAGATATACAGGAAATTTTGTTTGTGTTTCTTTAGTGAACCTCTCCATAATCAAACCCATGCTATTTACTATCAACCACACTGGGCTTTTTCTGTGACTAAGCAATTTTTCTTTCAAGGTCTCAAAATAAGATTCTTTGCAGATGACTGTCAAATGGCAAATCTATTCTTTCCAGGCCTGACCGTTATCTAAGGTTCCAATCTAACATATTTGGCCACTGATCAGTTTCAATAATATTTACCACAACTACTTGTCCTGATTTCCCATTTCCCGTTAATGCCACTGCACTGTGGTAAGTCCCATTGTCTCCAAATCGTTCTTGAGTTCTGCCTGTGATGCCAAGCCTCATGCCCCATTAGTAACCAGGATTTGTTGATTCTTTTATTGCAATGCCTTCAAATGGTTTATGCTTTCTTATTTCCTGGCCATGATGGTAACTCAGTTGTCATTTCTCTCACATCTTATTTGAAGACTGGCCTTTTAAGTGGACTTCCTTTCTCTAGCTAACCACTCCTGTATATCTCTGGCCATACTGACACCCAGTTAGTTTTTCCACACCTCTGCTAAGATTGTCACCCACATCTTTCCTACACCATTTTCTCCCAATAGCTCCTTATGTGACACAAGGCATGTAAGCTCTGTTCGTGGATTTCAAATCCTTTTTCAAACTGATGTTCACCCATTCTTCTCAGCATTTTAACTTTTTTTTTTTTTTTTTGAGACGGAGTTTCGCTCTTGTTACCCAGGCTGGAGTGCAATGGCGCGATTGTGACTTCCACTGGAGTCCAACTGTCCAAACTAACCCTTGAACATAGTTTATACTTTGGGACCTTCCTGACTTAGTTTATGCCATGTGCTCAGTACAGATGCCACCTCCATCACTTACAAAGTGAAGTCTTTCTCCTATTGTTAGTGATTTCTCTCTCCTTTCAAAAACAGGCAGTTGTATTTGAGTGTGCCCAATTCTAAGATGCCATCCATGCCAGTATCTAAAACAGTGTTGAATTCACATCTTGTACAACCATATGCAGGGGCCTGGACTTTGATCAAAGTAACCTTGTAAACTTTTAGTTTACTTTTAAAAATGGGTTATTATATATATGTCTGATTTCCTTTTGTAGGCTATTAACAATTTGAGGACACAACAAGGTTTTATTAAGCATTGCATCCATCGATTCACCTACTAGAGTTTGTTGGAATCACATTTGTAGGAAGAGTAAAGAGCAAAAGTTTCCCATAATGTATTAACATAAATAAAGCTTTTAATGTAATGTATCTGTTTTATTTATTTCTCTTAATCTTTGCTATACACAATCAAAAATGAAAAAGTTTTTTGTAGGATGCTACTGTGGATACTTGCCATAAGCTAAGTGACCAAGTAGATTTTTAACTTTTCACATAGCTGTTCTCATACATGGTGTCAAATAAACAAAACTTCAGTTAAGTTTTCATTTTTTTTGTTTTTGATACCAGGTCTTGCTCCATCACCCAGGTTGGAGTACAGTGCTGTGATCATGGCTTACTGCAGCCTCAACCTCTTGGGTTCAGTCAATCCTCCTGCCTCAGCCTCCTCAGTAGCTGGGACACACCACTATGGCCAGCCAATGTTTAAATTATTTGTAGAGATGGGGTCTCCCTATGTTGCTATGTTGCCCAGGCTGGTCTCAAACTCCTGGGCTCAAGTGATCCTCCCGGCTCAGCCCTACAAAGTACTGGGATTACAGGTGTGAGTCACCGCTCCTGGCCTATTTTTTCCTACGTGCAACTTTTATCGTTGTTGTTTCTAGTTCATTACATTCCTTCTACATTTGTTCTTTGTATTTAAGATATTAAACCTTATTTCTTTTCATTTCCCAATTATAGGGTATTTCCTTCAGAGAACTAGCCCATATGTTCTCTATTCTAGTGTTCCAATATTTGTCGTGATTTAATTTGTTTTAGTTAGTGAAACTTCCCTTTCAGGGAGAAATCCTTGCCATAAACCTACGTCATTTCTTGTATTTTCCCCTACCTTACTAACAAATAAAATGATTGAAATCCGTATCTATTTTTTAAAGGTATAATTGCAACTCCACATTTTATTTCTATCTTGGTATTTTTTTTTCCTACAGTTATTCTTATTTTTTAGAAGATTTTCTCTCCTACCCCATCATAGTTTGTTCTCCCAAACCTTCCCTCTACTATACCCTTACCTAGGAAATAGACTTAAGACTTCCTTGGAGGGTTTTCCATCTCTGTTAGTATGAGGCCAAATGTAAGGCTTTACTTCATATAATAGGTGTCAATAGATTATTACAAATGATACATACACATTTTTACTTTGAGGTTTTCAGATTATTGATGATGAGCTGGCTCTTTTCTCCCTCTTTCCTACTTTTCCCTCAGCATTTGAATTCTTATGTACTCATACACATATGCAAGTTCATTTCTGTTTTCATCTCTATAAATTTTATTCTCATATTATTGTAATTCT
This sequence comes from Sapajus apella, assembly GCF_009761245.1. Classification (NCBI taxonomy): domain Eukaryota; kingdom Metazoa; phylum Chordata; class Mammalia; order Primates; family Cebidae; genus Sapajus; species Sapajus apella. The sequence goes on from NW_022436942.1 coordinate 47,183,512, forward strand.
CTGAGATATTCATTCATCTTAAATTAATAAATGATTAACTTATTTGACAAATAGTTACTCATCATTTATATATGCATAGTATAAGTGACACTGTTTAGTGGGGCTCCAAAATTACATTAAGAAAAAATAAAATCCTGCCCTCTAAGGGCTTATGGTTTTGAAAAGAGCACAAAATGTTCATTTAAGTGACTGTGATGTCCTACCAAGGGTCATATGAAATCTATTTAGAGGGCTACAAATAGTGATTATTTTCATTTGGGAAGTCAGCTTTTTGTAGATAGTAGTATGTGACCTGAGCCTTGGAGGAGCTTTGCAGAGATGATGAGTAAGGTACTTTACGAAAGAGAATGAGTCATGTTTTTCATTCATTCTGCTATCTATTTCTCATCGACTACTCATTAAGTGTGCTGGGGTTTTTTTTCCGAACAATTCTGGCTTCATTAACCTGGCCAATGTGATTTATTTTATATATGAGTAAATAATTCATACCTTAAGAAAAATAATTTATTACTTAATTTCCCATATGATCATATTCCCTCTTGATATGCATACCTTGCTGTCCCATTAATCCAAACCAGCAAATTAAACACACACATTCCCACACAAGATAAAAACAAACCCTGCTTCAGAAGAACAATCTTCTTTGCCATTTGCTTAAACTTTCATTTAGGGCTGAGTCACTCACTCAGTCTCTCATTCAACAAACATTTATAAAGAGCCAACAATACATAGGCAACAAGTTAGGTGTTGAGGGCACAGCAAGAAACAGAAAGACCCAGCTCTTGTTTTGGAATGCTAATTGACTATTCGACACATGCACAAGTTGTTTGACTATGGTTACTTTAAAATACCATCTTTTTTCCTCCTAAACCAGTCGCCTGAGTTTCCTCATCCTAATCTACTCCCAAATGTCATGGGACGAATACCACAATTAAAACCACATGATTAAAGACCTGTGTGCCAAAACATGATCCTAGCAATGCAATCCAAAACCAAACAACAGAGGACATTACTTGAGCATCTGAGCACTTAAGACTCAATTAACCATTTAATGTGTGGTTTGTGGATGCCTGGCTTGAGAAAACTAAAATGGCTGTCAAGAAGAACAGGGGAGAAAAAAAGTGAAGCTCATTTTGTGATTGAAAGGCAGAGAAATGAATATCTAGGAAAAAGCATGGTTTCAGCTTGGGAAATATTGCTCCAGAAAATAAAATGGTCAAGCAAAGGGTCTATCCATTTACATTATTGGACAGGAAGAATGAACCGAGAAAGAAGTGGCAATGGGTAGCAGAAAAAAGAGGGTGCTATTCATGCTTTGGACATGTTTATCAAGAGTATGATTGAAGGTAAAAGTGACAGTGTATAGAATAACAGTATTAAAGTGTTAGAGAAATGTGCGACATAATTATGTTATCTTGAGTTGTTAAAAGAATGTTGTTATATAACAAAATTAAGCTCATTCAGGAGGCAAGACGCTTTATGACTCAGCTCCATTGAAGAAGATTCAGTCTAGAGATAAATCTCTGAATCTGGGATGGGTCTTAAAGCTGGAAGGGCAGTGACCTGCATGGTAAAAGAAGAACTCACCACAGATTATCTAGGTAATAAAGAGGAGAGTAAATAATCCTTTGACAAGGAGGGAGTGCACGGAAGAATTGAGGAATTAGAAAAGAATACTCTCAGTGGCATGAGAATATTCACATGCCACTGTGGTGAATGCACTCAGGATTTCATGACAGTAACAAAAATAACAGCCAGTTAGTAGAAGCAAAAGTTAGGGAGAGCATGAATCAATACAGATCAAATTAATGCAGCTCTGGGTGTTCCCACAACAGTATCTACAGCAAGGGAGCAGACCATGTAGGCAGGACAGGAGATACTGATCACCAGTAGCTTCTAGCCATGTCTTACTCTCCTTTCTCCCACAATCCCTCCACAGAACCACACAATCACAGCCAGTATCTGCCATGTGTTTATGCTCAGGAATCCTGGACTCTGAACTATCATAAAGCATAATTATTACTAGTCATGTGCAAGGTGGCAATTGATTTTGAAAATCTTCCTCTCCTGACTGTAAGATATTTTGATGTTTTCTCTTTTTCTTTAAAATGGCAGGGAAACATTCTGGTTTTCTCTTGTTTCAGCATCTAACACATGGGATACTGTCATGTTATGCTGGTCACACCTAAATAAAATTGATTCTATATATATTTTATTCTATCACTACTATTTTATTTTAGCCCTAATTTGCTATATTCTCCTTGTCTAATTAATTTTTCTGGCCTCAAAAACAGTCCAAGTAAACTTACAATTGTTAATTTTTTGTGTATCTCCCATACAAGATGAATCCAGTAGAAAGGACAAACACTGCTTACCTTTCAAAACTTGAGAATAAGCAGTGAATTAGATATGCACATTTCAATTACATAACAACTTCAGCCAACATACTCTCAACTGCATGATCTAGAAGACTTACTAATGAAGTTTGTTTCTAAATTCTGGCATCTCAGTTACCGTATAGTTCTTGCTAAATATTTCAGCTTGAATTTTAAAAACTTACCAATGTACGAAAGTAACAGTGTTGATACAAGCCATTACACTTCTTGAAATTCTCTCTCTTTCTCTTGCAACATGCTGAAAAACAATAAGAAAAAAATGCTTATTTTCTCTTGATCAGGGATTCTGAGGTACACAATGATCTAGGCATTGTAAAAGGCAGCTTTCTGTAAATACAGTTGCAAAAGATTGCAAAATTGAATGGGAAGTTTACCTTCTTATTACTATAGGGAACAGAGAAGACCTCATTTGTCTCAAGGTAGTCTTTCCAAGTACTTAAAATTTCTCTCGATATATATGTATATATACATACCAAACATACTTATATGCATTTCATATGTGTCTGGGTATACAGGCATGACATGAGAGAAAGCAACACACCAAATGAAAATTATAATCAAAATTAAGGGAAAATATGAATGCTGGGCAGTATGGGGTAAGGTGAAAGAGTAACGAGAGCCAGCTACAGTGAATGGAAAGTCATCTTACAACAAAGTTGGTATTTGGCTTTAGAGAAAACAATGAGTATGCTGAGAAAAGTTACAGGCTCTGAAAGCCAGAGTAAAATAAGAGATAAATTAGATATGCAAGAGAAAATCACTGCATGTATTTTAAATAAGAAGTGACACTATGAACCAGGGTTTACAGAAGAGTATAACTAAAGATAGAGTTTAGAAGTGCTAAACAAAAGATCGGTGGCAGCAACTCATGAGATTATAAAGATGCCAGTGATGATAATGCTTACTATCAAAAGAACTAAGCTTAGGAAGAGGCTTCGAGAGCTGAATCAGTATGTTCTGATAAAAGTGTGGAAAAGAAAGAACATGAGCAAATGTGTCTCCAGAGCTCCATAACTAGGAGTCTGAGAAGATTCTGCCGCCTTACTAAAATAAGAAAGGAGAGCTAACTCCTTTCATATGCTAAGAACGGTCATGAAGAAAATTATGTGACGATATTCTACAGGTAAATGGAGATGCAGGATTGCAGAGAGAGTGAGAGGTCAGAGTTGGAACTCACTGGTTAGGAGCTACTGTCATGAGTGAAGGACTTCTTAAAGACATTATGAGCATGTACACAGTGTGTGAAGTGGCAATGCCATGCTTGCTTAGGTGCACATTTAGCAAAACAAAATACCTTATCTCATTATCCTCTTCATTAATTTGTATATTTTCAACTGTCCTTGTAAGACTTGGTTGTCTCTTCTGAGAAAAGAAGAAAGTCACATAAAATGATCAATGAATGGTCTGATATTTAAGAGGTAAGTGGTCTCCACTTTTATCTTTTATGTCAATAACTCCAATAACAATTTTTTAGCATGTAGCATGCAAAATATTTTTGTAATAAAGGATTGTGAAAGCTGCATGGTATTATCAACTCAACATTTTTAGGATGTTGGGGGCTAAGGAGTAATAAGGAAACTGACATTTAAACAGTAATCACATTCAAAAGAAATTTCAAGAAGCTGAATCACAATGATTTTTGTGCATTTTAAAATTTTAGACAGGCTTAAATAAGAAGAGAACAAAGGAGTAGAAATCTAACATAGCAGATAATACAAATGACATTTCTATTTGTCTTTTACGTGCATCATATGATTTTTGGCAGATCTTCTGTTTCATATTTAGTTCAGGCTATTAACATCAGTTCCTAATTCTTAAGTGTGAATTATCAGCTAGAGGGATTGTCTCCAGACATAATGAGAAATAGGGAAACTTTCTAAAATTTAAATTTTGTTTAGATTATAAGAAAAGGTAGAATTTATTGTTTCTTAAAGAATCATTTCTTGAGAAAAAATTGTTAATAATTTATGTAAACATAGTATATTTAAAAAACAAAAAAGGAATAGCAACACTTACCTTCCAGTATAAGGCTCCAAAAGCAAAGCCAATTATAAGAGAAAAGAATGCTGGCAATGCCATGGCTGCCCAGTGTAGGCCAGTGTCTCCAGGGGGATTTTTGGCCTTTCCTGTAATTTAAAGAACATGGTGATGAATACAGCATATCCATCCTAGAAGTTTTGCTGTTATGCTGTGGTTGTTTTTAACTGTATTCATAACATTTTCTGGACCTGTATCGGTTTAAAGTATTCAAAAGATTGATTTTTCTGCTGAATATTGCTTTTGCAAGGCAATATAAGTCCATGTAGTCTCCAAGAGATGAATGCATTAAAAAAAGAAAGAAATCACAGAGGCAGAAGAGCTCTGGCTTGGGTAATGCTGACACATGTGGAACTAAGACTTGATATATTTCTGGGGGGAAAATGATTTATACTATCAAGCTAATCTTTCTCCCATGCCTTTATCTTCTAAAGTCTTTTTGCGTTCTCACTCTTGACAGCTTGCTCAGAAATTTTAAATATGACATTTTATAACCTGGATCAAGATCTGTATGCATTCAGCTATGTTTGGACTGTTGAAAATATTAAATAATTGTATGTGCACTGTTGTTATGGTATTTTTAGGTACCTTATGCTTAGAATCATGGCTGTTTCCTCATTCGTATCTTCAATATACATTTAATGAGTGCCAGTGTGCAATGGACTAAGCATTTGAACTTTTAATGTTGGAAAGCTTAAGACTAACACTAAGGGGAATGGTTGAGGGCACCAGTGTTGCCCCATTCTAAGTCTAAATAAGAAACTTAATGAGAGAGAACACATATGGAATTGGCTTGAGACACCTTTCTTGATCCTGCCTGGCTCTTCCATGAGAAGCAAAATGATTCATGAACTTAATCTGGGTGTGGTGGCTCACACATGTAATCCCAGCACTTTGGGAGGCCTAGGCCGGCAGATCATCTGAGATCCAGAGATCAAGAGCAGCCTGGCCAACATAGTGAAATCCCGACTCCACTAAAAATACAAAAATTAGCTGGGTATAGTGGCCCACACCTGTAATCCCAGCTACTCCAGAGGCCGAGGCTGGAGAATTGCATAAACCCAGGAGGTGGAGATCATACTGAGCTGAGATCACATGACTGCACTCCAGCCTGGGGAACAGAGCAAGACTCCATCTTAAAAAAAAAAATGCAGAATGATTCATGAATTAAATAAACAAAACACATCTCCCACAAGGATCTCTTTCTCCCAACATGAAACTTATTTTGACAGATTTTCCTATGTATCTATACCTATTTAACATACAAAGTACCTAGAGTATATAATATAAAATAACTGATCTACCATGTATATTTCAACATCTTACAGGGAGAAATTAATTCATAAATTTAACCTGATAAGTCAGAAACAGATTTTATCTACTATGGTAAGGACAGGAACTGTCCATTCCTCTATCATATGTGAACTGAGAGCAGAAAATTGCCTCATCCTATGATTGCTGTGTTTCCAAGGAGACTCTAATGATGGGATATATGCATGTGTGCTCACTGTGTGTGTGTGTGTGTGCACGTGTGTGTGTATTTGTGTGTATGTGTGTGTTGTGGGAGGAGACAGTGAGAGATGGACAGTAAGGGGCTGGTGATCCCCAGGTAGAGAGTTGTCAGAAGTAGGGTTGTCCATTCACATAACCATGAATTTCCTCCTTAGGATTCCCCCTCCTGGCCCACCCCACATCCTGTAGCCCCACGGGAAATATGTGTCAGCATCTCGAGTTGGAGCTCATTGTGAATTTTCTCACCAAAATAAATCTGAGTTATAAAATGGGATTTGGTATAATTGAACTACTATCATTACAATAACAGAGCTATTTTTAAGGATTACATAAGATTATGTGGACTAGCTTGGGATCTATAAAAATGTTCTCTATATGAAATAGATTCAGGATTACAAACAATTCCTACCATTTAAGGAATGTTAATAAAACTATTTATAAATAAATCATTTGGCTGTTTGTGGTTCTCTTTGAACCACCTTGACTGCTGTGACCCCCATTATCTATTGGGATTGCTGGTATGTAATTACGATAGATTTACTAGGTGACCTCCTTGAGGGGCCCTAACCAATGTATACAGAGAGAAAAAAGAAATAAATTAAGATTTTTCTCCCTAAAACCCAATGGAAAACTCTAATTAGCTAGGAAGATGCCATGGAGAACTCCACTATCTATATTGGATCAGCCAGATGCCCTGGGATCAAGGTAGCCAAACACCGTGTTCTTGCTGTTCTATCCAAAGACCAAATCTAAGTCTTGAAATCCACCACACTCAGACCAGAGGAAAGACCAGACTCACAAGCAAAAAGCAGCTTACTAAAGAGTGAGATATTCTGAAATTTGCTACCTAAAACCTTTCTTAGGCAGAAGGATAACATCTAAGGAAGGGGCTTCAAACAAAGCTGTATGGGAGACCTCACTAAGGAAAGCTCAGACTTGTTCTCTGAGAGTGCTGTGATTTTTTAACCATGTTGACAGTTCCATTCCTAAGACTATGAGCCAATACAAAATCCAGGAATCTGACTAAGACACAGCAGCAATCATCCTACAGGAGAGAGGAGGGGAGAGAAACAGCAAAGACTGGGGAGGTGGAGGAGGGACTTAAGGGAAGGGCCCGTAGGTTACTGAGCTTCACCTCCTATAGAGGTCAATGTTACCTCACTTTTTAAATTTCACTTGTTCATGCATAGGGCTTGAGAACCAGGCCTTTGGTCCATCAGGGATACTACTGCCCCTCTTGCAGGCAGACAAAAAGAACTTTATCAGAAGAGATTTGCTTATACCAGGGGACGACTTTTAATACTTTCTACTGCAGCTATCCAGTAGGAATCAATGACCTTTGAACTGTATGCCTCAAGGCCCAAATGGAGGGTATTTGGGAATAAAGCTTAAACTGACAACAAAGTTTTGTTTTTATGCGAAGATTGCCTGCAGAGAACTTGTATGGTGAGGAAGCTCATCTGGACAGGATTTGGGTTATTATCATGTTAATTATATCTTATTACCAAAACTATCCACTGTCCAGAAATCTTGGAAACTGGCTTGTCTCATTTGACTAATAATAACCAACATCTGTAGAAATATAGAACACAAATAACTATGCTGTAATTTTGATGAACTTCTTTTTAGAGTGAGCGTGTTTTGGAGCACAATGCCTGTGACATGGTTATCTTGGTGCTTATGAAACAAGCAAATGGGTATTCCTCCTTGATTCAGATCCAGGGCTCCGTAAAGGTTCAGCATAATTACTAATCCACAGTCTTATTGCATCTCATTATTCTAGTACTTAATGGTGAACTCTTACAAGACATCAGGTATGTCTCCAAGCACATGTGTACTAACTCACTTAAAACTCACAGAAACTCTGTGAAGGAGGTATTATTATCTTCCATTTGACACAAGAGTCAACAGAGTTTAACTTGCCTGGGATATGAGTCCAGGAAGGTTGAGTCAAGACTATTTCTAGAAGATGTGTAAGGTAATGTCAAAGTTAGGATTTCTTTCTTTATAATTTAGATACCATCTCCAAGGATCTCAAACTTAAACATCTTTTAAACATTCTCTTTGTTTATCATAAAGGATATTACTGTTATGCTATAAACGTAATTCCCTTTGGATAACTAGTGGGTTTTTATATTATCCCATTATCCCATGACTCTTCCCTATACACTCACATCTGTATAGTAAGTTTTCATATGCCCTGATCCTCTGACTGACATGGGCAGCTTTTGAGTTATCCCTGAAAACGTATGCTTTCTTCAAATTTCCCTGACCCTTCTCCCAAAAAACAGTCTTACCCCCTTTGTGCTACAACTAAAAACATTTGCATAATTCTATTATGATACATATTATATACTGTACTATGAGTATTTTATTTACATCTTAGAATGTGAGCACCACAAAATCTTGCCTAGTGCATAGGTGTCTAAGTGGCATATTCATGAGTGATATCACCTAGCTAAAAATTGCTGACAATGCAAGACTCAAAATTTTTTAAAAAGGAAGAAAAAAGAAACAATGAACAAAATAAAGGTCTGTCTACTCATCTTGCAATTTAAAAAGTAATCTAAGATTCAGAGGCATGGAATTGAATAGGAATTTTATATTTAGTCTTTTAAAATCAGTAAAAAAGCCTTGTTTACAAACACAATAGTAGCAGACTAGCCTTTCCAACCTAAGTATTTATAATTCTGGACAAATTATGAAGTAACTTTTCAGAAATTAGCCAACAGCAGCACAAATGTGCAATTTATGAGACAAGGAAACCACACTAAGTGAGGCTCATATTTACCCTGGCTTTCTGGCTTTCAGCTCTCCTGTCTGGGGTGCACTTTCAGATTGAAGTGTGGAAGACAGAGTCCAAGCAAGAATCAATGGTCTCACTAAGATAGTCAAGGATTCAAGTTCAGCGCTGCTGATGTGGGGCTGGAGTTTCTAGATCTAGGTTAGTTGGAAGAAGGAAGCTGTGCAGAGAAGGAGCATCAGAAATCTCTAGATGAATCCCCTTAAGTTATTGGTCTACTAATAGACTGTATATGTACCAGTAGAGAAGTCACAAAATGTGACCAAAAAATAAAAATAAATCACCAAAAACCAAACTCGTGGGAAGCTATAATCTTAATAGAGATCCTAGCAGTCACGGAACAATGGGGGACAAAGTTGTTACGACAAGCAATATTGGCGAGATTTTCTGAGCACTTTAGAGGTATCTCAGATATTCCATGCCTTAGGAATAAGGCTACTTTCCCTCATATCCAAGAAAGTTTAAAAACAAGGCTGGTAGAAAAGATAAACCTCATCTGCCAGTATTCGAACCTCCTACCAAAATACAATGCAATAGCCTCTAAAGAAATGCTATAGAATTGGCAAGATAGTCAACAGCATAGAATTCATAATATCCAGCACATATTAAACAATCACTAACTATTTAAAAGGAAATATGACCTCTAATCAGGGAGAAAAATGTCAAAAGACACCAACTCTGAGATGACCTATGTGTTGAAATTAAGAGACAAGACCTTTACAGCAGTTATTATAATTATGTTTAAGGGATAAAAAAGAAAAATTTGTCATAGTAAATATGCAGATGGAAAATCTCAGCAGAGAAATATAAAATACATTTAAAAATTAACTGGACATTCTAAAACACAAAATATAAATTTAAAAATAATTCACTGGATGAAAAATCAGCAGATCAGAGATGGTAGAAGAAAAGGTCAGTGAACTTAAAAGCAGACAAGTAGAAATTACTCAGAAGAACAGAGAGAAAAAAGGATAAATAAATGAGAAAAAAACTTCTGTGACCTGTGATACACTAGCAAACTGGTAACATATATGTGAGTATTATCTCACAATGAGAGAAGAGAGAAAATGGAGAAAAAAAATTTGAAAAAAATTATGGGTAATTTTTCCCCCAATTTTTTTTTTTTTTTTTTTTTTTTTTTTTAGACAGAGTTTCGCTCTCGTTACCCAGGCTGGAGTGCAATGGCGCGATCTCGGCTCACCGCAACCTCCGCCTCCTGGGTTCAGGCAATTCTCCTGCCTCAGCCTCCTGAGTAGCTGGGATTACAGGCACACGCCACCATGCCCAGCTAATTTTTTGTAGTTTTAGTAGAGACGGGGTTTCACCATGTTGACCAGGATGGTCTCGATATCTTGACCTCGTGATCCACCCGCCTCAGCCTCCCAAAGTGCTGGGATTACAGGCGTGAGCCCCCTGGAAAACAAACTCACAGATCCAGAATGCTTGACAAATCTCAAGAAAGATAAATACAAAGAAAATCACTTATAGGCATATTCTAGTCAAACTGTTAAAAAAAAAAATTTTTTTTTTGAAAGAAAGTAGATGAAGAAATGACCCAGTACATACAAGGAAAAAAATAAGACAAATGATGGCTACCTTTTTTTTCTTTCTTTCTTTTTTTTTTTTTTTTTTTTTAAAAAAAAAAATTGCAGGAATACAATATTTTAAAATTTTTAAAAAAAAAAAAAAAAAACCCTGTTTACCCATACTTCAATATCTAGTAAAAAATACCTGCTACATGGAAGACAAAACAAAGACATTTTCCAATTAAAAAGGAAAAGGAATTTGTTGCCAGCAGATCTGTACTATAAGAGATGCTAAAGAATGTTTTTCAGCCTGAAGGAAATTAATTAATACCAAATGGAAACTTGGATTTACAAAAGGGAATGAAGGGCACAGGAAATAATAAATATGCAGGTTAATATAAAAGACAATATATTTTTTCTTCTCTTACTTTAAAATATATATGATAGTTTAAAGCAATAATTTGAACTGTATTGTGTATTGTAGACTGTATTGTGAAATTCATAACTGATGTAGGTATGTTAATAAATGTCAAAGGTGACCCAAAGATGGGTATGGTTGAGTAAAACTATCCTGTTTCAAGGGTCTTGTATTTTTATCTCAAGTGCTACAGTAGTAACTCTAAGTAGAATATTACAAGTTAAGGTGTATACTTTAATTTCCAAAATAACCACAAAGTAATGCAAAGAGGTGCTGTTGAAAAGCCAACAGTAATTAAAATTAAACACTAAAAAAAAAAATTAGCCCAAAATAGCAGTAGAAAGAAGGAACAAAAGATCAATATACAAATGGGACAGATAAAAAACAAGTAAGAAAATGGTAGATTAAAATCCAACTATACCAATGATTTATTGCCTAGAAATAGATGAAATACTCTAATTAACAATCAGAGATACACTAAATAAAATAGGGAAGCCCAAGTGTATATTGTCTACTAGAGATGTACTTTAAAAATAAATACAGTAGACTGAAAATAAAGGAAAGCCAAACGTATGTCATGAAAATAGCAAGCATAAGAAAGGTTTGCTCTACTAATATCAGACAAAATACACTTCAAGACAAAGGGCACTACCAGAGATAATAAGGGATATTTCAGTAAGATTAAAAGGTCAATTAAACAGGAAAGTTATAATAATAATAAATATATAAGCCCATAATAATAAAGCTTCAAAATATATGAAGCAAAAAACCGAAAACCAAAAGGAAAATCAGACAAATCCACAATCAAAAGTAAGTATTTTCAATTCCCTTTCTCAATAATTAATAAAAATTAGACAAGAAGCTTAAGGAAAGGAAGATATAAACAACACTATCAACCACTTTTGCCAAATTTGAGTGCTGCACTCAATAGTTAAATAATATATATAAGATAGTTTCAGTACATTTCAGAAAATTTCAGTACATTTCAAAAAATTATATTCTGATAATAAAATTAATTCATAAACCAGTAATAATAAAATATATAAGAAAACCACAAAATTTTTGACAATTCACTTCTATATTATCCATGAATCAAAGAAGAAATCACAACAATTAACAAATATTTAGGAAAAATAATAAAATCACAACACAAAAATGTGTGAGGTGCAACTAAAGCAGTGCATATAAGAAAATTTATACTTTTAAGTGCTTGTAATTAGCAAAAATGGTTTAAAAATCAGTGATCTAATTTTTCCACTTTGAAAGGCTAGAAAAAGTGGAGTAAATCAAACCCAAAGCAAATAGAAGAAAGGAAATAATAAAGATTAGAAATTAATAAAATGTAAGCAGAGAATTTAAGAAACCAAAACTTGCTTCTTTGAAAATGTTAATAAAATTCATAGTTAGTAAGAAAACCCCTAATTGACTACCACACATACAGGGCCCTAGTCTCTTTTTGAAACTTTTTAGAACTGATATGCTATGTAATTTAGAATTTTATATCTTAGATGATCCTGTCCTGCAAATAATGTGTAATAAATACTATCCCCAGTGAGTTCTGGGTAGCATCCAGTAATCAAATACATTAATATTTCCTTAGAAAAATATATAAATATTCACTTTTTGAAAGATAATTAAAGACTATCAATAGCCTCATCTCAGTTCAGGTCAGGTTTTGGTGGCAAAAAATTCCAAAATAAATAAAAGGTATTTTAGAGGGGTTTTTTTTTTTTTTAAAGATTCTGAATTGTAACAAGGTATTATGAATTACTAATAAAGTGCTTACTTTTTTTCAGATGTAGGTCTTCTAAGTCCCTGAACAAAAGACAGTGCCCCATTTGTAAGTCTTAAGGGATGACTTTTTTAGCTAAGATCACAAGATAATTTTTTTTTTCTTCCTGCACCTTCCATGAGGCTAGAGAGTATTAAGTAAATACAATAACCTTTATAATGACCTTTGCCTGAATTTTAAAAGAAAACTGAGTTCTTGGCAAAAGAGGACAGAAATTTCAGAAAAATAAGCATATTATCCTCAAACATATAATTCTGTAGTAAAATAGCTAAATCAAATTTAGTTATTTCCAAATGCACAACAGTAAATACTGCTATACACAAAACTGAAAATATTTTTGGAATTTTATACAACCAGCATTTGTACACTTAATTTTAAATTTCCATTTTTGTCAGGCACATTCCACACAGAATATATTTTAATGCTTCAACAAAAAGTATAAATCATATTTCTAAAATTAATTATATGTCTTATTTAAAATAATCTTAGCAGAAAATTTATTAGCCTATTTCTCTAAACATTATCTCCAGCTCTAGGGAAATTTAATTCTACAAACTGAAGTCTCAGGAAGACCGTAAAGGAATAACAGTAACAGAACAGTATCAATAGTAATAAATGTAGAAGTTTCCTTAAAAGCCCATGCAATACTCCTATAAGTGCTAATTGGAGCCATGCATGCATTAAATCAGATATATGTACTTACTATTACTGCTACTGCTGTCATTCCTAAGGGAGCTGGCTGCAACAGAGGGTAACATAAATGGTTTTGTGACACTGACTCTGGAATCTAAATAGAAAGCAATAATGTGTCAGTGTTATATGGTGATTTGTATGACTTATAGAGTCCCTGAAAGGGGGAAGTGCAATACCAGATTACTTGCCAGGTCAGCTTACCAAATCTAGGGTATTCAGATCCTATTTATTTCATACTGAGTCCTGCTATTCTATTTTAATAAGAAATTCACCACTGTCACCTTGTAGAATAAATATTGAATAAATATGTTAATACATGCAAATAATGACACATTGATGGTAATTTCTCATTAAAAAAAGAAAGCAATGAATCCAGGTTTGTATTATAAGGATCCAGTGAAGGGAAAAAATAGTCTCAATACAGAATAACTGGGGAGGATCAGAATTTATGACTTAAAGTTAGATCCTTAAGAAAAAAATTTGAGAAGGAACATTAAGTAGACTGAAGGTACAGAATAATATAATTGTACATTACTAGCAAATGTTAGATGAGAAAAGGCATGAGTGGCCATCTCATATATTGTTTACTCATAAACAACTCCTAATTTGAAGCTGATGAATATCGTTTTGGCTTGGAAACCAACAAATGTACAATTATTAGTTTCTTCTGTGTATTATATTTTAGGGGTTTTTTTTTTTTTTAATGTTCTGAATCGTAAGTGCTATTGATATTTGCTTTTTTATTAGACATACAGGCATGTATCTTGCTACAATTAAACACAGAGGTAGATTCTTACTACATAGGGAAGATTTAAGTTTGCTGTTTACATTTGACCTGGACATGCTTATATGTCTTACCTTTCTCAGGACTTAATGTTGAAGAAGCCACACAATCAGTAGTTTCAGATGCCACTGCAAAGTCCTTGAAGGCATCAATAGATCTATTAAAAATTCTAAAGAATTCTTCAGGAGTAAAGAGCCTGGGTTCTGGGCTCTTGAATGGTTTTTTTAGATCCTAGAAAAAAAGTAATAGGATTACATTTTTCAAATAGTCTTTAGATTTAACTGAAGTCAAGATAATGGACATAAATATGTCCCTCAAAGTTTCAAGTATTTGAACTCTTACAACTAGCACTTTTAGATGGCTGTTTTAATGTATGTAATTCAAATTGGTAATGTAAGGTAGTGGGATCACAAGTTGAGTCTGGGGCAGTGAACACAATGTCATGACAAAACAATAAACTTAACAACAAATTGAAAACATTTTTCTTTAGAGGTGCTCATTAAAAACATGAGGGTTTATTTTAGAAAGACCCCTCCATTACAAGAACTTCCAGTTTTTAGAAACAACAAAAAAAGATCTCTCCATAATGCATGCTCTAATATCCAAAAATTAGAAAGTCAGATGATATTAAATGTTGGCAAGGAAACTCTTACATACTAATGAGGTAATGTAAATTGGTACATTTGATATTATCCAGTGAAGTTAGACAGGTGCCCATCCTGTGACTCAGAAATTCTATTCTCAGGTAAATACCCTGGTGAAGCTTTTGCACATATATATACCATCAGACATATAAAAAAGTTTTTTTGCAGCAATATCTGTATCACTTATGTCAATCAAAAGACAGTGGCTTAATAACTGGTAATATATTGAATGAGTGGAGATTATTCAGCAGAAGGTTAACGATAGCTATATGCATTAAAGTGGATACATCTTCTAAATCTAAAGCTGAGTAAAAGAGGCAAGTCCCAAAATAATAAACATAGTATAATTAATTGATATAAAATTCCCAAAAGCAAATCAAAGCTATATTATAGGGTTACATAATGGATTATAAAGAAAAGCAGGTAACCAAAATAAACATCTATCTGTTACTTACTAGGCACTATTCTAACTGCTCATGGATATATTCTCAGACTCCAAAACAACTGAGAAATATCATCAATAATCTCCTGGGTTCCCACCAAAGTGCCATACTTACTTAGTAAATGGACATTCTGTGTTGTTTGCAGTGTTCTTCCCAACATCACCATTTACCTTAAGGCTCTAATGCATATGTTATTGACTTTGTGATACCTTGTGTGATATACTCTACTTTTTGTAACCTCTACCTCTTTAGAATGCCGTCAGCATTCTATATGCAGTAGTAATATGAAAGAGTGGTTAACACTACATTCTGACTTTGGAAATTAAAAATTGAAACAATAGAAAGATTAAAGGTATTGGATTAAAGGTATGACTGGATTATTAAGATGGTAAAAATTATAAGATTGGAGAGCACAAATAGGATTAAAGTTGAGTCTTGAAGAATAGCCGGAATTTAGAAGGGACACAGGAAAAAGCATTTAGGTATTAAGGTACAGAATTCTGTTTAAAATTTTGGATTTAAACTTATAGAAGTCTCCTAAGCTAATCATTGGCCATTTGAACTGTATACCAAATCAGATCTCTTAAGCAAGATTCTGCTATAAACAAAGTGTGATAAAAAAATGACAAAATGTATTAATACTTATTTTACTAGGTATGGTGTTAAAGTACTCATCACACATCATTTAATGGCAAACCTACTAGAGGAATTCTGGCATTGTCTCCATTTTAAAGATAAAGTGAGGCACAAAGAAGTTATGCTTACAAAATTCATTAGTGACAGAACCAGAATTTAAACTCCAACATCTCACTCTTTTTTTCTGGAGTACATTGCCTATTCCATATGTCATGCCTTATCCTGAAGTTGGTGATGACCAGTTATTCAATGACTTTGAGGAGCCAAAATGTATTTCTTTGCTGTGACCTACGGGGTAATTACGTTATGGATAAAAGGACAGGGATATGTTTATTACAATTTTCCATTTAAATGAACATTTGTAACTTAATAGGAAGATTTTCAGGACTTCACTTACGGAAAATAAAGAAAAAGGCAGGGCTTATTTTGCATTGTAATGTAAATAAGTGGTATTTTTATATTAGAAGACAATATTTAAGTCTGAACGCACACTTAAGTATTGCAGTTTAACTACAAATACTTATTTCCTTTGCTCAACTTTTGCAATCTTAGAAGATTCGTAAATTTGAAGTTCAACCAATCAAAATCTCATAAATAAATGTGCCCCATTTTCCCCAACAGCACCAAGAAGCATGGGTTTTTAGAGAAGGATAACGAAAAACAATCCCAATGAACCCAAAGTTACCTTAGATGAGTTTTCTTTCACGCACTCCACAAGGTCATCCACTATGTTCACAAGTTTGTCTATGATAGAATAATTACTCAAGCCTTCAGAAATATTTGAAAACTTGTCCAGAAGATCAGTCAAGCTGCTTGACAACTGTACTACCATCTCGCTTATCCAGCAATGACTTGGCTGCAAGATATGAAATGGAGACAAAACAGCTATTTTAATAAGCACCATAAAACTCGTGCCGTGAAACTCGGAGTACTCTTCAAAGCTATCAACACGTTTTAGTCACTGGTTGCTGGAAAAAGATCTCCTTTGAACAAGTCAGTTCTTGAGTCTCAGATACATAGTCTGTTTCAAAATTCACAGATGCACACAGACCAGAGGAAAAATATTGATTGTAGAAATTTTGCTCTTCCATGGAAGAAAATTAAGCCAAGACAGAGCCAGGTCTTACCTTTGACAAAGTTAAGATATTAACATAATTTAATTTTATTGAAGACTTGTAATTATTTAGTCACTATGTTCTCAAAAAAGCTTTAGATGCAGAGGGAATCACAAAATATTACTGTGAGAGAGAATCCTAGCCCTTAAGGAACTTCTAGTCTTTGGTGGACTAGAATATAAAACCATTGCTTAATAATAGCTTCTGTTTTTAAAGTGCTTGATAGATTTCAAGGCTTCTAGACAGATAAATTTATGTGGGTGTTTTATAAAACAGCCCTAGGAGGAATGTAGTCTGAGAGAGAAGAACCACTTTTGGTAGTGGCAGTACCAGCTACATTATTTGTGGAATGTAATGCAAAATGAAAATGTATTTGTTGTTCAAAATCTTGTCCAAAAACTATAAAGAACTTCAAGATTGTTATGGTAGAGCATTAAACCAAGCATTGAGCCCAGCCCATGAATCCAGTTCTACCCATTGGTTAGAAGCTCAAGCCTCGGAGTCAAGCATAACTAGGTTCAATTCTCACTGACAGACTCCAAGCCAGCTACGTAAATTCACTGAATCTCACTTCATCTGTCTATAGAATGGAAATAATGGCACCTCCCATGAAGGGAAGTTGTGAGGTGATAATGTAGATAATGTGAATATAAGTTGCATGAGGGCAGCAATTTTTTTTTTTTTTTTTAAATCTTTGTCATGTCCCCTATGCCTAGAACAGTGTCTGGTAAATGAGAGTTGCTCAGAAACAATTTACTGAATGTATGTACAAGTGATTTAAAAAAAATGAATGAATGGGAAAAAATATTTTGCATCAAGGGTCAGCACATTCTTTCTGCCAAGGGCCAAGTATTAACTGTTTTAGGTTTTACATGCCAAGAAGTAAAATCAAGGATATTGTGTAGGTACATTTTAACAAGACAAAGCACATTTCCACAAAATTTTTATTATAAATTTTAAAATGTGATAATTCAGTATAATTTATTTTGCACAATAATTGTATATACTGTAATCTTCTGCAATATAGATCTACTAATGAGAAGAATGGAATCCTTTATTTGGGTTAACACTTTGCTTAGTTGGGGTGCAAAGTCAGCATTCTCTATCACCAAATAGATTGCAAAGGTTCATCTGTAAAACCCAATCTTAGCTGGCTGGCCTTAAAAAAAATTTGGCCCACAGGGTATAGTTTGCTAAACCTTGCTCCAAGTAACTGTGTATCAAGATAGGTATAGATTATTAAGGAAAAAGTTCTTAGTATATTAAATGAATTTTAAGATTTTTATTTTTATTTATTTATTATTATTATTTTGAGACAGAGTCACACTATGTCACCCAGCCTGAAGTGCTGTACCATGATCTTGGCTCACTGCAACCTCAGCATCCTGGGTTCAAGCAATTCTCCTGCCTCAGCTTCTCAACTAGCTCTGATTACAGGCACCCGCCACCACACCTGTCTAATTTTTGTATTTTTAGTAGAGATAGGGTTTTACCATGTTGGCCAGGCTGGTCTTAAACTCCTGATCTCAAATAATCCGCCCGCCTCGGCTTCCCAAAGTGCTGGGATTACAGGCATGAGCCACCACGCCCAGCCAGATTGTTAAAATTCATATTACCTTACTTAAAATATTGAAATAGGAGGAGGGGGGCTATTGTAACAGGAGGAGGAGAGACTCTTGTTATAGGAGGAGGGACTCTTGTAACAGGAGGAGGAAATTATAAGTTTGCATACTTTATATAATTTTAGCGTGTTACCTTTTTTATAAAGATCTATTAAGTGGAAACTGATGTATTTTGAACTCTGCTAAAATGCTGCAGTGGCAAAAATAAGATTATTATTTGTAATAGCTAACATTGAAGTAGCACATTAAAAACATAAATAATTAATACAACTTGTAACAAAAATATTGTACTCAGAGTAACTGATGGCATATAAAATAAATCCAACTACCAAGCTTTATTTCTCTACTTAACAGCAGAATATCTCTGTGGAAGAAGTCTTTTATTTATTTATTTATACTAATTTTTTACAGAGACAGGCTCTCTCTCTGAGTCCCAGGCTATAGTGCAGTGGTGCAATCATGGCTAACTGCAATGCTGAATTCCTGGGCCCAAGTGATCTTCCCACTTTAGCCTCCCAAGTAGCTAGCACTACAAGGCACATGCTACCGCGTCTGCTAATTTTTAATTTCTTTTTATATAAGTGGAGTCCTGCTTTGTTGCCCAGGCTGCTCTTGAACTCCTGGCTACAAGCAATCCTCCCTCCTCAACATTCCAAAGTGCTGGGATTACAGACATGAGCCACTGCATCTGGCTCAAATCATGTATTTATTCTAAAGTATAGGAGTGGCTGCTTTATATTCATTTAATAGAACACTTTTACTTAATATAATACAGCCAAAAAGGAAACAGGTGTATCTGCAGATAGGTGAACCCCAATTCCTGGAACCACAAAACCGTCATTCAAAACTTTTAGGATTTTTGGCTCTGGCTTCAGATAAGAAAGATAAACAAATTTCAACATGGGAATTTAGTTCAAGTGGCCATTTCAACTCATCATAACCAAGTCCTCAAAGAATATGTATTACCAAAACATGTGCAGAATAGAGTCTTTGTTTTGTTAAATCAATGCTTATTTCAAGCACATGCAAGTTCCTACTTGCGTCATTATCAGGTCTCTTTCAAAGCTGTCAGTCTTTTCTCGGATACTGCATTGCTCTGGAAGTTTCTTTCCTTTTACACAGTGATAATTCCTTATAGACAGTAAGCCCTATCAACAATGAACAGATGCAGAACACAGCATGCGCTATAAATGCCATTTGAATAGTATTTATGTGATAGAGTAGCCTTCACCAATTCATTCCTCTGAAATTGTGCAAATTTTTCTAACAATGAAGTTCCAGCTATTGATCTCTTAGGACTCTATTTCCTCACTTTATGAATATACTTGCCTTGGATCTCTGGTAAGTAAGAATCAGAATCAAATGCCCTTGTTTTGAATTAAGACATTCCTTTTGTTTCTGTGATAGTTGTCTTATATGAATGGGTACTTTGTTCATTTTGCTCTCTTTGTGGTTAAAGTAGAAAAGATTTTGTCGATTTGTTTCTTAGTTTTAAGCTGAGGAATTCTGGGGTGCTTACTGCCACTTCTGTTGACCACTATTTTCAACTGAACTCTATGTTTACATTTTATATTCTAGTTCCTATTTAGCCATTACCCTACCTCTTCCCATTTTCACATACCTAAATCAACAGTCTAAACAATTAACTCTTTCCAGTAAAATTTCCAACCTCAATCCTGTGCTTTCTTACAGTTTAACCATGTAAATTCCACAATCTAATCCTACTCTAATGTTTGGCATTTTAAAGTCATGAACAATTTGTTAATAGTTGATATAAACTACATGCCTACATAGGTGAAAAATTGTATATTTCTAAAACCCTTGCAATCATGTTTCATTCATTTTTTATTTTTGCTTGTGCTATTATTTATGTGGAAAAGGCTGAATCATAAATTCAGAGTCCTATGTTTTCAGTAATTTGTTTAACCAGCTATGTATTGGTTTTTTAAGATTCTTGGGTTTATTAAGAAAAAACGATGGTAAACAAATAATATTAAATGTCAGTCAGTTTTGACCTGCCTGCTTGTAAGAGAGGAAACTAGTTTTGACTGGAACGTCTAGCAGTTTTGTAATTTTTAATTAAATATCAGCAATGATTTTCAAGGAGAATAAAACACAATAAACAAAGTATTTCATTTGTGAGGTGACAGTAGGTCTTTCTGTTTTTCAATTCCTCCAAGATTATGATTATGAAATGAATGACTAAATGTTGTCAAATTTACAAATGTATTTTTCCTTTGCCTTAATAAATGACATTATCACTGCTTCTTATTTTTCAGAGACATTTTAAATGTAAATAGTTTTATATAAATATTACCTCAATGGTATTAATTAGAAGAAAGTAAGATATAATGTTCTCTCTTTCACTAGAAGATGTGAAGGATTAAGAAAATTGACAGTCATATAGGATGTCAGAGGTGACATAAATAATATCTTTTAAATTCCTTAAGTGTATTAGGTGAACGAGTCTCTCTTAAAGAAATTAAATTAAATTCCTGAAGTGTATGTACAGTATTTTCATGTTTTATTCACCTATATGTGTAGCTTCCAAAAGAAGAAATATATAGATCCTGCTTTGGATGTAAAAACTTTTTTCTTGACTCCAGTCTCTCAATTTCATACCTTCTTTCTTGACAGCTGCTCTCTTATGTTTTCTTGGTTAATTATAGCAGCTCTAGCTAGGACTACTAAAAATGTGTACTTTCTATTCCTGCATACTTATAACATGTATTTTTCTAGAATCCAAACTGACTCAATGATATTGAACCAATATCCTTGGGCTGTTGGCATGTCACTACCACTGAAAATTAGGTTAAAAACTGTGAACTTCCTTAGAAATTTTAAAGTACCATGAACACCAAAACCATGATCTCACTAAATGATTAAATAAAATATGTAATTAAAGATGAATAAAATTAAAAATATTCTAAACATAACTAGGAATAGGACTATTCCCAAAGACTAACAACAGAAATATATGCATATGCTAAGACTAAGCATAAATTTAAAAAATAATAATAATAATATATGAATTCCACAAAATATGTGACACAGCAATCTCTGTAGTTCCAGAACCAGTAAATTTGAGAAACTAGCTAAAATAAACCATGTGCTTTAAAATCATCCTGAGGACTTGCTAATTCTGGCATGCTTTCTCCTCTCCATCTCCTGCCTCATTCAAGAAACTGTGCTGGTTTGTTAGGTGAAATAATTTGACACATTATTCCACCTTGGTATTGGTATTAGATGCTCGAAAAGTTTTTTTGTTTTTTTTGTTTTTTTTGTTTTTTTTTGAGATGGAGTTTTGCTCTTGTTGCCCAGGCTGGAGTGCAGTGGTGGGATCTCAGCTCACTGGAACATCCGCCTTCCGGGTTCAAGCAATTCTCCTGCCTCAGCCTCCCAAGTAGCTGGGATTACAAGCACCTGACGCCGCGCCTGGCTAACTTTTTGTATGTTTAGTAGGAATGGGGTTTCACTGTGCTGGCCAGGCTGATCTTGAACTCCTGACCTCCGGTGATCCACCCACCTTGGCCTCCTAAAGTGCTGGGATTACAGGCGTGAGCCATACGCCCAGCCCACAGGCAGTCTTTAAGAGCAATCATGGTAAAATTTATGGAATAAGAAGCTGAAAGTAGATAAAACATACTGTAACACTTCTTCATTAATGCACTTCACGCTGCTTTCCATTCGGTAGCTATTCACAGAGAGATCTCTATGTGCTTTCTTTTAGGACCTAAAGTTAGTATTTACCCAGTGAGAGTGTTCTTGTCATAGGGGTTAGTGAAATATCAATTAGAGATTCTCAGAGAGGAAAGCCCTGGCTCATAAACTATGAGGTTTCTGAAGAATATTCCTAAGAAGTATTCACCCAGACTTCCAATCTGATTAATCGAATTACCAGCATTACTGCCTAGTTTGTTTTTGTTTTACTTTCTTTAATTTGTGTCAAACCTCGGTCTTGCTGGAATTAGAGGTATGCATGCCTAAGGCACAAAACATGCCTTTCTGCTTGTGCTTTCAGCATCTACCTCTGGGATGAGCAATGAAACTCTAGAGCCCTGTCATAAGAATCATCATATTTCAGACCTAAAAGGAATACTGAGGACCAGTCTCATCAATTTCCTAAGTGAGAAAACTATGACCTAGAGCAGTGAAGTGTGTTGTTCCAGGTTACACAACAGATTTACACAGAAACATGAGAAAACCAGGACTCTTGATCACTCATTTTGTTCTAGTAGCCACAAGGATAGTGAAAGCACATAAAACTCAAGTGTTTTCTCTGCCAAATTCACTATGACTCAAGTGGTCTCAGGTCTGGACCAGACACATGATTCTTAGGCTCAGTTAAGATATTTCTTGGGAACAGAAACAGTTCATTCTGTTTCATTTTAATCTAGAGTCATACCAATGAAAGTAAATTTCTCTGAGGAATCATGACAATTGCCATTTGTGGACTTTATTTACCACTCTTTTGGTTTTTATCCTTGTGGCTAGAAAGCTGACATTCTACTCTCAAACATTCATTGGCAGGCAAATTTAAAACTTTCCTATAAAAACATTTTACAAAATATTGCATGTTCATGTTGCCAGTGTAGTCTATGAAATTTTAACTTCTTTTTGGATGAGCTGGGTTTTGTAATGATTTGTTTTAGTCCTCTCTCTGAATGATTAATTTGAGTCTTCAGTGTTCACTTTAGGTATCTAACTTTCCATTTCTTGTTTGAATTAAAGTGATGTCAAAACCTCAATCTGGTTAAGATAGTAATCAACCGAAGCACTCTAAATATGTGTTGTTTCCCAGGGCAGACCTATAAATGGCCCCTAGGCAAGACCTAAAATAGAACAGAGAAGGAACAGCAGCGGGGTTTGGGGAGTGAGGGTAGCAGTGATGAACTAGAGGCCCAGTTTTTAGTCCCAACTCTGTCAACTCATTTTGTGATTTCAGGCACGTCATTTAATCTATTCTGGGCTTCAGTTTCTCCAGCTGTAAATAAAGGGGCTTATCTAATCGGTGCTGGCCAATATAGGAATCCCACTATCCATCTGCATTTCCTCTCACTCAAAATGCATTGAATGTGACTGCAGAACTAAAATTTCAATTTTACTTAACTATAATTTCTTTACATTGAAAAGTCAATACTTATCATCTTATTTAGAGACTGGAAAACTTTTAAGTATGTTTGGAAAAAAACAGAAATGTGACTATCTTTTCAATGGTAAATTTTATAAAATATCTGAATATGGAGTAACTATTTGTAATGAAAATTTAGTGTATGAATGGAAATATGTTGTAGGTGTAAAACACGCTGAATTTTCAATCATATGAAAATATAAAACATTCCATTAATAATTTTTATATTGATTTTTAGGGTGAAATGACAATACTTTTGGATACATGGGACTAAATAAATTTCATTATCCTTATTTTCAGCTGCTCATTTTCACTTTTTTTTTTTAAGTGGGTCTACCAGACAATTAAGATTATGAATGTGGCTTCCATTGTATTTCTATCAGACAATAATTGCCTTGATAATCTGAACAACATCTTAATATAATCACTTATTATGAAGACTGGCCCCTGTACTGTAGTAGAGTACAAAAGAGCTACTTCAAATAGCATTTAATATCATATTTTATTCATTCAAATAATATTTTATGTGTACTCCTTTTAAATAAATCCTTTCTATGATGTAGGAGTAGAGCCTCAGAATTCATGCTTACAAACAGTGAACTTATCCTGTAGCCACAGTTGATTGGATGATCATAGACACCTGACTTGGATGGGCCAATCAGAAAGTTCCTCCCCAAAATTGGCATTGATAATTAGAAACCGATAATTAGTCTCTGAGTAGGGCTGAAATTGAAATATGTAAATCTGGCAGTTCTCGGGCAGTTACATTCTACCAAGTGATTGGAACAAAGGAGAAAAAATCTGCACAAATAGAACGAGGCAGAGAAACAAAGATTGTAAGATGGAGAAAGAAAAACTGATAGTTCCCAATCCTGGTTCCAGTCCTTTCATGAGGCCTGTTGCACCCAGGCACTTGGGTGGGATGTTTTTCTTTAGTGTCCTTATAATAATGGGACTTTTACTATTAATGAGAACCACAAGAGTCTAAACTAATACGATGGGCCCCTTCAAGGCTTGGAAATCTAGCATTTTTGCCAAGAGTTTAAATGTTTATTCATAACTATTTTTTGAGGAGCGACAATATACATTGGCTTGTCTAAAGAATGGTGAGGAGATACACAGGAGTAAAAGATCTCAACCTTGCTCTGTAGATAGTCAAAATATAATAAAAAGAGAAAACAAAATAATAAAGATGGTATCTGACAATTATTATATGCACACTACATCTCACCTTTTTGTAGCTTAATTATTTCTCACAATAATACTTTGAGATGAATATATAACACTTAAAATATTAAGCTCTATGTAAGCAATATATGATCATGTACCCAAAATGAATAGCTTCTGGACAAATTTCATATAAGTCACAAGATGATAAACTAAAAGATAAGGTCCACATAGCAGGTGCAATGTTAGTGTTGCTGACCACCATGTCCCAGGCATCAAGCAAAATACTCACAGAATAGATGTGATGCCAGTTTCACCTGATCGAATGATACAAGGGAGAGAAAGTATGGTCTGAAACAGCAGAAAATGACCTTGTGCGAAAGAGGAATCTTAAACTGACCTTGGAGGAGATGACCACTAAGATGGGTTCAGCTCCAAGATATTGCATGATTCTGTGAATAGAATTTGGATACATGGATGGGAGAAGAAAGGGCATCCTTTGAGAATAGACCCAGTGATTGTAGGAGGAAATGATGCATGTAGCTGAGGTGGCAAGTTTGTGTTGGGGAATAATGGGTATTCAGATAAGCCAGTTAGGGTAGGGTAGGGTAGGATTACGGAGAGTCATGAACATCAGGTTCAAGAATTTGGCTCTCAGCCTTTAGTAAATGGGAACAATAAGCTGGTTCTTGAATACAAAAATGACTCAAAGCAGAACAGAAGGCTTAAAGAAGCTGTGATTCCTCAAAATTGCATAATACAATTCTTATACCTAAAATCTTTCAGAAAATGCACAAATATCTAAAAGAAGATAATAATGTTGCAGTGCAGATACTGTGTGATGAGTTATAGGCACTCACTTCATCATCATAACCTTGTGGACTATACCTAGTTCAAATCTGTGCCTTAAGGAAATTACAAATGATTATATGCTATGGAACTTTTCTTCTTCCTTGTTTTCTTCACTTCCTTTCAACAAATATTCATTAGATGCCTATGAGCATCCATGAGGTACTGAGAATCTAATGCAGAGCAAAAGAGTATAGTTTCTGCTTCTGTGAAGTTTACAGGTTAGTGGAAGATTATCCATTAAATCATCCCACAAATACATACAAAACTGCTACTCCGAAGAGTGCTATAAAAAGAGTTCCCAACAGAACAATTTCGTTTCATCAAAAATCTAAACTCAAATCTAAAAGAGTCAGGTGTTACGTAGACAGAAGAACCAATCAGTATTCCAGGTACAGAGAAAGCCAAGTAAGAAGAAATGTGGCAGCAAGGAACAGGTAATGATGAGGGACTAAAAAAGGATTTGGAAAGGTGCCAGATCACTATAGCCTTGGAGGCCTTGTTGAAGCAGCTCCTTTTGCTGTTTCCTAAGAGCAACGAAAAGCCATTCAATTAATGTAAAGAGGAAGGAATGAAGTAATCAGATGTATTTCTTTTTTAATCACTCTGTTTATTCAGGAAGGGTTAAAACATCAATAATAAATCCTGAGGTATCAAAGAAAATGGAAAGAGCCCAGAGGTAACAGGGCCAGGCAAAAGAAGGTGAGAATAGCCAGTAAGTCAAATTGTGCATGCCTGAGGAAGGGTATTGAAGAATGAAGAAGGCTGGAAGGCTTATTGTTAGAGTATTATCTATATGCTGCCAATCACATCCACATTTAGCTGTGCCTTTAAAAAGTCTTAATGAAAAACTGACAATGATCACAAAGATTGGTTCAGGTAAGAATCATCAATAGATGCTAAATATGCGGGAGAAACTTTGATAAGGAGAAGCCTTGCTTACAGGGTCTTAAATGTCTCTCCCAAAATTGTGAATGAGTAAATATACATAAATAGCTGAACACCTTAACCAGATGATCAAAACAAACAGCACCATGAGAAGATGGACTCTGTGTGCCTCTGGATGTGGTAACCTGAGGACGCATCATCACTTACGTAGCATTGTCAGTTGAAATGCATAAGCTCAACAGAAGCATTAAGAAATATCAGTCAATGTTGCAAAGAGAAATACTTTTCTTAAAGGGGAAGACTGTCTCATTCAAAAATATCAGAACCATAAAGACAAAGAAAGCCCGAGAAACTCTTAAAGGAGACTAGAGAGACATGACATAGTAGCTTCCTATTGCTGCTATAACAAAGTACTATAAACTTGGTGGCTTAAGGCAGCACAAATTTATTATTTTACAGTTCTGGAGGTAAGAAGTTTAAAATAGGTCTTAATAGGCTATTATCAAGGTGTTCATTAGGGATGTGTTTCTTTTGGATGCTCTAAAAGAAACCTTTTCCAGCTTCCAGAGGCCATGTACATTCCTTGGCTTGTGAATCCCTCTTCCATCTTTGAAGCCAGCAGTGTAATATTTTCAAATCTCCCTCTCTGGTTCTGACTTTCCTACCTCCCTTTTATAAGGACTCATGTAAATTAGAGTGGGCCCACCCAGATAATCCAAAATAAATTTCTCATCTAAAAATCCTTAATTTAATTACATCTGCAAAATCCTTTTTGCCATGTTAGGTCATATATTCCCAGAATAAGGTATATTTGGGAGTCATTATTCACATGGTATCAAAATGCAAATTATGATCCTAGATTAGATATTATACTGGAGGAAAAAAATGCAAAAAAAAAAAAAGGAAGATTAAATTGAAATACAGACCTAGATTAAAGAATTATAATTATTATAAAATTTATTGAAGTTGCAAATGTACTGTGTTTAGGTAAAAAACTATCCTTTACTTAGGAAATACACCTGACGTATTTAAGAGTAAAGGGCCATGATGTATACAACTTATTCAAGAAGTTCAGAAACATAATAAAACACAAATGCATACATAGAAAGAAAGCAACTGATAAAGCAAATGAGGCAGAATGTTAAAAATAGGTGAATCTGGATTAAAGGGAACATGGTGTTCTTTAAATATTCTTGAAACTTTTTTTGTAAATTTAAAATTATTTGCAAATAAAAAATTTAAAGTAAACTGATGAATATATACTTTAAGTAAAAGTTGCAGAAGGAATAAGATCTAGTGTTGGTAACAAAATAGGTGACTACAGTTAATAAAAATGTGTATTTCAAAATAACTAAAAGGGTAGAATAGGAATCTTCCTAACACAAAGAAATGATAAAGTTTAGGTGATGAGTATTCCAGTTACTCTGATTTGATCAATATATACTGCATGCTTGTATCAAAATATCACGTGTATCCCATAAATATATACAACTCTTATGTATCCATAATAGCTAAAAATAAAAAAAATTAAATTAATGAAGAGTTTTTAACTCAAATATCACAAGCAACTCAGTTTATGTAATGCTATGGAAGTTAAAATGAATGAAGATGTGCAGCAGCAATACAGCAATGTCATTTTTATTCTTTCTACAATAACATTACTAGTAAATGTAAAGGACCAGAAACATTTAGGTATCTTTTAATGTTAGGAAGTTAAAGGAAATTTTAACAGTCTGCCAATATAATAGTTTCAAAGAGTTTAAAATAGCATTAGTGATTATCGTTAGATTTAAACAGTAAGTGGTTGATCATACCCTGCTATTTGTGAGACAGAATCTGCTAGGTAATTTTCTAAGAAGGACCTTGGAAAAGTGAACTCCCTTTTCCAGGAGAATTTAGCTGTTTTTAAAAAGAAAGAAAGAAAAAAAAAGTGTATTCTAATCTAGAGCTTTCTTCTGCCCAGTGCCTGCAGGCAGAATTTTATTGCTTTGGCCCCAGAGAATCTTTTTGGCACCCAATCCCACTCCACCCTCTATTGTTTAAAGACAAAAGATAAGGCAGCTGGGACTCTGACCACTGGCAAATAATCAGAGGCCTCTCCACTGAGAAACTCCTCTGGTCTTGGCAGAAACCAACATTTCAACATGAAGGTAAAACAAAGGGTGAGACCCCTGGTTCTGCCCAATGCTCTAAGCATGGCCTTATTTTTCTTGTCCACAGTGGTGGCCAAGAACAGTGTTTCTGCAGTTGTGCCAGGACAGCATGCCAGAATCAAATAGACTTTTCTCAATTACAGAAACAAGCACAAAATATGTGGCAGTGAATCAGCTTTATTTTCACAAGCTTGGCTCTTGCTATCACCAGTCGACATTGAAATCTATGATTTAACACAGGCTATGATTATACCAGTACAAAATATTCTATTTAGTTGTTTTCAGTTTAACACTTGTTTTTCAAAGAGCTCCAGGATTTCTTTGAATGCTTGGCAATCACAATCCTAAATGCTGCTGCAGTCAGGAAGGATCTGGGATGGGTCTTTATTACCTAGAGGCTTCCCTTCAAACACTTTCCCTAAGTATTGTAATTATTTAGATCCTTACCTTCTGTAACCCAGGGTTAAGAGTCTGATGACCTGGGGGTTTCTTTTTAAGACTCTGTCACTTTCTAGTTGTATAACCTTGGACAAAATACTTTTGAGCTGTAAATCTCAAAAGATCATTTGTAAAATAGGAATCATAATAGCTATTTTGCCTTCCTCAGAGTTTCTCTAATCAGCCAAGAAAATTATTAAATATGCACAAAGCTGAATGTCTTATGTATGGGTGCATACATTGCAGTAAACATATAAGAGAATGCTCCTTCTGCTGTACGGAACTCCAGGGAATACTGTCCACATTACAAGCTCTGAAAGCACACATTGGAATGAAAAAGTCCAGCTCAGAATAACTGTTACCACTAAGAGACAAAGTGGGGATTAATGAAGCTAGGGAAGGCGCATACATAGGGCATTAGTTACACTTGCAATGTTTCATTATTAAAAAAATATTTCAAGCAAATATTGCACAATGGTTAAGGTTTGATAAGCTCTGTGATGGGTATACAGATATTACATTATTTTCTATGCTTGAAATATTTTTTAATGTATGAATTCTGATACTATGTAATAAGAAAAATAAAATTTCTTGGTTTCAGCAATAGAGCAGTATTTATAATAGTAAACACACTTGTCGTAAGGTTCTAAGAATCTATTGCACTGCTGGTAAATTCAGAGATGAAATATTTGTGTTCTCAAATTAAACACATGAGAGAGGTCATCTATGAAAATAATTTACATAAACTTATACTCAAACTCTTTTTGGGGGGATGTTTAAGGAAATCTGTGACTAGGTCTAAAGAAGATAAATCTCATTTACTTTGGAAGTACAGATGGCCCTCTGTATCCATGTATTCAACCAACCAAAGATGGAAAATATTCAAACAACAAGAAAACATAAAACAAAATTTAAAAGCAGAGTATAACAATGATTTATGTAATATATGTATTATATTAGGTATTAGAATTAATTTAGAACTCATTTAAAGCATACAGGAGTTCCCGTGGGCCTTCCATGGTGAAAAATAAAAATTTTAAAAATTTAAAAATTTAAAAATAAAGCATACAGAAGAACATGTATAGGTTATATGCAAATACTATGCCATTTCACAGCAAGGACTTGAAGATCTTAGAATTTTGATATCCTGAGGGAGGAGAGTTGGAAGGTGTCCTGGAACCAATCCACTAAGGATACTGAAGAATAACTATACAGGTCTACAGTGCTGAAATGATCACTGATTAAGTTTAACAGTTGCTTAAGAGAGGGGAAAAAAAAAACCCTGCAAGTCAAATTCCAAAGATAACTTCTTCAAATCCTGATAAAAAGCAAGCTGCTGAATAGTAACTAATGTAGTATCTCAATATGAATGATCCCATTTCTTCTGTGAGCTACTAAAATGAAACTCAGAAATGTAGCTTACATACCAAAACATCCATCCCGGGGACATATTTGAGGGTTATCATATAGTCTTTCGGAAGATTTGCCACCTACAGAGACAAAAGAAAAAAAAAAAAGGAAGAAAGAAAGAAAGAAAAAGAATTCCATAAGAAAACTCTTACACATCAATTAATAATATTTGTAGTGGTTTGGAAAAAAACATACAAAACTGTTGTGCTTTTTAAAGTTACCAATGGATTTCCATATTTACATGTATATTAATCTTTAATCCTTGATTTCCCCCTGTAATCAAAGGCACTCTTCAAAATAAAGAGTGACAATGCAAATCTTTTGGACTCCAAATTCAGTTATGCCTGGCTAGGTATAACCTACTGAGTTTTGTAAACATGATCTGAATTTCAGCTTCCATCTGTGATTTTGGAATTCCCCTTCAGGACTATTTTCCTACTTGTTCCTCCATAGAATTAATCATAAAGTATATGCTTTTTATGTCAATGGTTCTCAAAGTGTGGACCTCAAAGTGATGTGCCAGCAATAGGGAACCTGTTAGAAATACAAATTCTCAGGCCATACCAGACCTACTGAATCTTACTTAACAAGTCCTCCAGGTGATTCTGATGTGCACCCAAATCTGAGAACTACTATTGTATGTTGAACCTAAAAAACGATCAGTGAAACTTCAAAAGAACAATGCTACTTATGAGATACAAACGCTTTACAACAAATAATTTAGAAAGATTCAGTTTGTGATGTAACCTAATTCTCTTAATTTGAGAAGTCTCAAATATTTGTCTAGTTTGTTTTAAAGACTATAAATAACATCTGACAGACGTCAGTCATTCTAGCATAAGTGAATAAGCAATATATTTGGGATGAAGGAATCTGGGACAAATCTAAACTCTGTATGTTGGTTCCTCTCATTTATAAAATGAAGACCAAGATACCTATGTCAAATGGTCAGTTAGAATTAAGATGGATGAATATGCCAAACACTCAATCCATGTTCTTTACTGAGAGCTATATTGGCAACTGACTTTGGAGGCATATAATCCTGGTAAGTTACAGAGTTCTAGGTTCTCTTCCTACACACTGCACTAACTTTGCTGTCCCCACCCTTCTCTTACATCATCATTAAAATACCCAGATGAGTAATTTAGCCAACAATTGACTTAGCCCATCGGGTATTAAGATAACATACATAAAAAAGTGGTTTTGCACCATTACATCTTCAAGGGTCAATCTTTCTTTGTAGACTTATTTTTTCCTTCATTTTGTCTCTAAAAACTTTATTTTCCTTACAAAAAACTAAGATCACATGCACATTTGCTGGACTAGGTAATCTTGCACAAGTTTACCATAACATCGTATGTATGATTCTTCTTGGTCTTGTCAATAGCTTCTAGAATCTGAGAACAATTTACTGATAAATGAATTTAGGCATGAGCATAAGTAGTCAGATGGGAGCTAAGGTAGTAACTGATCCCATGGTGCTTACTACTATCCTATTTCCAGTAATGCCACCCACACTCATTTTAGCTCTGAAATGAGGCGCTTGGTATGGTTCCTCTTCCCTGGGTTCACATAATCAGATCCCTCTGACATATTATCTCTATTTAACAGATGAAGAAACTGAGGCTTAAAGAGGTCAAGTACCTTGACTAAGGTCACGCAGCCATCACGTGTTAAATCTGAACTAGAACCCAGGTCCCTCAAGAGCAGAGCCTCCTTTGTCTCTTAGCTCTACTACATATTTTCACACTCTAAACTCTCTGGGCACTTGTTCTGGGTATTTCCCACTTGTGAATCTTCACCATCAACCCTCTTAATGTCATCCTAAATAAAATATTAGAATCATTGCTGCTTTGTTGTTTGTTTCTTTTTCGAGACAGGGTCTCACTCTGTCACCCAGGCTGGAGTGCAGTAGTGCGGTCTTGGCTCATTGCAACCTCCACCTCCTGGACTTAAAGAATATTCCCATGTGTCAGCCTCTGGGACTACAGGCATGCACATGGCTAATTTTTGTATTTTTAGCAGAGACGGGGTTTTAGCATGTTGGCCAGGCTGGTCTCAAATTCCTGGCCTCAAGTGATCTGCCTGCCTTGGCCTCCCAAAATGCTGGGATTACAGGTGTGAGCCACTGCATCCATTCCATTGCTGCTTATTGAAAACACATATGAGCTGCCAGACATGATGGCATTTTTTTTTCATTTATTTTAGGAGTTAACTCCCTTACTATTTAAACTTAACTTTCTTCCTCTCAAAATTTTCAACAGGCTTCCATAATTTCTTTTCTCTTCTTAATCTTCATCCTCATCTTTGAAAAGCAAAAGGGTCTAGTTATTTTATGTAAACCCTAGTGACAAAGACACAGCAGACCTTTTGCAGGTGTGAAAGCAACAACTAAGCAGCAATATTCTATCTCATTTTGAATAAACCAGGTAAGTTAAAGGCATTTCAGATAGAAAAATACAGCAAGAAGCGGCAGGTATTCTGAACACAAGCTGCTTGACAATATAACCCTTTCTTGAGCATAATTTACATTATTTTAAAAATACAATAATTAGGTTAGTATTTAGAAAGTGTGGGATCTGAGTATATGCCTAAAAAGTAAAGAAAGTGTAAAGAGCATGCTGACCAATTCCATTTCATGAATAATTTATATACAACTGTTGGTTCAAAGAAGCCTTATAGAAGTTCCCTGACAAAAACACTGAAATCTGCACTCTACCACTGGCAGTGAGGCAGTGAATAATAATAAAGTAATTTTTTCATTAAGCTGATTTAATGATATTTAATTTCTGGTGAGACTGAAAAATAATACTGTTGTTGAAACAGTGCTTTATAATTTACAACAAGTTTTCACATACAGTCTCTACCACAAGCCCATGAAAGATCTTATTAACCTTATTTTACAAATGAGGTCATGGAAACTCTGAGAGATTAACTGGTATCCCCAAGGTCACAGGCATTAGAAGTAACTGGTGCAGGTAGGATGCAAACCTTGGCTTTACGTGCTGGGGCTCAGCACACCTACCCACAGTGCAGTCTCCCCGTTATTACTTTCTTGGTTTTCATTGGTTTCTTTCTAATTACATTGGGAAGAGAACTTAGTCAAGTTGTAGATATTTGTAGTCACTTAATAAATTATTGTATTAATATTACTTTCTAAGTATTATACAGGTTGAGCACCTCTAATCCAAAATCTAAAATAAAGCTGCACACATACAAGCCATGTGATCTTGACAAAGTCAACAAACATTAACAATGGGGAAGGACTCTCTTTTCAATAAATGACGCTGGGATAACTGGCTAGCTATATGCTAAAGAATGGAACTAGACTCCTATTCACCATGTACAAAAATTAACTTAAAATGAATTAAAGATTTAAACATAAGGCCCCAAACTATCAAAGTCCTAGAAGAAAACTTAGGAAACACCATTCTGGACATTGGCCTTAGGGAAGAATTTATGACTAAGTCCTCAAAAGCAATTCTGACAGAAACAAAAACTGACAATTAGGACCTAATTAAACTAAAGAGCTTCTACCCAGCAAAATAAACTATTAAAAGAGTAAACTGACAACCTACAGAATGGGAGAAAATGTTCGTAAACTATGCATCCAACAAAGATCTAATATCCAGAACCTATAAGGAACTTAATTCAACAAGCAAAAAATAACCCTATTAAAAAGTACACAGAAGACATAGACATTTCTCAAAAGAAGATATGCAAGGGCTCAAGAAACATATGAAAAATTGCTCAGCATCACTAATCAACAGAGAAATGCAAATCAAAACCGCAATAAGACACCGTCTCACACTGGTTAGAATGGCTGTCATTAAAAAGTCAAACAATGGCATATGCTGGTGAGGCTGCAGAGAAAAGGGAATGCATATACACTGTTCAGCCACTCTGGAAAGAAGTCTGGGGATTTCTCAAAGAACTCAAAACTACCATGCAACCCAGCAATCCCACTACTGGGTATATATCCAAAAGAATCTTTCTAACAAATAGACCCATGCATTTTTATGTTCATCACAGTACTATTCACGATGGAAAGAAGTGGAATCAACCTACATTCCTATCATATGTGTAACATGGGAATCATGTAGAATTTAGCTAATGGATTTATAAGGATTAAATAACTCATATAAAATACTAAGTGCTTAGTGAGCCATGGTATGTGAGTGAGTATGAATTTCTATTAATATTAAATGCAAGGGAGTGAGGTGTTCTAGATAGGGTAAGGGTCCTATGCAAAGGAAAAGAAATAGGAAAGCTCGTGGTGTGTTAGGGAAACCAGATAAGAGATAAGAAATGTTCCAGGAAAACTGCATTTGAGAGGGACCCTCTAAATGTTGAGCTAAGGAGGTCAAATGGGAGTTGCTGAGGTACAGGAGGAACAGATCTACCACCAGAACTCTACAGCAAGTCACTTCTGCATAGACACATAGCATCATCTCTGTGGAACTTCTATTCCTTGTCTGTAAAATAAAGAGGGAAAACTAGATAATTTCTAAAAATTCAGTCTTGTTTGACTTACTTATATAAGTGGTGATGCAACACTGAACATGTTTCAGCAGAGAAGGGACACGATAGTAAATTTAGCATGATTAGTATGGTAAGACAGTTTGAAGCAAAGAGAAAACAGAGACAGGCAAATGATTAGAAGATTACTAGGAATGTACTGAATATACGTTAAATATTTATACGGAAACTGGAAACTAGAAAAGCAGGAACCAGGTCTAGAGTCCAGAATGGTATTCCCTGTTGGTAGGGCTAAATGAATAAGTAACCAAGGCTATACATTTTAAAAACAAATCTATTCTACAGAAAGAAATTCAGAGAACAAAAAAATTAATTGAAGGAAAACTTTACCAAAGGCCAGATCATTCTAATGAGCTTTGTTTTGGAGTGCAAGGATGTCAATACTATGCCAAATTGTAAAATTAACTGCGAAAACAAGTTACTAGATGATGAGCTAACTTTGCTAGATGTGTTCCATTTACTGTCTTATTTGGATATCCTAAGGATTGACCATGTCTAGTGACACTGGAAAAACAACCACAGGAGAACAGCATTCGGAAATGCTGGGGATTTGGCCCAGAAAAAGTCTTTGCAAGCCAAACTGGAACTGGCTGCATACCACACCTTGCGGGTATTTGGACTCAGAAGAAAAATAACTCAAAGTCAGAACACTTAACTTCCTCACTGATCTAAAAATCTTTGGATCCCTCAATTCAAGTGTCAATGAGGTCCATAAATCTCATGAGATCAGCGGTCACTTGGACATCTTTGCAAGACCCTAACTTGTCTCGGCTGTTTCTCCCAAGTTCAAGGCAGGAATCAAAATTCAGTAGTGATCTATGACTCCCTTGTCACTTTTATAAAATGCTGTGCGTATGTCAAATTTTCTAGGGAAAGAGTCCACTACTTTCATATCTTGCAAAGTTTAATACTCATGGCTGTAGAGGAAAAAAGCTCTACACTTCTATCTAAATGTCATAGTTCGCTCATGTACAGTAGCTTACTATAATGTTAGTTGTTCAGCCTTCAGAAATAACACCCCCCCAAAAAAAAGCTTTTTATTCTTTTTTTCTCCTAAAAAATTATCTCCCACTAATATTGACTAAATCTAACCAACCAAGTGTATTACCTATAGTTTTCAAATGTATCTGGATTTTTTTAAACGGTAACTCAATTAGTGATTTTAAAAAATTGGCAGGGCACAGTGGCTCGTGCCTGTAATCCTACTGCTTTAAGAAGCCAAGGTGAGAGGATCACTTGAAGCCAGGAGTTTGAGAACAACCTTGGCAACAAAGTGAGAGCCCATCTCAAGAAAAAAAATATTTAAAAATTAGTCTGGTGTGGTAGCAACTACTTGGGAATCCCAACTACTAGAAAGGCTGAGGCAGGAGGATCACTTGAGCCCAGGAGTTTGAGGCTCCAGTGACCCATGATTATATCACTTTACCCAAGAGTAGGTGATAGGCACCCTGTCTCAAAAAAAAAAAAAAAAAAAAAAAAAAAAAAAAAATTAAAA
>NW_022436942.1:47220102-47323080 GCF_009761245.1 Sapajus apella
GCCAATGATTTTGGGGCGCCAGTGATTCAACTTTATATCATCCTTATACACAAGAATTGGTAGTAACCCACAAAAAAAAAAAAAAAAAAAAAAAAAAAAAAAAAATTAAGATGACAACTTCAGGATTCTTTTCAAGGTCATCTTTCGTTAGTAAAGAGTATCTAAATAAAGATAACCATTTTTTCCTTTCAAATAGAAAAGATTAAAAATGACAATATTTAGAGAGTGTATTTCATAGACATACTTTATGACAATGATTCCAATTAAATAATACTAACTGAGCTTCTACAATATGATAGCTTCTTAATCACAATAAGATAAAGTTACTATCATTCAGGAAATAAAATTCAGTAGGTTATAATGATAATTCATAAACTAGTTGAAAATTACATCTTAAACTACTGAGAAAGCATTATAAATTATGAACTGCATTACTGTGCTTCAAAGGTAGGTAGTTATGGGGTCAAAGCTCTACTCAGCTATTTCCCAAGTGATGATGATCAGGTTACTAAATATCACTAGATCTCAGCTTCCTAACCAGTATATTGGGGTTAAAAATAGGGAACTCATAAGGTTATGAAAACTAAGTAGACAATCCATACAAAGTGTTTCTGTAGGGGGTCTAGGTACTCATAACTATTGCTTTAAAAATCCAAGGAGCAGTCTGTGCACAGTGGCTTACACCTGCAATCCTAGAACTTTAGGAGGCAGAGGCGGGAGGGTCGCGTGAGGCCAGGAGTTTGAGATCAGCCTGGGCAACATAATGAGACCCACATCTCTACAAAAGAAAAAAAAATAAAATTCAAGGAGCAGAAGACATATCCAAGTAGCTTATTGTATAAAGGAAGAACAATGCTTTCCTAACAGTAAGATCGATACACTTGATAAATAATATAGCAATCTAGAGAATTTTAATAAATATTATTTCTAATGGTCCTTTTTTAAAAATACAAAAAGTCTTAAATTTAGTTTTAAATAGAGAAAATTTTCTACTGATCACAGGAGCAGAAATTGAAATGCTAAATATTGCAACCTAATAAAATAAAATTTAAAAATTACTTCTTTTTCAAACTATTGTTTTTCAAAGGTCAAACAAAATTATGGGAAACCTTCACTTTTAAATAAATGATATACATGGGTCATTTGAAGAAAAGCCTAGAATTCATCCAGAAATGGGAATATTCAGAGACTCCAGTTCTTCACTTTAATGCAGTGGTAATTCTACTTGAGGAACATAATATTTGAAGAGGAAAAACTATCAGAATTAATCAAAATTGTCTATTTAAAATGTGAAAAGTTGTTACATGAGGATATTTTTTATTATCTCTCATTATGTTAATCTCCATGAATCATGTATAAATATAGCCAACTTGAAATAAGTGCCTACCACAAGACCAGGGAAACAATAGATTCCTTTGTTCCAATCCTATCTTACTAATTTTTAGACTGACCTTGAAAAGACAGAGTAATTTCACCTTTACAAGATGGGGATGAGACCTTAAAAAACATTTTGAGGAAGACACGTCATTACCCAATAGAAAGTTAAAGACAAAAACTTTGTTCTCTTTATCAACAAAATCATATTGCGTTAAATTGCCTCAAACGAAGAAACAACATCACCACAGAGAAGAGCAGGGAGAAGACACAGAGAAAACTAATTTGAACTCTTTCAATATTTGGATTACCTTCTTATATGAACACTTACAACTACTAAATGCTGCAACTTAACTGTCCCATAGATACAAGTTATAAAAGCTTGATTCATCCTCTTCCCAGATTACTTGACCCTTTCTTTAGGTAAGTCTGAGTTTGCCATTTAAAACAAGTCTTGCAACATTTTTTAGAAGCAAAGCAAAACGTTCTGTAAATAGATCAACTATTATGCTTAGTAAACATGCCAGAAGCATTTCGAATGAAAACCATGGGGACTGTAGGGGCAGTACAAAGTGTTCAAGAAGATATTTTTTTAAAAAATTGACACTAAAGTCATAAATCATGTGCTTCTGTGACATGAGAGTCACCTCAAGCAAATAAACATAAAATGTGTGGGCACAGTGTAAGTTGCCACGTAATGCAAAGACGGAACTGGTAGCGGCTGCAAAGGAATGATTTCCATTGAAGGAGTAACTGTGAGCACAGGCAAAAACGTACTGTCAAGCCACTTTCTTTTCCCTCACATAAAATGTAGCAGATTATGTCTGCAAAGCAAATTCCTCTCATCCTATATAACCTCCTTTAGTCCAGCCATTATTGAGTAATTCCAAGAGGTGCAACCTGAAAAAATATCATTATGGAATAAAATAATTTCAAAGCTAAAAAGGGTCTCCAAATTTCTCTGCTGTAGTAGTTCTTACCCTCTTTGGGGTCACAGATTTCTCGGAGAAGTGATGTAAGCTACACACTATCCTCAGAAATGAACATAAGGCATATGAAGGCAGCACAATTCTGAGCTTCATGTGTAAGCATTTGAAGTTCATCAGTCCTAGATTAAGAACTATTGATCACGTCCATGTTCCTTATTTGAAAAATCAGGAAATTGAATGCCGGACAGACTCAGTGATTTGTCCAAGGCCACACCCAGGCAATAGTGGAGCTGGTATTAAAACAACCCAGTATTCCTGACATCCATCAAGATGCTCTGCCCCACCATTCTTTAGAGAAAGGCCGTGATTATCTACATCCATAAATCTCAACAGTCACTCATGTTGCTGTTAGAATAAATGACATTAATAAGTTAGGACAGAAACACCCCACTTCTTTTCAGACATTAAAAGACACACAATAAGCAATATGGCCTAAGCAGTCTTGATACTTCTACATAAATAACTTTTATGTAGGTGCTAACTGGAAACATTAGGGTTCTTACACCCCATCTCCACAAGTTGAGATTCAGTATTTCTGCAGTGATGCCCTTAGAATTGAACCTTAAATAAGTCCCTAAGAGACTGTGATTTGCTGGTTCTAAAGTAGTGACCTACTTTAAACAAATTTTGAAGATTTGTATTAATCTGGCATCCTTATAAATCTATACAACACAAGTGATAACTAGTCATATTAGGAATTGAGATTAAAAAAGAGTCAAGACATTTTGGCTTCTAAACTTTGACAGAAGAGACCATCTAGAGCAATGGCTCTTAAACCTCCTTTCAGAAATTTGTTAAAAATATAGATATTTGGACCCTTTCCTCAGACTTATCAAAGCAGTTTCTCAGTGTGGACCCAGGCACCTCTCATTTTAATCAGCATAACAGGTGATAGTGATGCTCACTGAAGTAAGGCACATCATTTCTTCTTCACTCATCCAGCAAACATTTAATGAACACCTTCCACTAATATGCACAAAATTTAGATTTTAAACACATACTGTCCTTTTAGTATTGTTTCTTGTATCACAAACTAACAAGCAACTCAGGGAAAAAACCATGGTCTGTTTTTAAACAGTATGATTTTAAAAATACTCCCCTCTCACCCTCATCCCTATACACATATCTATCGGGGTATACAGCAGGCAACTCTTGCATGACTTTGCTCACAGTTCCCTCAAGTAAGACATATTGATACATCTGCTGCTGCTACACAGAAGAATGCTTTTAAACATGAACTCTCTGAGTCCTAAGGAATTTGTATAAATTGTGTCTGTGTGTTTCTAATTCTGTATTGAGGCTAAGCTAGCAAGACTTCAACCGTGGCCTTAAACTTCTGTTTTGAAGTTCTATTATAAACCCCAAATAAAACATATACACCAGGAAATATATATCGAGAGGAGGGAAGATAGAGCCCCTTCTACTCCTTATCCTGTTATCTCATCAAATAAGCTTTTCATCCTTTTCGCCATATCACAACCCTCATTTCTTACCTATTCTCAAATCACTTCCATTCTCTAGTCAGTATTTAAATAACCAGGAAATTTAAAAATTGCTTCTCAAACTTTGTTTATCCTGAAATCATACATGGTTCAAACAAGCATGTAAGATCTCCTCTAGATCGTGAGGGTTGGGAATGATGCATTCCAGATGTGCTATGCCCTCACTGTGTCTTCATCTTGAAAGAAAGCATCTGGAGAAGCATAGCATGGAGCTGGCAGTGACTTAAGGACAGCAATGCCAATGGCTTTTGCTGAGGGAAGAGTTCAATGTGACAAACCAGGGAGATGAGTCCCTTCAGCATGTGGGCAATGAATCACCTCTCTATGTTCCCTGAAGGAGCAAACACCCATTGACATGTGACAGGGTCTTCATGCTGATAGAAAGGGGGAATAGCCATTTCAGATCTCCTTTCGTTAGGCTTTTTAGAGAAGAGTAGGAAGGCATGTGAAGGGGAAATAGAACACACTGGGGAATCCACTGGAGAGATTATGGGGAACAAGCTGGGAAAAGCCCATCAGCACACAGTGAACTCTCCAAGGTCCTTCACTGCCTATGAAGGAGAAGGAGACCAGCAAAGAAGTCACTGCAGTGGTGTGCATGACCTTAAATATCTCCCTACCTGTTTTCTATAAACCCTTTATAGTAGCCCAGTGATTCCTTTCCTAACCTTAGGAAAACAGTACGTTGGGGCAAGAAAAATCTAAACCTTTGATCAACAAGCACAGGAAAAACAGCCACATTCACTGTAAAGCATTCCTTACTTACCAATTTAGTGACGTCTTTTACATTATTAGTCACACGATTCCCGCAGACCCCTTCAGTTTTGACGAAAGGATTAAATAGGAACAGTTGAAGATAAATGCAAGTGAGAATCCAAGTCTAAATAAAAACAGAAAAATTGCTTGGTGATCATCAGTTAAAATCTGTAACCATTAAAACTTTTAACATCTAATGCCTTGATGCACAAAAGGCCAATCTTAATATATGTATTAATATCTGTCTTTAATATGTATATTAAAGTTATTGGCTAAAATGCAATGAAATGCTACGCATTCAAGCTATGCTCACCAAAGTTTTAAAAAGTTTTTGGTAAAATCTGTTTTGAATTATTCTCTCAATGACAATATTGTGAACCTTTGTCAAAAACTTTCTGCAGCCAGTTTCCCATGGCAATTAGGAATAAACTTGTAGTAGCATGTTAAAGACTGAGCACTTAGGGTGTCTTCTAAAACTAGAGAATGCATAAAATTTATACCTCATGGCACCAAAGGAAACCTATTTCTGCTTTAAATGTAGACTGCTTGGCAATTAGCAGCATAATCCCTGAGCACTGGTTTAATAATCTACAATATAGTACACTAAGTTAAAGTGAGAAAGATGCGTATTTTAAGATCTAAGACAGAATTTCACTTAATTTGTGAGACATCAAAAGAATTAATATTTTGAAACACAGCTTTTTAGCCACTTAAGGAAAATAGTTCCTTAGCCAATAGGAAGGCATTCTGAACCTTAGTAGACAGTAATCTGTCTTCTCTCTCTCTCTCTCTCTCTAACACATATATCCTACACATCAGCTTGAAAATAACATTTTTTATCATGTATTATAGTTGTTTTTATGCATGACTTATTTTTCCTTATTACACTATATTTAAAATTTCACGAACTTGTACATCTGATTTATTTTTGTAGTATCTTCATAACACATAACACAGTGCCTTGCACATAAAAAACCCTTAATACATATTTGCTGGGTGAATCAGTGGTCAAGGTAAAAATATATTCTGATGTTCAAATTCAATAACCATTTGTTGAATATATATTATGAGACAGGAACGGTGCCAGTCACTAAGGTGACGTAGATGATGAAGATGCCCTTGAAACTCAGAGGCAGGTAAATAAAAAACACCCACATCTTGTGATAAACACTTTGGGAACAGAGAGAAGGAAGAAATTAATCAATTAACCTTAAGGGGGAGAACAAGTTGCAGGAAGACAGTGCCAAGAAAAGCCAGAGAGAAAATGTGACTCAGGCCAGATTTAGGAGAACAAGGAGGATTTGCAAGGGCTGACAAAGAAAAGATGAGCGTTCCAGGAAAAATAAACTGTATGACAAACCATGTAGATATGAAGATATCTTAAAATATGTGAGAATTCTTTTATGAGCTACCATTCTTCTGTAAAATCTTTAAATTACGCAAGAGTCCAGAGGCACATGGCTAGAAATCTTCCCTATTTACATAGCTAGCCATATTTAAAATGAAAGATTATTATTTTCAATTAATAGCTGCATACTAACTAGATATTACACTAGAGCAAATGATTATCATTCTGAAATTTCTAAAACTACAATGCTAAGTATATGGATATAGTAGTTTGTTTTCAAAATTAAAACCCTGTTATTCCCTTACCACATTGTCTATTTTAGCAGTAATCCTACATAATTCTATTTAAGGCTACTTTGAGCACTGTGACATCACATGCTTCATAGTATCATCTTTCTTAGACCACAATGAAGACTAAGTTGTATAAATCATTTCTGTTTGAGGATTCCTCTTTTTGGACAGACAACCCCTACATGCAGACTCTCCCCTAACAACACAGTTTTCCTTCACATGTGTAAATACAATTTTTTAAACGTAGCTTTCTTTTATATTGTCATTGCTAAGACATAACCTCCCTTGAAATATATTTCTCTAAGGCCCTCTATTCTGATGTGATTTGGGAACTTTCTCTAAGGATCTCTGTAATGGACCAATCTTAGGAAGGACCATAATCATATTCTTGGCTCAAAGAAATGTAACAGCAGAAATTCTGTT
The DNA here is from genome assembly GCF_009761245.1 of Sapajus apella. Classification (NCBI taxonomy): domain Eukaryota; kingdom Metazoa; phylum Chordata; class Mammalia; order Primates; family Cebidae; genus Sapajus; species Sapajus apella. The sequence goes on from NW_022436942.1 coordinate 47,226,785, forward strand.
ACTGGTCTTCACGATGCCTTAGCCTGGCATTGAATAAACACTAGAGAAACATTTGTTCACTCATTCATCTAACAAGTATTTATTGAGCGTCTGGTGTATACCAGGCATTGTTCTAGGTACTAGGCCTATAATGAACAAAAAGACAAAAAAAAAAAAAAAAAAAAAAAAATCCTGCCCTTATAAGGCTTAATCAACAAACATAAGTAACCAGGTTATACAGTATGTCAAAGGGTGTTGAAAGCTATGGAAAAAGAGATTAGAGCAAGGTAAAAGGGATTGGGATCATAATGCCTACCCTGCCTTACTGACAGCAGTGATCTTGGGTTCAGATTGACAGTCATAGTCATGAGTCATAGGAGGTTTTGCCCAGCAGTAAGTGTACTATTGAGCTTTAAACAAGGTTAAGTAATGAAAGAACACATACAGCACCTGCAGAACAGGCTCCCAGGCCATCTCTAATATCAGAAAGTCACTGAACACTTAGAATATGTTTGGCAATGGCAGGTGATGTTGGGTAGGCAGGACCATTCCTTCTACTTATGCATTGTTAGTTGAGCAGTTTTTTAGGGATGTGGCATGAACTTCTACTCATCTTCTAGGACAGCTACCCCAACCAGTACTGGTCTCAAAAATAAAATATTAATACATATCAGTGCATAATATGTGCTTGTAATAAAGCACACATCAGTGCCTGCTACTTAGTAACTTCAGCTGGATTCTCTTAGAGGAAGTATAGATGTACACCTAAAAGTTTCTTGAATTCTTGTTGCAAGAAGGCTTATAGGTAGGGTCAAGTCTCCAGGCATCTGAGTCCAGAGAAGAGCCACAAAACTAACCACACTCTTTTCTTTCCAAAGATTACAGTATGTGCAGAAACAGCTTGAAATTTTTAACAGGGTAATAGTGATAAATGTCTCATTGAGAACACAAAATTTCACCAAAGATTGGACAGAGCTAAGGCAGTGATCCACACAGACATCTGTGGGAAGAGTACTGCAGACAGAGAGGAGAGCTGGTGCCAAGGTTCTAAGGTGTATTTAAGCATCTGTTATTTAAGACATAGCAAGAGTAAATTAGAGAGCAGTAGATTATGATGATGTCAGTGAGACAATAGAGAGGCCGGATCATGTAGGGCATTGAAGGCCATTGCAGACATTGACTTTTACTGTGCATAAAATAGGATTAATTGCAAGATTTTGAGCAGAGGAGGAATATGAACATACTTCAGAATAAAAATAAATTCATTAATTAAATAAGATCAGTCTAATTGCTGTAATAAAAATAGACTTTAGAGTGACAATAGGTAGAATATGAAACAGACAAGTTAGGAGGTTTTTGCTGTAATCCAATCAAGAAAGGGTTATAATAGTACACTGACTGAAAATGGTTAGATTCTGAAGGCTGTATCCAGATAATTTACTGACAGAATATGATTTGAGAGAAAGCATCGAAGGCGACTATGAGGACTTTGGTCTGAACAACTAATTGGAAAGATGGTGTTGCCATCAACTGATATGGGGAAGGCTGGGGGTAGAGAAGGTTTGAGGGCATATCAAGAATTAAGTTTGAGTATGCTAAGTTTAAGATGTTTTTGAGATATTCCAGTGATGATGCAAGGTCAAGATACTTAAATCTAGACTTAGGAGGGAAGTTTGGGCTGCAGATATAAATATGATAGCCTTCCATATATAAGTGGGTTGTTAAGCAAAAGAGTGGATGAGATCACCAAGGGAGTGAGTAAAAGTATAAAAACGAACAAAGGACTGAGCATGCTGTGGTGCTCTAACCTTAAGGGATCTGGCAGAAAAGTTTGAATTATAAAAGAGTCCAACAGAGCAAAGCAGAAAGATCATGGAAGAAAGTCAGGTTTTTTTAAAAGTACTTAAAGGAAAATAATGTCAAACTATGTCAAATGCTGGTTATAGGTCTAGTAAGACAAGGACTGAGAAATGACCACTGGTTTGGCAACATGAAGGTCATTGGTGATATTAACAAGAGCAGTTTTATTCAAATGGTATGGGAAAAAGCCAGTCTAGGGTGGGTTTAAGAAAGCAAGAGATGAGACTAACCAGAAGCAGTATAAATAGCTCTTTGTTTGTTTGTTTGTTTGTTTGTTTTAATAGCTCTTTTGAACAGTTTTCCTTCAAAGGAGAGCAACTGGATAAACAAACACATCAATAAATAAAACCCAGATTGGGTAGTAGCTAGCAAGAAACTGGGGGTGAAGAAAGTCTTACTTGAAAGAAGGTTAAAATACCAGGATGTGTATATGCCTGTGAGGATGATCCAGTAAGAGGAAGCAATTGGCAATATAGGTTGGAAGAGAGGGAACTGCTTGGGCAACAGCCGTGAGCAGGAAAGAAGGGGTGAGACTTAGTTCTCAAGTAGAAAGTGTGGCTTTATATAGGAGTACAGATAGTTCAGTGCAATCAGGCAGAGTGCTGGAATGAGAATGCAGATGCTGGCGGTGTCTTGGGAACAATTCCATGAATAGAGCTAAAAGTTATTGAACATTTACTATATACCAAACATCCTGGATATCTAATAACAAAAAAAATTAACTTTCATATATCCTAATTTTAAAGATGAAGGAGTTAAGGTACAGAGAGGTTTGGTGACTTCTGAGTGATGAAATCAGTAAGCCCAGGTCTGTCCAATTCTAACTCCTGTCCTTTTAGCTACCCTACATTGTCCCAGAACTCCCAAAAATCTGTTAGATCATTTGTGAAAACTGTGATGCAATGGCACTAAAACTTTAATAATTTTGCAAATATCAAGCATATAGAGATGTCTGTTCCATATTGCATGCCACAGCTGAATATTCTACATTATTCAAATCATCATAATTTTTAATATATGTCCTTTGATAGTTTCTTAAAATATGTCTACACAGACTGCTATCATAATTGAAAAATTATTTCATCATTTTTCAACATAAGGTTTTTGCATCAGTTAAATTCAAATATCTTACAAATATATGATTTTTCTCATTTTATAAAAATCTATGGGGTCAAGGCTAAAATTAAATCTCTATGTTATCTTATTAACATTCAAATATCTCTGAAAAACCTCTATTTCTTACTTTATTTTAAAGCTATTATAAATAAATTCATATTGTAATTTAATTTTGCATATACTTTGCTACCATTAAAAATACCCACGTTTCATAAAATTAAAGAATTCATTCTGGCATAGATAACTATTAGGACAGAAGGGTAATCAAATTAGAAATATTGAGAATTTTGCAAAGCATAATGACACCTCCATCAGTATACTCAGAAGAGGTAAAATGCAGAACTTACTTCTTTATATAAAAAGAAATTTTTCAGCATTAATTATTCTACACAGAAGTCTTTCTAATATTGTTCACACATTTTGATTACTTACACAGTGAATTGAAATATTAAATGTTGCTTTTCCTTGATAGTTCAGATTTATCAAATACAAGGAAGACTCGCAAAGCATCTCAGTTATGTAGTATAACGTTCCTTCTCCAAGTGGTCCCAAACTACTGTACTTGTTTGTATAACTTTTTAAAATTTGTTTTTGGTTTCATTTGTTTGTTCCTTAGTTTTTCTGTTTTCCCCAGATTGTCAGGTCATTACTTGCAACATATTTTTACTGCTAACATGCCTATTTCTAGTCTCCTGTACTCTTGATGATGAGCACAACACATGTCCCATATGGGAGCTTACAGCAGGAAATACAATGGCCCCAAAGATGTCCATGTCCTAATCCTTGAAACTTGTGACTATATCACCACATATGGCAAAATGGACTTTCCAGACATGATTAGGTTAAGAACTAGAGATAAAGAGACTATCCTAGACTCTCTGGGTCCATTCTAATCCCCATGGTCCTTAAAAATGGAGACTATTTTCCAGTTCTGGTCAGAGAGAGGTGCAATGATGGAAGAAGGGTCAGGGAAATGTAACATGAAAAGGAGTCAACACATCCTTGCTGGCATTGAAAATAGAGGGAAGGGACCAAGAGTCAAGGAATGTAGGCAGCTTCTAGAAGCTGGAAAAGATAATGAAATAGGTTCTTCCCTAGAACCTTTGGAAAGCAACGCAGTCCAACTAATACTTTGATTTGAGTGAGCCCTATTTTGAACATTTGATCTTCAAAATTATAATATAATAACTTTGTATTCTATTAAGTCACTAACTTTTTGTTTTTGAGACGGAGTCTCTCTGTGTTGCCCAGCCTTGAGTACAGTGGTGTGACTGCGGCTTACTGCAACCTTGGCCTCCCAGGTTCAAGCGATTCTCCTGCCTCAGCCTCCTGAGTAGCCAGGATTACATGGGCCTGCCACCACGGCCGGACTTTTATTGTTTATTTTTGTTTTTGTATTTTGGTAGAGACGGGGTTTCACCAAGTTGGCCAGTCTGGTGGTCTTGAATTCCTGACGTCAGATAATCCACCTGCTTCAGCATCCCAAAGTGCTGGGATTACAGGTGTGAGCCAGTGCACCTGGCCAGTGACTAAATTTTTGGTGATTTGTTACAGCAGCAGTAGAAAAATAAAACACAGCTCAATTGAAATACTTTTGGAATGAATAAATGAACGAATGATGTAGTGTAGTGATGGTCAAGCTATTCCAGATGAGGAAAGTGAACTGCCTCTGCCAGAAGTCTGGGTCCCCACCCTTTATTTTAAGCGGAGCAGCTCACCCTTTTTCTGTTTTATTTGTTCATGCCTCTGAGTAAGATTCTGTTTAAACAAAGGTTTCTAAGGGCAAGAAGAAAAAAAAATTTAAAAACACATGCTTTTGGAAACCATGGGCAGAACATGGATCCAGAAAATCTCTCAGTCCCTTACCATGTGACTTAAACAAGTCAGCTAGTTCCACTCATCCATTTATCAGCCTATAAAATGAGAGTAAAAATAATTTTTGCCTTACCCACCTCTTGAGCTAGTAGTGAGAATCAAATGAGAAACTATTAAAATTCTGGGTGCTGTGCAATTATTTGTTGTGTGCCTTGTGGGCTTTGCTTTGGCTAGGAAACCAGGGAGACAAGTGCTTCAAAAATGTTTGAGTAAAACACTCTCAGAAAAGACTTTATAGAGTAAATCTTCATGAACAAAGAGTGTGACCTTTAGCACATGGATATTTTGACACTGACTTTGAGCTCACACACCTTTTTCGATTTATTTCTTAGTTCTCAATTTTGTTTAGAGTAGCTTCAGTTAATAGACAATTGACTTCCAATTAAATCAGGTGTTCCAACATATCAACAAAATACTTATCTTTGTTTTCTCTTCCTCTTCCTCCAACTTCTGGAAACTCCAAAGGTACAGGCTGCCTAAAAGTGTAGGCATGTGCACATAAGCTCACACACACCCTAATGGAGGTATACTCCTGAAGCAAAATGTCCCCGTTTGTGACTTCTGCTCTAAAATGTATCTTTTCAGTTTGGGTAATCATCTGGTTATTTTTTCTGTAGCATTCTCTGTAGCTGCATATGAGATTTTTCTTTGGATACTTTGTTTTATCATTGTACAACTTTTCTCTCTAGGTCAAGCTCATTGTGCAATAACTCTCATTTAGGGATAACCTTTCATAGCTCTCAATTTTTTTTTTAAACGTGCCTCAAAAGTGTCTCCCATGTACTCCCCACAACACACAAAATTGCAATAACCCTTTCATTGCTAAATGTTGCCTTCAAATTATTTACATGATTAGAAAAAATAAAATAAAATAAAATAAAATAATGAGAAACCTGTGTGCACTGTTAAAACCAACACATGCTGTAGAAACAGTTCTGGTAGAGGGAAGTAATACTGATTAAAATGTATACTAACATCAGTGACAGATGTGGCAGGTCCTTTTCTAGGAGCAGGTTTTAACAGTAGCAGATAGTACTAGAAAGGTATTTTAAAGAAGGGGGTTGGGAGGAACCTACAAGAAGATGAGACTGAAGACCTCAAAGGCAAGGTCTTGCTTAATTTTCATTTTTATTGAGAACCAACCTCAGCAGACTCCAGTGGCCTATTCAATTCACCCAATAACCAAACCCTCCTGAACACAGAGCTTTCCTTATAGTAAAAGGCCACATGCCAGGAAAGGGAGCTACAAAACCCCACTGAAACAGACGATAGATTTAATCTGAACATGTGTTGCAACACATAAGTCACACTGAAGATTCTTTTCCTTCAGTAGGCATTAAAATGCATACAGCCTAAGAAAATCAGGAGAACATATGCTGTTCAAGAAACCGGAAGATACCAAGCTTCTAAACTTGGAAAAACAAAAAAATAAAATACAAAAAAAAAAAAAAACCAAAAAAAAAAAACCTTTTTTCTCTATGAATATGAGAAGCGATTTTAAAATATACATTGCCAGAGTCCATATTATAGACTTCACAAAGTCGAAAAGATAGTCAAGTGTTTGCGTAGCTCATTTTCTTTATGCACAGACCTACGAAATGGTATTAGAGCTACCCTGAACAAAACAGCAGCTGCTGCCAAAAACAACATTCATCTTCTCTTAAATCTCACATGCCAGCTATTGAAGCAGGCAGTTCCCTTGTAGCCCAAATGTGTTTTGGAAGAGAGCCAATTGGCTCAACTACCCAAAGACAGGAAAGCAAGTTACCAAGATACAGGTATGGTAATTAGTCCTGAGTTCAGGTCTTCTTAAAAATAATCTATGTAAACCAACAACAGGATCCTCATTTGGTGAATAACTGTTCAGTTCTATATGACTTCTTTTTTCAGACCTTTTTAATTGCTTAAAAATTTACCGTTAAGCATTATAAGGAAAACACCTAATCACCTTACACAGACTAAAATTCTTCTCTAAGCACTGTTCAGTAATCTCAAAGGGACAAATGAAACAGTTAGTAGGTTTGTTAGTTTTTGAAACTTAACAGCTATCATTAAAGCAGATGTTATCAGCGTAACTAATTCAAACGCAGACCAACTTGGAGTCCAAATTGGTGGGTGCTAAAATCTTGTAAAGATACTCTTCTAACCTCCCTTCCATAAAGCCTTTTATGAAGAAGTAAAATAAAAATGTTTTAAAATATGGCTGATCATTAAAATACATAATGAATATGCTCTTATAACAAAAAACTGAACATCCTAGAAAGAAATTGCTTAATATAAAAAGGCAGACAATGCGATGTAATAAGGAAATGTAATAGGGTAATTTAAAGATTTCAGGGTATTTGATGTGTGGGAAAAATGGGGGAAAATCACCCTTTAATAATCAGTCTCATCCTATGTGTAAATGTTACTTAAAGGGAACATAACTAAAAACATATTGACTACCGAGAGCTTTCATAGGACAAGCAGTTTGCAGATGTTATTTCCTATAATGCTCCCATCAACCAGTTAGATATTATTACCTTATTCTGCAGGTGAGCAAAACACAAGTCAGAGAGATTAGGTAACTTCCTTAGGGCCACTTGGCTATTAAATTCCTGGATTGGGTATAAACCAAGACCTACACTATCTATGCTGAAAAGAAAAATACTGGGTCAGTTAGATAATAGAACTGACTTCATTTATATTTAATGAACTACTAAATATTATTTTTAAAGGCCATGTTGCAGAAGGCATATAGGTCTATTTAACTCAATTGGTTTCTAATTGAAACTACATGTCAAGTTATTAATAGGTTGAATAAACAAGTTGCGCAGGTAAATCAGGTTAGCTATAGCTTTAGCCAAAATTTTCATAGCTAGAGGGAGGGGAGAAACCCAAAAAATAAAGCAATAAGTTGTTTCTTCTTATAAAAACAAAATTGGATGCTTTCAGACTTCTAGTAACATTATCCCAGGAGCCACTAATTCATTTAACAAACAGGTATGGAGTATCTAATAAGTACATAAGCGAGGGACAGAAAGACTATGGTCATTGGCCTCAGGAAGCTCAGGCCACTGGAGAACACAGCATGGTGGTGGGAGTCAGAGAGAAAAGGCCCAGCCCCTCCCTCAACTGCCCCTGCCCCAAGTATGGATAAACGTAACTTGGGGAGGGGGACATTTGAGGGAGAGGCTCAGAGAAATTTTCTGGGAAGAGAAGCTTCTCCAAAGGTGATCAGGTGGCAGCCAACTCAAAGACAGTGAGGGAGAAGACCCCTGACAGAGGAAGTAGCAGGTGCCCACAGAAGTGTGGAAAACATGGCATGTTTGTAGAATTCTGCAGTTTTTTTCCTCCATTGGAAAATTAGTTTCAAAGAACAAGCAAAAAAAAAAAAAAAAAAAAAAAAGACAAGGCCAGAAAGATAAGTAGAGGTCTTCTTAATTTTGTTAATTGATTTGGATTTTATTTTAAAAGCACTGGGGAGACTCGAAATGATTTTAAGCAGGGGAGCGTCAAGATCTGATTTATTGCTAAAAGGTTTATCAGGCATCAGAATGAAGGATGGACTAGGGGAGGGAGGGCAACAAGCCTGGGGACATGAGGCCATTAGGAGGTCACTGAAGTCATCCAAAGTCGAGATCATGAGGGCCTCGACTGGCCTCGACTAGGGCAGTGGCAGTGAGAATGAGGAGAAATGAACACATTCAACAGGATAGAGAAGTAGAAAGGAAGATCTTAGTGACTAATGAAAAGAGGGTGGGGTCAAAAGGGGAAAAGGTGCAAATGACTTTCAGGTTCCAGTTTGGATGACTGGGTAAAAACTGATGCTATTTGCTAATCCAGATATGTAGGAAGAGAAGTGGCAGCAGGAGTCTGGGCGTTACCACCAAAATCCTTAGCGAATACTATTATACAAGGAGGACATTCTATCATGAACCATCTGTATAGGAGATGAGAGAATGACAAGCCTAATACATGAGAGGGAAATCAGTTGACTGTGGGGTGCTGCAGCCAAGTGGGAGGAGGGAACCAAAGGGAGAGTACAATGAATAAAACAGGCACTAAAAGATGTCAATGTGATGTTACTAAAGAGTTCTTAATGGAGCTGACCTTGATGAGGACAGTTGCCATGGAGTGGATGGAACTAAAAGTCAACCACAGTGGATGAACTATAGGAGTGAATGAGCATGAGGAAATTTCAAGGGTATTTTACTACAGTTTGCCAAAAAAGAAGAGAGTGAGTGATAGCTGAAAGGACTAGAAAGTTCACTTTGGTCTTGGTAGAAGGGAACAGACAGCTCTGAAAAAGTGCGACTAAAATAATAAACTAAGGACTTCTCTTTTTTAAATGGCCTAGGAATAGGGAACAACTCACCTGAGGTTAACAAAGCCAGGTGAGCTCAGAAGTTTTGACCCTGTGTAAAAATCCCTAATAAACATTGGTACTTCAGGCAAGAATACAGGGCCTGAGTGTTCAGGTTTTTACTGTTACTAATTTTAATAAAGATGTACATCATAGAATAAGCATTTGTGACAGCAGTATAGACTATTTAATTAGTAACAATGGATTAAAAAGTAGATAATTAGCTATTCATAAATAAAGCTCTTTAGCAGTTGTATAAAGCAGAGGAGAAAAAAATCCCCTACACAGTATAATCCACTTAATTTTAAGGAGATGCGAGCTAATGACTAATTCTAATGTCTATGAGGATAATGATGTGTAACAGACTGAGCTAGTCTAGAAAACCGAAGGGTACCAATTTAATTCTGAACTATCATGTCTGGAAAGCTAAAAACTCCATTTCTCAGATGCTCTTTAAGTTAGCTAGATTTATGTATCTACTGCCCACGATTTGCAATAAGTGTATATTTTCAAAGAAATAAGACAAACACCTACCCCTCAACACTGGCCAAAGTATAGAAACATAATTTTAAAAATTCATGAAAGTTCTGAAATTCGCATTTTCAGCACTCCATGGACACTGGCACTGTTCACTCTTATGCCAACTGGCTGCTCTTAAAATTGAACCACCCTGATATATAAGAATCTGAGGGTTGTAGCTCTCAAAAAACAGCTACAGAAACCTAAATCATAATTTGTACTCTTTCAAATACGTGACTTGCCTCTAAAAGTGAGATCTCATGTAAATCAAGAATTACATAATTATTTAAAATCTCTAAAATATTTTGAACTCCTAACAATTTAGTGATGTGAAATAAGCGTAGGCTTCAGTTGCCATCTAATCCCAAGTGCCCAATCTGAGACTGAATGCCTGAATTTCCTAGAACCTTTTGTGGTTTTTCCCCTATGGATGTAATTAATGTGCTCTGATGTATTTCCAGATCTACTAATGAAAATCTGACAAGTTTAGTTTCACAGGACCTTTTAATAATAATAATTATTATTATTATTATAAAAATCTGAGGAAGCAACTCAGAAAATTTCCAACAAAGTTTTCTTTTTTTCTCCCCAACCTGGATTTTTTACTACATTAGAATAAACTAAATCTTTATACTCTACTTTAACTGCTTCCAAATGTCATCAAAATGAATGGAGCTAGAGGCATGAACTCAAAGAACGTTCACAATCTTGATTGTTTTTTCCATCACATCAGATGACAAGCTTGATTGGCAAAGGTCACAAATGAGCTTTCCCAATTATGCAATGTGTGCTGGACATACCAACTGCCCTTTTAGTGGAATGGAATACATTGTTGAAATGTTCCTTCTTTCACTGAAGGTGTTCCAACTGAAACCAAGGGAGTCAGCTGTGCTGTGTTTAGATAGAAGTGTAATCATCTGGTGTGTTTACTTAAAATGCAGATTCCTGAATGTCAGAGGGAATCCAAATTTCTGCGGGTGCATCTCAGGAAAGCACATCTTTTAATAAGCCTCTATGTGATTATTATGTACCTTATAAAGTCTGAAACATAATATTTATTTCATGAGTGCTATGTTGTTAAGGAAAACAAAACAAATATGTCTTAAAAGGTATACAAGGCTATATTTGATTGAAGGGCTACATACTAGATGCTCTTGATTTACAGTAATGAGGGAGCGAGGGATAAAAGACTACAAATTGAGTGTAGTGTATACTGCTCGGGTGACAGGTGCCCCAAAATCTCACAAATCACCACTAAAGAACTTACTCATATAACCAAATACCCTCTATTTCCCAATAACCTATGAAAAAAAAAAAAAAGATAAGGAAAATTAAGTATATTGACTGTGGAGAATACTGTTGATTGGCTCTTTCAACCGCCATTCCAACATTCTGATAGCATATCCCTCTAAACAATCATGGCTGGAAAGCTATTTCTCAGACACTCTTTAAGTTAGCTAGGGCTGTAGTTGGGACTTCAGTTCTGCCAATTAGGCATGATTGCAAGAACTGATACGGGGAGGAAATACTTGAGAAGATAGGCTCGCTGCTGGGCATGCATTTTGTTAGCTTAGTTGGTGCTTCGGGCAGCAATACCCTGCAGTCAGCAGCAGTAACAGCTTTCTGTGCTGGCTGCAACAAATTTACAGACTGCAGTGGACTTAAGTTCTGAGTGCTAGCAGTGTTCTGGAAGCTCAGCTTGCAGTCTGCTCCTCCGGCCCTTCCAAAGGTTCTGCAGGCCATCAAATGCACTTTGAAGTATATTCCAGGTTTTAACTAGGTAGAATGGATTATATAGTCCACAATTAAATCCTAAGCAAAACAAGGGGGAAAAGCCAAGTAATTAAGCCTTTATTTTTCCTAAGGATGGTCAAAACTTTTCTTAGAAATTTCTCACTAGTATTTCACAATTCAAGTTTTAAAATAAGGATTGTTTTAAATTTTAAAAAAGGTCAATTTTGGATTGGCAATGCATGAGCATTTAATACAATTCTACCACCTGAAACAGCAAACATTTACATTTGGCATGCCTGGAACAAGTTCCTCTGGTAACAATAAACTTCAACTGCAGATTCATTGACATGCCTAAGACATGTTTCTCTGGTAACAGTACTCTACAACTGCAGGTTCAATGACATGTCCAGGATTTGTTCTTCTGATAACAATATATGTCAACTGCTTATAGAGGTGATGACGTTTAAAAGCAGAAGAACATAATCAAAGTAAGACATGAATTCAAATCCTGGTTCTGTCACTTAGGTGCTGTAATCCAGAGCACATTATGTAACCTATCTGAGACTACATGATTCTGCAGTTTTGAAAAGATTACATAAGACAATGTTATGTAAAGCACTCACAAGCCGATTAGAAGATCTAGGAGATAATTACATGACTATTAATGCTCTATTATTTTGCTAATTATAGCTAATAATTAGTTAACTATAGCTAATTTAGTTAGTACAGTTAAACCATGGTTAATGCTATAGTTACAGTTTTATCTTTATTAATCCCTTAAATATTGAGTTCTAAAAGCTGTGCTTATAGTAAATGACTATACATTCATTCACAGTACAATCCATTTTTTAAAAATGTATTTTATTTTTAATTGCACATAATAACAGTAGACAATCTCATGAATGCTCTATCCCACCATGGATTAAAGATCTGCACAGGAAAGTGAAATTACGAGGTTGTGAAACTGCCCCCTGATCTTGGATTTGGATCTGCCCTTCCAAGCAGGAAGGCTCTTTTCTACCTAGTATAAAAGTGAGGCAAAAATTGTTTGGGCAATTTGGGCAATAGATGAATGTTACCTAAATAGAGAATTTCAAAAGTCAACGTTAGCTTCACTAATATATCCAAAACAGCTTTAGAAAACAGTGTCTTTACTCTTACACAGAGAAGTGGTATAGAGTAAGGGGCTGGAAAACATCAACCTTAGAATCAGACTGCCCATATTTTAATGTCTACTTTGGCACAATCCTTGTGGTCTTTGGAAAGTTATTTAATTATTCGGCTCCTCAGTTTCCTCATGTGTAAATGGGCAAAAAAACAGAACTGACTTTATAGGCTTGCTGAGGATTAAATATAGTTACGTAAGTAAGGCATTTAGTATAGTACCTGTCAAATAACGTACCCTTATAAATGTTTGCTGTGGGTGTTATCATTGCTGTCTAGAACAAGCATCCCTAGTAACAGCATGCCCAAACTTGAAGAATGATGGTTTAAGCCAAAAATTTGGGCACCATCCTTAATTTTTCCCGGTCCCCTATTTCCACATCTGGTCGTCACATCCTATCCTATTTTTATTTTCTACCAGCAAAATAAATCTCAAAACTAAATTCTCTCCATTTCATCTTGTACAACTTTAGCTTGTGCTAAGATCTTAGCACACTCTTACTGGAGGATTATAGGGATCCTCTAAATAGCCTTCTTTGCTTTCAGACTTGTTACTCACAATAGTATGTTCTTCTGGGAATATATAAAACATGATCACTACCTGCTTAAAATGTCCCAATGTCTTCCCATTACATTTACAATAAGACTTGAATTCCTAATCAAGGCCTTACAGAACTCTTTGGATCACAGACTTGTCCAACTCCACGTTTATGTCTTAGTAAGCCCTATCTTCCCACCATGCTCTAGCCACACTGGCCTCCTTCATCTTCCTGAAATACCTGGAAGGTAATTCCTACCTCAAGCCCTTTGTACTTGTCTGCTGCAAGCTTTCTCCTTTTTGGGCTTTGCCAATGGCAAGTTTCTCTCACCATTCAGGACTCAGTTCAGATATCACCTTCTCAGAGAAGCCTTCCCAACTGACCTGTCTTAAGGAGCTCCTCGTATCACATCACATCACAGTTTTATTTTCCTTTAGGCACTTTTCATTCTCAGAAATTATCTTGATAATCAGTTAGCTTAATCTTATCATCTGTTCCTCCCAACAAAACTATAAATGGGGTACAAGAATGAGGATTATATGCCAGGTGAGGTGGCTCACACCTATAATCCCAGCACTTTGGGAGGCCGAGGCAGGCGGATCACCTGAAGTCGGGAGTTCAAGACCAGCCTGACCAACATGGAGAAACCCCGTCTCTACTAAAAATACAAAACTAGCCAGGCGTGGTGGTACATGCCTGTAATCCCAGTACTTGGGAGGCTAAGGCAGGATAATTACTTGAACCTGGGAGGCAGAGGTTGCAGTGAGACAAGATCATGCCATTGCCCTCCAGCCTGGGCAACAAGAGTGAAACTTCATCTCAAAAAAGAAAAAAAGAGAATGAGGATTACATATTCTATCTATCATTTTTACCTTTCTCATAGTACATAATCCTCCTTATTTGTGGATTGCACGCATTGCTAACTGCTACGAAATTGCTCATAAAAGTGCTCCTTCAATAAAATTCTCTTTTATGTGGTACAGAGCAAGGTAGTGGCAATATCTAAATTGTGTGACTAGAGAATAAACCCATGCACATACAATGGGGCAGAGATGAAGGCTGGATAATGCACAATTCAATCCTCAGCAGGTGGTTTCCTGTTTATGCAATGGAATTGCAACATCGCCAAACAGTTTTGCTTATTATCTGTCTCTTGCACTTGACTGAGAGCACCATAAGGTGCCATATGGACTTTCAGTCCCTCCCTGTTTTGTCAGAGTGACTGAGGCAATGCCGGTATGAAGAAGCCTCTCGTAAATATATTTAGAAAGAATGAGTGAAGGATAAACATGAGGGCTTTGTTCATCAGTTGGATGTAAGCCATTGCCATTCTTCTCACTCTTAGGGTCAATAACTGCTAAATTCAAACAGTGACAATTAGCTAAATGCTTCTCAGTTTGAACTTTTAACCATTTTCTTTGTGCCTTTAATACTTCTGTAGGTCCATGTAAGTGGAAAACTAAGCTATAAAACCAGGGGTAGACTGTAAGCTCCAGGAAGGGCAGGGACAACGTAACTGTTTTGCTTACTACTGTATCTCGGGCCTCTAGTACAATTCTTTGATTGTAGTAAATGCTAAACAGACAATTTTAATGAATGAACAACCATTGAAAAATACCTTTCCTAGTAGATGTGGCCCAAAATCAAATTGCTGACCTGGCTATAAAATCCCCAAAGCTCCCTTTCTGAAGAAATTACGTAAGTATAAAGTGGAGTTATTTTCCTTTATTGACTCAAAAGAGGTTTCTTAAAAAGGAAAAACACTAAAAATATCCCACAGACCTGAAATGTAGACATTGTCCTGCAGTAAGTTCACTGGAAGTCTCTGAGAAGTCAACAATTCCATATTCCTTTATTTAGAATTTATTATAATACGCAACTATAAATTCTTCCTATTTCCCCAATGAGTTACAATCTATCAACATTTCTAAAGCAGCCATTCATAAAAATTATTCATGGTGATTCTGCATTTGAAATGCATGCAAAGAATAAGATTTCACTTGGGGCAGACATACCCAGAAGTGTGGGTTAAGCTTTTAAATGCTAAAATCTTGTCTCTTCCCAAAGCATTGGTTGACTCTTATCTATCGTCATCTTTTCTAAAGCAGGCGAAACAATGCTCATAAAACTGAATTCCTTTCCAGACCCATTCCTACTTTGATCAAAACAAAACCAGCTACCTCTTCTTCAGGGTCACACTGGCATAGTGTTGATGTTCCGCTATCATGCAACTTGTTTGCAAGAAAAAGAAAGTCCCATGAGCTATTCATGAGCTGATTCAGTGACACTTCACCCCCAAAGTAGGCTCCATCATCACATTCATGCTAATAATTATGACTAAGTGGCAAGATCTTTTATTCCAATTATTTACCATGAGATCCATGGAATTATGCTTAGCATTCTCTCTAATACTATTATGATATAGGAGGAGACTCTAAATTCATTAAGAAAGGAAGATGTGGCCAGACCTGGTGGCTCATACCTGTAATTCCAGCACTTTGGGAGACCAAGGCAGGCAGACCACCTAAGGTCAGGAGTTCAAGGCCAGCCTAGCCAATATAGTAAAACCCCGTCTCTACTAAAAATACAAAAAAATTAGCTGCGCGTGTGGTGGGCACCTATAATCCCAGCTACTAGGGAGGCCGAAGCAGGAGAATTGCTTGAACTCAGGAGGTGGGGTTGCAGTAAGCCGAGGTCATGCAATTGCACTGCAGCCTAGGCAACAAGAGCAAAACTCCATCTAAAAAAAAAAGAAAAAGAATAGAAAGGAAGATGTCGAAGGTGATGATTTTTTACAATGTATCAGGATAGAAGTACTGGCATCACACTTATTATTGTTGCCATTATCACTATTTTAAAAGGTTCTGAGTTAATAATTTTCTCTGAGTTAACAATTTTCTCAGTAAATGTAATTGTGCATTCTGAAATTCATTCTTATGGTAGACTTGGGAAGATTATTTTGCTTTCAAGTTTAAAACAAAAGAAGAATATAGAAAATGTACCTTAAGGCCCCAGGTCTCGACTCCTAATAATGCTGGGAGAATAAAGAAAGGAACTTTCTTCTTCGGGCAGGAAAGAGGGAGAGTGGATAACCATTTCAAGATAATCCTTTGAGCTTCTTTTCAAAGCAGCTGCTTTGCTAAGGAATCAGAAGGGGATGGAGGAACAAATGTAAACAGGGAAACTGTTTGGATAGCAAAGAAATTTTTCTCACCATATGGGAGAGAATAGGGATCTACTTCCTCAGGAAATGAAGAGAGGGCCTCATGAACAGTATACTCACTAAATGAAATTTAAGATGTACTTCAGCTGCTGTATGTTTTAAGTGCCAAATCTGCACAAGCCATTTTGTACAACTACTTCATTGCTCAATATTTGTGTGTTATCTTCTCTTATTTATAGTCTTTTTGGAACTTTTCTTTGCAAATTAAAGCAGAAGGTAGACTTTGTTCTTTGTGATATAATTATATAAAACTGGAAACATGTTATTTGTTCAAGAAATGTTAACTTTTCAGATCTACACCGAAACCAAGAAGCTTATCTGATTTAAAAAAAAAAAAAAAAAAAAAAAAAAAAAAAAAAAAAGGAACACAGACCATGCTCCAAGTTTGCATCATCTTAAACACTTCAGAATTTTCAAAATGTGGCATCAAAGAGTATCCCCAAAATGATGTAATTTTAAAGTACACGCAATCTCTGTAACATTACTTTAGAGCACTGTAGTATAAAGCAGTAGCATTACTGCCTTTGGTCACTAAGATGATGGCTTCTAACCACATATGAAATTTGAAACTATCACTTTTTGTTAATTCTTCTTCAACTTCTTCCTCCACACTTTATCTCTGATCTTACGTATTGAAACATTATTTTTGCTAAAGTCCTTAACCATATCTGTCTTAAATACATAAATATCATTCTAATAGAATCATCTAAACCCTCTCATATGGTCATATATCTGTCTTTCAACCCTTTTAGACAAAGACTATACACCTCAGTATCCAAAGCTACACAACATCCTTTACTTGTCTATTGCATTGGCTACCTATTAACCAGCACAAATTATTAACAGAATTTTAAAGGAAGCATCTTGAGTGTGGGTGAGCTGCGAAGGAAGAATCCATTTACTATATTTGTAATGGTCTCATGAATTACTATGTATCAAAAAATCTGTAGGTGAGAAAAAATGACAACAGTACTAATACCAAGCAAGAAATTAAGAACAAACAGATCAGGTTTTTGACTGAGAGTTATAAGATGCTGAGTAATTTGCTTAACCTCTGTGAGCTCACATTCCTCTTTAATCAAATGGAATAATCACACTACCATCAGCCTCATAGATGGGGAGAATCAGGAGACATAAAGTATGTAACACATTTAGCTCAGGACCTGGCACAGAGAATAAGCATCGGAAATCAACATTTTTCCTTTTCATTATCATCAACAGTATTCTGCCCTAAAATCCTTTCTGGTTCTTAATTCTTCTATATATCTGGCATCAGCAAGTTTTAACTGGCCCTTGTCATTCAGCCTATTGTGTTATTTCCTTAAGAATGGCAAGCCATTGCTTCACCCTCTCCTTCATTATTATTATTTTTTAAATTCATTATCTCCATTCTCTTCACTAACCCAAGTGGCTCATTTATCATTTCTCTTTCTGAGGAAAATTATGTCTGAACGATGTATGTATGTTTATACAGGGCAGTGTTACATGCACAGTTTCACGTGTCCCTTACCGACATCAAAGCAGAATAAATGTTCTAAAGTTCCTCCTGACTTCCAAGTCACCCTCCGTGGTGCCAACTCATGTGTCAACTAAGGTCAGCAGGCACAATATTGTCACATGTCTGGATCCATTCTTAGAATACTGATCGGTGGATGTTGTTCCTCAAAGAGACATCTGGCGTTAAATTCATAGTGTAGTTCAGAAAACCTTTATCAATATTTTGGCACTGTGCCTCTAGCTAGGGATACCAGTACTATGCAACTTAGCTAAGTAAGTAATAAAATAACTTCAATGTAATGTGATATGTGATATGATTTTTTTAAAAAATGCTATAGGAGCTCAGGGTAAGATCACTGAACACAGTAGGGAGTAGGACTGGGAAAGAAGACCAAATGAAAGTCAGGGAGGACTTTCTAGAATAGAGACCATCAAAGGTACCCAAATGAGGGGCTGTCAGGGCCTTGGAGACCAAGTGCAGCAATATAGGTATGTCACTGTACATAGGTAGGTGACACTAAAATGAAACTTACCACTGAGGGAGTGGTGGAGGTAAGCAACAGCCAAACCACAGAGGCCCTTGTATAGCGTGCTGAGGGTTTGGACTTTATCCTGAGGGTAGTTTAAAGTCAGTAGAGGATTTTAGCCAGAGTAATGACACGGTTAGAATTCTGTTAATAGCTCTAGATTGTGTGTATTAGAGATAATCTTTAAAATTATAGGATCTACCCTCACATTTTGATGGATAATGAAATGGACATCCTCAAAGCCACATAGCAATGTAGTCCCACATGCCTGAATTTAGGACATGGATCTCCTCTGCTGTCAGCAAGTTCTTGTTTTGACTTTCCTGTATTACGCCCCAAATGCAAGGATACAAATCTTCAGGGAAAGGTAGAAAAAGAATTCTTTTAAAATCTACCTCTGTTCCTAAGGAATTTACAAAAATAACACACGTTAATGTTTCTACTACATTCTCCTTATTCTCCTTTGGACCTTAAAAGCATGGACTTAAAAAAAAAAAATATATATATATATATATATATGTTTTTCTTTTTCAATATCTAAAAGAGATTTTTGCATTTTAGTCTTGGTTCAAACCGTTGTGTTAGATCCCACTCTGAACTGAACCAGAATTACTTCTCACATTTCTGGCTTGGTAAATTAATCACTGTGGTATCCACAATCAAAGATTGAGTCAAGAAATCTCCCAAAAACCTTTGAAAACAAGCTTTATATTATAAAAGAGTTAGAAAACAGGAGCTGTTTTCTCTCTTTCACAAGTGTTTTGAACAAATCAGCACTCCATGGAAAGGAACATAACAGTTTAATGTTCTATCAAAGAATGGAATGTTTGTTTACCTGAAGTAATGGACTGATAAAAGTAACTTGCGTCTGTCTTGATTGATACAAAACTTACTCAAAGATGAATCTGGACAACCAGGCTCTTAAACTAAACAGAATCACTAACAAGAAAATAAAGCCTGAATTCATAATGGAAACATTTCCAAACTGTTGATTCTATACAGTTATTAAATTCAACACACACACACACACACACACACACGAAAGTAAAGTAAAATAAAGTAAAAACAAACAAACAACAGACAACCTTCAAATGCAAAAATGCATTTGATTTTAAAGGAGCTAACATTTACCTAGGTTTTCTGGTACCTGTCCTGGTGCCATTCTTATGTATTACCTCATTTAGTCCTCGAAACCACCTTAGGAGTTAGGCTCTATTACAAACCTCATTTTATAAGTGAGAAATTCAGAATGTAATCAGAAGAATCAGGTGACTCAATGTCATACAGTTTGAAGAGATGATTCTAGATTTATGAGTTTGCAAAGTTATTCAAGATCATACTATACAAAAAGTAATTTGAGGCTCATTTCCGAAGACATTAATAAACTAAAGTTTAAGTATTTGGAAAGTTTAAACTTTTTATCACTCAAGGGTGAGAACAATAATACAACACTAGGCCTCGAAGTATGTAGAGCTCTGTTCAATTAATTACTCTCTTGAATTTCACAACTTGTGAGGTCGCCAGCATGTGTCAGCACCCTTACAGACACAGAGCAGACAGTCTAATACATACTCATGTGTCTGCTGGCATAATCCATTCCCTAAAGCTTACAGATACAGTTTATTGAGCATCACTTACGGGTGAGACAATTTCCATATGTTATCTCATTTATTTTTTATTTATAAAATTTTTTGTAAAGACAAGGTCTCACTATGTTGCCTAGGCTGTTCTCGAACTCCTGGGTTCAAGCAATACTCCTGCCTCTGCCTCCCAAAGTGTTTGGTTACAGGCATAAACCACCATGCCCAGACTATTTATTTAATTCTAGTGTTCTTCCAGCTATGCGCTATTACCCCTACTACCGCATTAAACAAATGATACTGAGGCCTAGACAAAGGAAGTAAAATCATGCTTTAATCATAATAGTAGAGCTAAGATTTAAACTCCAAATCCCATGCTCACTCCAGCTTGCACAAAGCCAATAAGTCAAACACTTTGCACAAATATAATTTAGTGCTTAAAAGTAGAGCAGGAAAATGTGTTAATTCTGAAAAAATATTATTTTCTAACAGTACAATTATTTGGGTGATCGTGATTTGTGATTAAAGATTAGGTATATAACATCATTTCCGGGTTTAAAAAGGAAGGAAGGGAAAGAACAAGGAAAGAAGGGAGAAAAAAAAAAAAAGAGTGAGGAATAGAAGGAAGCTGCAAAGTATTATTTTTCCATTTTACAGAAGATTAAGAAAAGGTTAAACAAAGATAAATAAATTGTCTAAGATCCCATGTCAAGCTAGAATCAAGAGGCAGAGGTAAAAATCTATGTTCTTTCGACACAAAACCATGTTCTTTCCATTTTCCTTTGACAAGTGGCTATATTTCTATAGATGCTGAAAATGACTTCGCTCATATATGGAAAAGCAGGAAATCACTCACTGATTCAAAATGAGAATGACCCATGTTCTGTCCCCCTAATTCCAGCTAAAGCAAAGAACTTGGGAATGTAGGCTCTGAATCCAGACGTGGTTCATAAGCCAGCCCCACCATTATATTGGTGCTGTGCTCTTGGGCACATGATAGAAAGAAATAACTTTGCTCTAGGTAAACTCTTTTGTGATTATAGTTAGACACATTTCCCTTCTTCAGTTTTTGTTTTTTAAAAAAAGGAATAAAAACAATTAAATTGCTCAGGACAAAAGTGAATTTGAAGCTGGAATTATTTGAATAAATTGCTTCAACTTTCCCTTTCACTCTGATAGTGGAGACTTTGCAATTAATGTCACTTTCTTTAAGAAAGGAGTCATCACTATTGATAAGCATTACATTCCCATTTGTTTAATGCCAATAGCAATAATAAATGTTTATTTAGTATTTTCTTGGTGTCTGGCACTGGACTAAGTGCTTTTTTGTGGATTATTTCATTTTATCCTTATAACCACTTATGATAAATGTACCATTGCTTATTCTATGTGGCAGATGGGGAAACTGAGGCTCAGAGATTTTCGTTCTTAGGCAACCAAAGCAGACCATCTGACTGCAGAGTCTGGTTAAGCACATCTCTGTTCTGATGTCTCCCTTACCTGTGTTGAGATGATGTCAGGACTTTTTAGCCAACACTTTCATTTGTACCTAACTTCTATTGAGCAATTTACAATGTAATGCTACTGCTAAGGATGTGCTGACAGTCATCTGTTTAAAAACTAAAGATACTAATGCAGAATTTTTTTTTTTTACTATTAATGCAGTTGGATTGATTAGCAATTAACAAAACAAAGGCCACAATATAAATGGCTGGTAGCTTTAAAAATCCAGACATAAGCATAAAGACATTATTATCAAATAGTTTTCTAATATGATCCCAGACATTTAAAATGATCTTCCAAAACAGCATGTAAAGAGGGCCGGAGCAAATTGATAAATTTATTTTCTGGAGTGTCTTTCTATTTCCAAGAAGTTATTTTGAAACACAATTTTAAAATATTTTTAAATATGACGTCTGCCAGCAAAGTACCACTTTATTTGAAAGACAGAAAGCTTTCTGGCAATGCGGTAATTCTTAATTCCATAAAGTAAGATGACATCTTTAGAGTTTACAGTGAGCCTCCCTCACAACAGTCAGATGAGTCAGGCAAGGGGTTTCCATTTGACGGCTGGGAAGATGGGTGGGAGAGGCTGGTAAGGAAGCCCAGGATCCCTGACTTGTGGGAGTGTTGCTCTTCTACAACCATTAACACTTCTGGTAAGTACTGAGGAGTGTGGGGTCAGAAGCAACCCATCACTCAATCAGAGGACATAGCTTTGCCTGCTCTCAGTCCTTCTGCTGTAAGATTAAAATGCATCTTCATCTCTACACACAAATTTGAAAAAACAAAAAACAAAGGAGTTCAAAGCCTTACAGGTTGTATGTGTATGCATGCGTGTCTATATTGGTGTATTATATTGCAGTGATGAGAAGGAATCTGGCCTTTAGATTTAAATAGGGTTGGCTTCAACTCCAACCTCTTCCACTTACTTGTACTTTTTAGATTCTAATCTTGGGCAGGTTTTCTTAATCTCTCTGAACGTCAGAGTTTTCTTTTTCTTTGTTAAAAAAAATGATGCTAATAATAATATGTACTTCACAACATCTTGCTACAATCGAATGAGATACACTTGTGCAGTTTGTGGCACGGTGCTTCACTCATGGGGAGTAATTCCCATATATTAACTTCTTAATTTGTCTCATTATTTCCTTATCCAGTAAGCTGTTCTTTCACTTCTTTAACAGCTTGTCTTTGTCCTACTTTGTATAGCTATTTCCTTTCAACAGAAAGGGAAGAAAAGTGAAGGAGATAAAATTGGGAAAATTTTTAAAATTTTGCTAAGGGTGTTTATGAGTATTAAATAAGATAGATAATGCATAAATAAGAAAGCTAAGCTATTAGTCTCTAAGGACTGGTTTTAATTTTTTTTATTTATGAAAGCCCTATAGCCAAAGCCAGGAATTACTAACACTGAAGTTATTACTTACAGCATACAGATTTGTATAATGTTCTGTGATTTACTATTCTTTTGGAGAAGGAAATGATGATCTATTAAGTGCCACTTACTGTGATGTTAGACAGTCTATCTCTTTTAATTAGCACATCAATACTACTAGGTGGTGACTTCTGTGCCCATTTTAAATATTGAGAAAGTGAAGTTCAAAGAGAAAAACCTTCTGAGGTCAGTAAATGACAGAACCAATGCATTTCATCTATACCCATTCAAACCTTTGCTATTCTCTCACATCGTCTCCAATTTCACCAAGTAAAGGATGTTATACATTCACTGAAAATTAATGCTGTAAATAGTGAACAAAGTAGCCTTGCCAGTCATTAACCAAATACATCTGTGTGTATAATAGACCTAGCACAATTGTTAAAATTTTGCCATTAAAAAAAAGGCTTATAAAAAAATGTATCAGTATCTAACAACCTGAATTAGGTCTTCATTCATTTCACAACATTCCAAATGTACTTACTGAGCAGCTGGCAGGAGCCACTCTTTGAGGCAACTGCAATCATGAAATTTTTGCTGTCCAAATTCTATTACTGAAGGCTGTTTTGAATATCTGAGTTGCATTTGTTTTTGATTCAATGTTCATGTAAACAGGATGTGTATCTTTGAGGTATTAAATAAGCCACATTAAGGCACTGTGGTTAATGCCAGCTGAATCACTTTTGCAATAAACACCTGGGATTGGCAGGAGAAAAATCTTGTCTTAGTTTTCTTATCTGTGAAATGGGGTTTTAAAAAGTAATAACGACCTCTCAGAGGAAAAGTTCTATGAATTTATTAATCTTGAAACTGTTTATCAGGATGGTTTGATTTTATAACACAATGGTAGAAGCTATTTAAAATGGCTACACATTTAAATGACAAACACTTGACACATATTACAGTAAATTTCATCTCTTCAAGTTGAATTAGTATGTGTGACATTTGTACGGAAGTGCAAACAATAAATGGTCAAATCAGTCTTAGATTTAAAGTCTAATTATTTTAAAATATAAATAAATGCAGGGGCTTACAACAGGTCCTTACATTGTAAGCATTATATAAAAAATTGCTAGTATTATTAGAAGCTACTTCTAATTTTAAATTAAAGTTCTCTACAGTCAAATGTGTGTGTGTGTGTGTGTGTGTGTGTGTGTATATGATATAGAGCAAGCTTAATAAATGCCCATATATATTTTTTCCTTAAAAACCCAAGTTTCAAATAAAAAAAAGAGGTACATTATTTTTAAAGTATTATTAAAGCATAGAGTACTGTGGCTTCAGTACATTACAAACAAACAGGAACTAAAGTTTTATAAAACACTTTTCTGGGCAGGGGCTGAGAATAAATATGTATATATAATTTGTTACAAAGATAATAGAAGAATTATATAAGCCTTATTTTGTAGTTCTGTGCTTTTCTACAAAGAATTGTCATCCAAATATTAAAAATACTATGCTAATAACTTCCTTTGCATTTTTCATGCATGCTGCCTAATCCCTTTATTATCCCCTCATTTTGTTTAGTTCCCATTTTGGACCACCTGGAAGTAGGACGCACCAGCCATTCTCCTGTACTGTGATAATGTCTTTCAAACAGCAGAATGACATATGTGTTAAGGTCAGCCCTCTGACTGACAGAGCACATCAAAGATTTCTGAGTAGGGCCCACAGAATGCAGCAGTTTCCTAAAGTTGCCAGAAATCCAAACTAAAGCAATCACAGAGCTTTTGGTTGTTCATCAAAAAAGGAAATCCCTAATGTGTTTACTATTTCAGAAGCGTTAAATTGTACATTTAAAAAGAACCATAAATAATGATGTAGAAATGCCGAGGTCTGTTTTGCAGTCCTTGGACTTTCTAGATCACGTTAGAAACTATTTTATACGAAAACATCTCTACCCTGTTTTCTCCCCACTCCTCCATCTAATGTTCTGTAGTGAATATAAATTTTAACAGCCAGCACATCCATATGGATAACACATCCCAGGAGGGTGGCAAGGCCTTTATAACAAAGCACACTTTCTCTGTCACACTCTGCTTGGAAGCCAAGGAATCTGTGTGTTTTCCCAAGGCAGTTGTTTGGGAGGGCACTGAGAAAGGAGCTCCAAGTAAACAGTAGAAAACTCAGCACCACCGTAGGGCCCTAAGAGGTTCCTTCGCAATAAACCACCACTATTCAATTGTATTCCTTAGAGGCAGCCTGGTTCACTGCCACTCAAATACACACATTTAGGTGAAACCAGCCAGTAATGAGATGCGATTCAGCCCTGGAGCTGAGTAAAGACACTGAAACAGAAAGGTCCTCTGCTTTAGGGATTTTATGTCAAGGAGAAAAAAGGGGAAAGTTCTAAGCACTCACAGGGCTTATGTTCAGAAGATGAACTTCTGCCCCTGAAAAGGCAACACAGTATGGGTATATAAGACAAACATAACGCCCCCCTCCAAGCTGTGCTCTTTTCCTCCGAGGTTTGCACAGGATCGTGTTTATACAGTGGGGATATCCTTTCTGCAAAGGTGAACAAGGCTTGCTTTTTCAAGTGAGCACTGAGTTTACTGTGGTCCTTTCATGTCCTTTTACATGGTCACTCTAAGCAAACACATTCTTTGTGAGCACCGGACAAATTTTTGAGCTGCTATCTGTGTACCTGGAATACAGAAAGGCTACTTAATTGCCTTGCTTTCTTCCAATTCACCCACCCGTGTTCTAATCGGCAGCACTCAAGAGCCCCAGGGCAACAGCTACAGGGGCAAAGTCAAGTGCTAAATTCCTGCATCCAGATAACCCAATGATAGCCATTGCTACTTTTTTTTTCCCTAGACTATTGCCTCAGTTCTAAACTTCATTTTCGCGGGCAGCTCACTAGACTTTGCCAGTGCTTGGAGAAGAGCATTATCATCATTGTTATGGCCCTGCTTTCTGAGGAATCTATGTTCTCTTGGCTGGAGGAGGGTCCAGTTGATCATGGAATATTCTCATGTCAATAAGAAGACTGCCATAGCTTCTGACTGCTAAAAAAAAAAAAAAAGGCTGCTGCTAGCTACTGGGTTTGCCCTAACTCTCACCTAAGGAAAGGAGGTGAGCAAGCACCAGCCAAGGACTGACTTGGCATAGTATCATCTACAGGAACTGCCTTTCCCTGAGGCTCCCTCCTCTTTCCATCTCTGTGTCTCCATCTGCAGTCTCTCATCTTCACTATCTTCTCAGTGTTAACTTGTGGGCACTATTCAGAGATACTAAGCCCTAGAACACACACCTTGAGACAGAGCAAAGAGCAGGATCAGTTCCTCTGATTCTCCCCTCAGTGCCCTTTCTACTACATCATCAGATCCCTTCTTGGTTTTCTTTTTCCATTTTAGCTCCATGCACACAGGTACTGGAGGTTAAAGGGACAGAAAAGACAGTCAAATACAAGGAAGTATTATCTTTTGTTAGCTTATCTCTTCAGTCAGCTAACTTTGCCTTAGAGTTCTTTTTCACAGAATTAAAACATTTAGAAGAAATTGAAGATCCTCTTTAACTATAGATTTTGCTAAAACAGGAAAGTGTAAATACCATTCTCTTTATACAGAAATATCAAGTAGTAGGTGAAATGGATAAAAGTAGAACAGTCTAAATTTAAATCTCCTTCAGTTCTCCCCTTTGGCTTATTCATAATCATAAAACAATGGTTATAATGTATATTCACGCTGAAGCAATGGCTACATAAATCTGAGAACTGAAGGAAGCTTAAATGCCATCTGGTTCAAATCTCTATTTTACTAGTACTTTAGAAACAGAGAATTTTAGAACCAGAAGGTACTTAGAAATCACCTAGTCTCACTCATTTTACAGTTGAGCAAACTAAGATCTGGAGTTCAAATAATTTCCCAAAGTCCTACTATTTAGTTACAGGTTAATAAAAGAAATCAGCCTCCTGATACCCAAGCCCAAGTGACAGCCTTGAAACAAAGTAAAATGTAGACAAAGGATGAAGACAGGTACATAAAGAACAGTCTTCCTTTAAATGACACATGTTATGATTTTAAAGAAAGAGCCATGAGCCCCAACTATGAGAACATCACTCCCCCGCCTCTTTTTTCTGTAGAGAAAGAAATAGGTAGAAATGGGATGATGACAATTCTCTTCAACTCCCAGCCCCTGTAAACAGTTTTTAGTATACCCATAATTAAGTGAAAAGGCGAACACATCTTGCTGCATCTATGAATCAGAAAGGCTACAGTCAATGGTTTCTATGAAACAGAGCCTGTACAAAACAACCCTGAAGGCAGCATATATTATAAAATATCTTGGTGTTCCCTCTATTTGTTTTGTAAATTGTTCTGGCTACATACGTGACTAAGACCAAGAACAGTGTCTAAGACCAAGAACAGTCTCCTGCAGCTGCTCATGATTTATGTGGTAGAAAGAGAAAAAGATCATTCCTCAGAGATTTATATCGAAATGCCTTGCCCTAATTTACAAAAGGGAACATTAAGGTAATCCAGAAAAGAAAAAAATAAAAGTCTCAAACTTGTATAATGAAAAAAAAAATGTCACTGCACGTTGCCTGGTAAAGACAACAAAGACACCCCACAGAAATGAATGCATAGCCTCACTCAGAAAAGCAAGTGCAAGAACATTACAGATGGGAAACTGACCAAGCCTCTTTAGTCCAAAATATAATAAAATAAAACAAAATAATTCCTTAGAATCATACAAGGAGAACTTAGAAAGCAAGTGTGGAAATATGAAACTGAGTCAGCGATAGTGATATTTCCATTTATATTATCTATTCTAATGATCTCATTCATTTGTACTTTGAAATAAAAACCTTAAAGAACTTAGCATCTTTTGTGCCCACATATCACCTTTGTTTTCACATATTCCTGGATTAATGTGTATGAATTATAATCTATAAACAGGTATCAGCCTGTCATGGGAGCCACCAAATCCACAGATGTAGATTTAGGAAAACTTGGTCTCTGTGCTTAGTTCATTAGGCATCATTTACCTGCAGTAAGTCAGTTTTTCTCTGACTTGTAAAGTAGGCCAGCAGGCACTCTCTTCTCAAGAACAATAAATTCAAACTGTACATATAGTAAAGACACATATAAAATTTCATTTAGCCCATAAAACCACCATGCGAGAAAAATCTCTATAACTTTTATAATCATCATACAGATTATAAACATGGAAATCCCAAGAAGTTTAACAAACCTTTGCCTAAGATCATTTGTCTCATGACTAGTAAAACAGGAATTAGAATCTAAGTCTTCGGAAGCTATAGAGCCTAGAATCTTTCCACCAACCATATTTTAGGTGTTCCTCAGATATGGAAAGTGAAGGCCACATGTAGTGGGATTTGCCAATCCATGTAAGAAACCTCTAATACCCAGACTTCCTATTTCAGTGATAAATTTTTATATGATTTATGGTGATGGAAACATTTCAGTCACCCATTATTAAAGAACAAATGTAACCCACAATTTACTATCTTCAAATCAGTGGTTAGACATAAATAAAATTTAGCAATTTTAATTGGTTTGGCCCAGACTTTCAGATTTCCATATGGTTATTTTCCTTGTTTTATGTTACATGTAATCAACTTAGCACTTGGGTTTTGAAATCTTGGCAGAATGTATCAATTAAAAGCTACATAAATTAGAATTATTCAATGCATACATTCCAAATTGAGTGATCTTAAGGACAAGATTTTAAAAATGCTCTTTTCATAAATATGTTAATTTTCTTCTACAAAGTAAACTTGCATCGTCACCCACATGACAAACTTCATACAGATATAAAAGAGATATTTTCTTTGGAGTAGTGAAAACTAACATTCTTTTTGCTTCGCCTCTGAGAGTTAGTATGCCTAAAATGGGCTTTTCTACATTGTTTGCAAGATGAATCTTTCTTATCTCAGTATTTCTGAAACTGACAGCAGTTATGATATTTCTCATAAACCATCCCCAAACTAAAATGTAAGCACAATATTGATAAATGTAACACCGGGGACATTAAGCTAACGGTGCTCTTAACCAAATTTTAATCAGTGTTGCAAAATATGGTAACTTGATTGATATTTAATATGATATATCAGAATATTATGTTTAAAAAATAGTTATACATTGAAAGAGATGTTCTTACTAAGCCCAAGCCACAGTTACTTCTAGAAACTATAAAACCACACAATCTGAATAAAATACAATCAAACAGAAATATGAAAAACTCAAAAGCCATTCATTTCTGTAGAATGGTGATTAAATTTATTGTCACAAAATTGCTCCACATGGCTGTTGCCTGTGTCATTATATTCGAAATAGTGAAGTGTACCACATGTGCTAAATGAATGAATCATTCATCAAACCCCAAGTGGTTGTTGATGGAATTTTCACACTTACTTAGCTTGACTGAAAGGCCAGAATACCTGGAGTCCCCATGATTCTTGGAGAGCTGTGTGATTCAAATTAAAACCCATTTAAAAATATTATTAAGTTCTTTTTTTACATATGAGATAGTAGGAGAGTATAGAACCAGTAGCTTTATAATAGAACCATGATATTGATGCCATGTTTATTAATGACTATTTAAACTATTAAATATTAATAGATATTCTTCCCTGGTGAGGATAACATTAGATTCAGAACAATCGATCCTACTGCTTATGTCCAGTTTACATAGGCTACTTTCCATCCATGCAGCATTGCTGCACAGAAAATTTTTATTTTTATTTTTATTTTCTTTGTAATTTTTGAATTAGAAAATTTAACAATATGAAAGAGGATCTAATTCCTCTCCTCTGTTTCCACAGATTATCTTCTTGATTTTGGGCTATTTCTAGGGTCCCCTTTTTCAGTGACTGTGGAATTGCTAGAAGTATTCTTAAAACCTTGAAGGTCATTAGATCCTGGGCAATGAATGCCTTCATTCAACAAGGGCACTGCCCTCCTTTGCCTGCAAGCCGTTTAACATCAGCAAGTTCCCCCAAAGGGCCTGCACTTTAACTTGTGTGATGTGTGACCGAACAGGTCACATATCTAAAATACTTAGCTTTCTCAAATGTCTCTGGTCGGCAGCACTGAGTCACTAATGCCACAGCCACAATGTTTCAGACTAGATTGACCTCTTTCTAGTTTTCAATGGAATTATTCCATGTAATCCGATTTACACAGCCATTTAATCAAAGCGAGAAAGGAGATTACAGAGCTCACATTTGTTT
Source organism: Sapajus apella (assembly GCF_009761245.1). Taxonomy (NCBI): domain Eukaryota; kingdom Metazoa; phylum Chordata; class Mammalia; order Primates; family Cebidae; genus Sapajus; species Sapajus apella. Next base: position 47,256,882 of record NW_022436942.1, read on the forward strand.
TGCAAAGCAAGGGTGCAAGGATAATCAATTCTACTGCTTCTCAAAGTGACTTGATAGTACATCACCCCCTGCCCCACCCCCGCTTTGGAGTGTTGGACGTTAACCTTAGCTGTCTCTTGCGTTCTGATTTGAGTAGGAAGGTTTAGGCTCTTTTCTTGAACTAGAAGGTAGCAGCTTTTTCCCCCAGATCTCACCACTACCATTCATGTGAACAGATGCTACTATTTTTATAAGTCTCTACCCTTCTTGTAATTCCGCAGAAAGCTTGTCTAAATCAAGAGATTACAATGAAACTTTTCTTTTGTTGCAAGTATCTTTAACATTTGCATTTCAACAGCACACTGTGGTGATTCCAGGTGTGGTGCTCAATGCCTTGCCTGAAAGCTAAACTGCTTGCCAGAGAGGCGAGAGGCACACCACTTCTTTTCTCTTGGAGAGTGCTCTAGAGACTATGCAAGCCTCTTTTAGCCAGGCAATGTCCTTTTCCCCTGCCTTTTACCAACACAGGTACAAGGGACTAGAGTCTTGCAACTTTCTTCCTAATGGGTACATTTTCAGGCCTAGAAATCTGTATAAAATATGATGCTAAGCAGGTCATTTGATAAAGCATTTTGAGCACATTGATGCCTTCATGCTAAACCGGCGATTTGTACAAACACCCCGATTTCCTTTTCCCCCACCCATTCCACCCCTTGTACACATTTCAGGAATTGCAATCTCCGACAGAACCTCAGGGGGTTGAAAGGGCAACCCTTACCCAACCTGCGGTAGATAACACATAATTTCTAAGGGTTAGGAGTGAGAGGAGGTAAGAATCAACAATGGTGAAGAGAACCGTGGATAGGGGCACCGTGGCGGCTCTTTCTAAACGAAGAACCAGTTATTTTTGTTTCTAAGGGGGAAAAAAATTTAACTGTCTCTCTGGGCAGTGTTTTACCCACAGTGCTTTATTTATAATGCAGAATTTAGCAGCTCTAGGAATTATCTCAGTAACTATCATTTAGAGGTGTCTATTTCATAAAAAGCCTTTATCTCTGCTGAAATGGAAAAAGGTGCATGCATTGTGGAGGTAATAGAGCCCACATAGAGTCGCAAACTAGGCAGACACCGCCGAGAGCCAAGTTTCCGCGGCAGGCCAGGCAGGTTCCCGCCCCACCGAGAGCTGCGGCTTAGGAGCTCCGCGTTGGCTTCGCTCCCGCAGCTGCACCCGCGTCCGCGCTGCGCTCGGTGCCGGCGCCCACCTCGGGACTACACAAATAAATCAGAGTGCGAGAGCCAGCGAGGATGGCGCGTGGGGAGCTGTTTCATAATCTCCCGGAATGCACGGGAAAACGTCTCCTATGCAAAGGCATGCCTTCCGTGATAACTTAAAATTCCTTAAAGCAAAAGCCGACCGATCCTTCTACCAGACGGGAATTGCGGTTTCCGACTGACAGCTCCAAACTTCCCTGCTAAGGCTCCAAACTTGACACCGGCTCCCTCTCAGCACTCCCCCTCCTTTTCTCCCTGGCTCACCCGGCTCGGGATCGCACACCACGCCGGCCTCCCCCGCACCCTCTTGGTTCACCCGGCAGGCACAGCCCTGCACGCCCCAGCTGCAGGTCCCAGGACGCGCCCGCTTCCCCGGGGCACCGGGCGCGATTTATCTTGGAAAGCCCGCGAGCTCTTGGGCGCGCCCTACTCACTTGTGTCTTCTTCATAAGGAAAGGCAGCGCTGCGATCCAGCACGAGCAGTGGTGTGGCGACTCCGTTTAGCTGTTCTGGAGCTCCAGCATACTGCACGAGCAGCGGCGGCAGATAGTCCACGCATTGGGTAGCCCGAGCGCAGCGCCCTCTCGACTGTCCGTGCTTCCTGCGGCGCTTCTAGTCTAGGCGCGAGGCGGCGAGCAAGCCCGGCTGCCGACTCGCCCGCGCTTTTATACAGTTCCCTCCCGCCTGCTCCGGACACGCCTCCTTCCCTTCCGGAGCCCCGGGTAGGCGAGAAGCTGGCAAAGGCGAGGAGGGAAGAATCGGGAGGACAGCCAGACGCTGTAAATGACCCAGAAGTTGGGGAGATTAAGCCAACCGCGTCCCCTCGCCTGGGGGCCCCGGACTTGCACCGGCTGGAGGCCGCGAAGGCGGGGATACAGAGGGCGAAGCTTGGCACCAAGCAGCTACTGCTCGAGACGAGTCCCAGCTCAGCCTCCCGGACCCGCCGGGGCTCACCTGGCACCCTCGGGGACAGAAGAAATACCTCTCGCGCAGGAGAGGGCTCGGAGCTCCCTCTTTATAAAGAGTCAATGAAGGAGAGGAGTCTGGGAGGTTCAGAGCAAAGAATTCACCCTGCCTGCCTTAAGGAAATAAAGTTTAATTGCGACCTGCAGTTAGGCTATTGTCCTATCCCCTTTATTTTTTTAAACAATTACTTTAGTGAATGAATATTTAATAATTTCAAAAATTGTTGACTCAATGTTAAGTATTGCAAGGTGAGACGCTTCTTTCAGAATGGTTTGTTACTGTGTCTTTAGAAATTAAGATTGAAAGAGAAGCGATAGATTATTAAACTGCAGGTCACCAACATAGCAAGGTTTTGAAAGTTGTACTTTTTTGAACGGAAAGATAATGCAACCACGATAACAATAGCTAATACTATTATGTGATTCACTTATTCATATACCGCGTGCCAGGCTAAGAACTACACATAGATTATCTCATTAAATTCTTTCATCAAATCTATTAATATAGATCTTATTATTTTATTCCCATTTTATGGACAATGAAATGCAAGCTTAGGTTAATTTTCCTGACCAACCATGTCTAGTAAATGGCAGAGCTGTAATTTAAATCTGGAGTCCCAGCTGTATAGTCTTTAAAAAAAAAATACTTTAAGCAAATATTTTATCGATTCTCCAAAATGTGTCTATTTTTGTTTGTATAACTGGAGAATATTGCAAAGCATTTCATTATTTTTTAAAAGAAAATATTAGCTGAACATTAACATCAGTAATCTTTAGAAGAAAGAATAATGTATGAGTTTAGGAATTAGTTATTTTGATAGTAGAGTACGATTCCAAATTTGCCTTAATTAATTCAGGTGTGTTTGTTAAAAATGAATATGCCAAACCTATAACCAGGGTGAGGCTTATCCATTTCACTCCAGATGTGCTGACCTCTGTGATTTCCCCAAATGTGGGAAATTCGACTGCATAATTTAGTGGAGGACTGCGTTCTCACTTTCTCATGTTAGAAAAAAATATGTATAGACAGCACATTAATCATGATTCCAAGTTGATAGTTGCTTAGAAAGATTTTTATACATCACATACTCTTACTCAGAATTAGTACAAATATGTCAAACATCAAATATCAAAATTAGCTGCTTAATTTGGATACTGGAGGCATAACAAATGATTGTTTTCTTTTCCTTTAAGGTTTATTTTTATTTTTTATTTTTTAGGCAGAGTCTTACTCTGTCTCCCAGGCTGGAGTGAAGTGGCGCAATCTCAGACCACTGCAACCTCTGCCTCCCGGGTTGCTGGGATTACAGGCATCTACCACCAGGCCCAGGTAATTTTTTGTATTTTTTTTAGTAGAGACAGGGTTTCACCATGTTGGCCAGGCTGGTCTTGAATTCCTGGCCTCAGGTGATCCGCCCACCTCGGTTCCCGAAGTATTGGGATTACAAGCGTGACCCACCATGCCTGACCTCTTTAAGGCTTTTTTGAAGTCAAGCATTTTATTTTTTTCTCCAGCTTTATTAAGTTGTATTTGACAATAATAGTACCTATTTACCATGTACAATATAGTATTCTGCTTATGTATACATTGTGAAGTTATTAAAACAGGCTAAATAACATATCCATCACCTCACATACATTTTTGGGAGATGAGAATTTTTAACATCTACTCTTTGCAGTTTTGAAGTTCCTCAGTATATTTGGGGAATTGATTCCTAGACCTTTCAGGTATACCAAAATCTGCATATATTCAAGTCTCACAGTCAAACCTGCACAACCTGCAGACACAGAAAATCAGCCCTACTTATACATGGATTTTACATCTCTAGCATACTGTATTTTCTATCTGAGTTTGAAAAAAAATTGCATATAAATAGACCCACACAGTTCAAACCTGTGTCGTTCAAGGGTCGACTATATACAGTACATTATTATTAACTGTAGTTATCATGCTATACAATAATCTCCAGAACTTGTTCATCCTAACTAAAACTTTGTACCCTTTTACCACCATTTTCCCCCCAATAAAAAATATTTAGTGTCAATTTAAACTCACTTTAATGTATAACACTAAGTAAATAACAAGCAATACTAAAGGAGGACAGATAGGACAAAAATAATCAAAATGGTATGAGAATTACTGAAACCTGGGAATCATAGATCTAACCGTATGGATGTTATGATAACAATAGGAAGAAATGGCCTAATTAGTTGGACCAGGTTTAAAGAAACCAGGCAGTGTTCCCAACAGAAATTCAGTTCAATTTCTTGTCATTCAACTCAAAAACACATGCTATATTCATCTCCAACAATACATTCTCACTCTCCTCTCGCTTTTCCTCCCTCCTTCCATTCTTTTCCCTGTCAGTTCTGTCTCCTCCTCCCACCTCCACCATTCCCTGGTTCTAGCTTCATTAATATTACTGACTTTCTCATCCATAACTATGCCTTTTATTTTGCTCATACTGCTGCATTGCAGCTTTGTTGTGTGACAATGTTACTTGAAATTAAATCAAGAGAATGCCAAAGCAGATATCCAAGGGATTAGAAAGAGCTAATATGCAAATAAAAGATTTTAGGTAGGTTTATGTGGAAGTCAGAAATGGGTCAGAATAACTGAGATCTCTCCTTAAAACTGGCTTTTGATAGGGGATGCAGACCAGCATTCAGTTGCTTGGCAGAAGAAAAATTGAACAAGAGGCAGGGCTATGTCCCAAGGGGACAGGAGGCATGGGGAATGTTTTCTTATGGAAATAGCAAGCTACTATTACACAGCTCAGGGAGTTCAACATTTAACACACTGGGTAGAAAATTATCCATAATTATCTAATTTTTACTTGCATACTTTCAATAATATTTGTCAGTCATGCTATTATTGATTAATTCAATTTTGAAAAGCTTTTTTCCTGAGCTTTATCATTTTTGGTGCTGGTAAGAGGCAGGTTTAATTTCAGCAAATAAGTCTTACAAATCTTGCTTTGTGCATGTGAAATATCTCTTGTTCATTCACTATTTTGTGGATATCTTCTTTTAGACACACATATTGTTTTCAATTTTTTTTAATTACTGTCACAAACTGAAACTTATTGTCTGACCAAGTCAGACCAGAGGCAGGCCATCTATATCTGTCTTTGACTGGAGGAGGGGGGAAAGGAGAAGAATGACTCTTTGATCATGAAACTTCCTCTACTGAAAGCTCTTTGGTGGCTTGCCATTGCTCTTGGAATAAAGAAGTTAGCACCTTAGTAAAGCCTTCAAGGCCTCCAGGATCTGGCCTCTCCCTTCCTCTTTAAGGTCAACTCATTATGCTCCCCTTTTTCCAGGGCCAAGGCCCTTCTGTCCTCATAAGCATTTGCAGATACCCTTCCTTCTGCGTCTCTTTGGACCACTTTGTTTCATCCTATCTTTGAGCCTAGTAAGTATGTACTCATCACTTAGATCTCAACTCAGTATTTCCTATATTTCCTTCCTCAAGGATTCTTTCCTGATCTCTTTGCTTGTCAGTTCTCCTCTTATTATAAAGTCAAGCATGAATTACCTATTATTTAAAAAATAACTTCAGTTTTATATTTGTTTGTTTGACTATTTGGTTAAAGTCACTATGAGTGTCCTTGCTCATTATTTTATTTTCAATATTTAGCACAGTGAAAAGAACAGAGTGAATCTTTTAAATATTAGTCAACTAGGTTGCTGTTGCCACATGTAAGCTAGAAATTGGTCTAAGCCCTTAGTTTATACTATGTCAATAACTTCTTATCACAATCATGTAAGGAAGGGAATTTTTATCTTTTCTACTTGATAAATAAGGAAAATGAGGATCAGTTAAGTACAGTGATTTGCTCAAGATCCTTCAATTGATAAGTGGGAAGACCATGATCTAACCCAGACATATGAACTGTGGTTAGGGTTTTTTTTTCTTAATTTGCTTAGCACACTTTCCTGTCACTCTTCTTCCATTCTTAGCACTCACTTTTACTTAGAGAATTCAGAGTATTCCATATCTTTCAGGAGAGACTATCATTCACATGGCTCTGTTTTCCCACCTCCTCCCTCCACTACAGGAGATAGGCGTAGTACCCTGATCTGGCTAGTCCTGATTGGTTGAAGAATGGGTACATCACATGAGGTGGGCCAATCAGAATCCACTGTGGGATTTTCTGCTAGAGCCAATGGGGAACACTATCTCTTCCCTTCTCTTTGGAGTTTCCAAACTACAAGAATGTAAAGTTCTCTTTGCCTATGTGAAGATGTATCATTTTGCCAGCCTTGAAATGATGAAATTCATAAGTTCACAGAGTATTCTTTGAATAATATAATTTTTCTAGTATTCAGAAAACAACAACAAGCTTATTTGTCTAGTTCAGGGTTTTTCTTGATTATGATATAAGGATTAGCAGTATTGTCAAGGATAGTGTATTTGTCCATTTGTGTTACTATAAAGGAATACCTAAGACTGGATATTTTTTAAAGAAGAGAGGTTTAATTGGTTCACAGTTCTACAGGATGTACAGGAAGCATGGTCTTGGCATTTCCTTCTGGTGAGGCCTCAGGAAGCTTACAATCCTGGAGGAAGGTAAAGAGGAAACAGCTGTGTCAGAAGGCAGGAGCTAGTGCAACAGAGTGAATGGGGGAGGAAGTCTCAGACTTTTAAACAACCAGATCTTTCACAAACTAACTGAGCAAGAACTCAGTCATTACCAAAGGCATGGTGCTAAACCATTCATAAAGGGTCCACTCCCATGATCCAATCACCTGCCATCAGGCCCCACCTCCAACAATGAGAAACATATTTCAACATGAGATTTGGAGGGAGATTATGAGAAACCATATCATTCTGCTTTTGGCCACCCAAATGCCATGTCCCTCTCTCATTTCAAAATGCAATCATGCTTTCACAATAGTACCCCTAAGTCTTAACTCATAAGTTCCAAATCCCATGTCCAAAGTCTCATCTGAAGATGAGTTCCTTCTACTTAATCAGCCTGTAAGATAAAAAATAAGTAATTTACTCCCAAGATACAATAATAGTACAGGCATTGGGCATATGTTCCCATTCCAACAGGGAGAAATTGGCCAAAAGAAAGGAGCTACAGTCCAATGCAAGTTTGAAACCCAGCAGGGCAGTAATTCTATCTGAAAGCTCCAAAATGATCTTCTTTGACTCCATGACCCACATCCAGGGAACACTGGTGCAAGATCTCCCAAGGTCTTGGGCAGTTCCGCCTCTGTAGCATTGTGGGTGCAAACCCTGTGGCATGCTCTCCTGGGTTGGAGTTGAGTGCCTGAGGCTTTTCAGGTTCAGGATGCAAGCTACTTGTAGATCTACCATTCTTGCATCTGGAAGATGGTGGCTCCTTTCCCACAGCTCCACTAGGCAATGACCTAGTGGGGAATCTGTTTAGGGTCTTGGATAATAATACATCTTGGAAACCCTACATTTTTTGCCTGTACTGCCCTACTAGAGGCTTCCTGTGAGGGCTCCACCCTTGTAGCAGGCTTCTGTCTGGGCACCCAGGCTTTCTTGAATGTTCTCTGAAATCTAGGAGGGAACTGCCAAGCCTCCTTCACTTTTGCATTCCATGCACCTGCAGGCTTAACACCACATGGAAGCGACCAAGGCTTACAGTGGCTTATGGTCTCAAAAGCAGTATCTGGGGCTCTTTGAGCGGAGTCCAGAGCCAGAGCAACCAGTATGTGGGGAGCAGTGACCTGCGGCTGCATAGGGTAGTGGGGCCCTTGGCTTGGCCTGAAAATTCACTTGTCCCTCCTAGGATTCTGGGCTTGTGATGGGAGGCACTGCTTCAGAGGCTTCTAAAATGCCTTTGAGGCCTTTTTCTCATTAACTTGGATATTAGCTCTTGGCTCCTTTTTAGTTATGCTAATCTCTCTAGCAAGTAGCCACTCCAAAGTCTGCTTGTATTGTCTCCTGAAAATGACTTTTCCTGTTCTATTGCATGGACAGGCTGCAAATTTTCCAAATTTTTTTTTTAGCTCTGCTTCCCTTTCAAATGTAAGTTCCAACTTTAAGTTCTTTCTTTGCTTCTGCATCTGAGTGTAGATTGTTAGAAGCAGCCAGGCCATATCTTAATCACTTGCTGCTTAGAAATTTCTTCCACCATATATCGTAAGTCATCACCCTTTAGTTCAAAAGTATACAGATCTCTAGGGCATGAACACAATGAAGCCAAATTCTTTGATAGGGCATAACACGAGTGACCTTCCTTCCAGTTGCCAATAATTTCCTTATTTCCACCTAAGACCTCTTCAGCCTGGCCTTCACTATTCACGTGTCTATCAGTGTTTTGATCACAACAATTTAACCATTCTTTAAGAAGTTCCACATTTTCCCTTATCTTCCTGTCTTCTTCTGAGTCCTCCAAATTCTTTCAGCCTCTGCCTGTTACCAGTTCCAAAGCTGCTTCCACATTTTCAAGTATCTTTATAGCAAAATCCCACTCCCTAGTACTAATTTTCTGTGTTAGTTTATGTTACTATAAAGGAATGCCTGATACTGGGTAACACATAAATAAAAAGAGGTGTAATTGGCTCAGAATTCTGCAGAATGTACAGGAAGTATAGTACTGAAACCTGCTTCTGGTGAGGCCTTAGGAAGCTTGCAATCATGGTGAAAGATTAAGGGAGCAGATGTATGGGACAGCAAGAGTGAGAGCAACCTAGCAAGTAGAAGGAGGTCCCAGAGTTTCAAACAAACAGATCTTGCATGAACTAATTGAGTAAGAACTCACTCATCACCAAGGAGATGGTGATAAACCATTCATGAAGGATCCACCCAGATGATCCAATCACCTCCCACCAGACCCCACCTCCAACACTGAGAATCATAATTCAACATGACTTTATAAGGTACAAACATTCAAACCATATCAGATAGTAAATACTTACATTGTTGGTGGTTGGCTTTCCCCCCCTTTATACAATGCCTAAAAATTAATCGTACAATCAATTTAAAGATCAACAGTAAATAATTACATTCCTGAAAAATTTTGAGCTTGTATAATAACATATCTTAGAAATTTTTATTCTTACCCCTCTTGTGAAGCTCTAGAAATATTCATATTAACTCAGAATGTTCTATTTCATCTGATCAATAAACATTTATCACATAGTAAATGGAATTTGTTTGACAAAAAATTAAAAAAGGCATGAGTGTCCCTGGAGATAATTATGATATGGATAAGTAATTATATTTCATACCTATCAAATAATCAAGAAGCAAGCTTAGCTGTTCACTGCTTGTAACAAGAATGAAGTCCAGTGGAAGGAAAATTACTTTATTCCAGGGCTTGCGGTGAGGAAATGGCCAAGGATAGTGCCTTACAGAAACCATTTCAAACTTTAGGCTGGGGAGGAGGGCTTAAAAAGGGAAATTGGAATGGGATGCATGCTGGAGTGGGGCTGGGTACAAGGTCTGTGTGTCTGGTTCCAGTGGCTATCTTGAGTTGTGGTTCGCCTAGAGTGCAGGCTGGTATCATCTTAACAATGGTCGGGTTGTTGACTAACTACCTTGAGGTAATCTCTGAAATTTTGTGTTTGGGTCTTCATACCTTGTCTGTCTCAAAATTAGATTCTCGAACTTCTAATTAAACACAGCTTCTAAGTGTGCATGGTGTAAGTTTAACAAGTATACAGTTAGATAAATGTTCATAATATTAAGGAAGTGTGTGGTGAGAGAGGAACATAGCATTCCAAAGAACATTTCAAGGCTATAATTTAAGACTAAGGAATAAAAAAAAGAAAGTTTCTGCAGTTTGTTTCAAGGTTACATGTAGCAACTGGGGGAAAGGAGAAAAAGAAAGAAGAAAAAGACAATTCTCAAAAGAAGAGATACAAATTGCCAACAAACATATGAAAAATGTTCAACATCGGCTGGGCACTGTGGCTTACACCTGTAATTCCAGCACTTTGGGAGGCCCAGGAGGGCAGATCATGAGGTCAGGAGTTTGAGACCAGCCTGACCAAACATGGTGAAACCTCATCTCTACTGAAATACAAAAATTAGCTGGGCATGGTGGTATGCACCTGTAATCCCAGCTACTCAGAGGCTGAGGCAGGAGAATTGCTTGAACCCAGGAGGCAGAGGTTGCAGTGAGCCGAGATCATGCATTGTACTCCAGCCTGGTGACAGAGTGAGACTCTCTCTCAAAAAAAAAAAAAAAAGAAAGAAAGAAAAAGGAAATTGCTCAACATCACTAATTAAATGGAAATGAAAATTAAAGCCACAATGAGATACCACCTTACTCCTGCAAGAATTACCAGAGTTAAAAAAATCAAAACAATAGTTGTTTGTGTGGATGTCATGAAAAGGAAACACTATACTGCTGGTAGAAATGTAAAGTAGTACCACCACTATGGAAAACAGTATGGTGATTCCTTAAAGAATCGAGGGTAGAATTTCCATTTGATCCAGCAATCCCACTACTAGATATCCACCCAGAGGATACTTGCATATACAAGTTTATAGCAGCACAATTAGCAATTGCAAAAATAAGGAACCAGTCTATTTTTTTGGGGACTTGGAGTCAAGACTGAGAGGGGGTGAAAGATAAAAGACTACAACATTGGGCACAGTGTACACTGCTCAGGTGACAGGTACACCAAAATCTCAGAAATTACCACCAAAGAACCTATCCATGTAACCAAAACCACCTGTTCCCCTAAAACTATTGAAATTAAAAAAGAAAAAGGAAAAGAAAATTTCTAATGTATTTTGAAGCTAAAGTGCTTTTACATTATTGGTCATCATGAACCAATGATCCAATGATCCATAAGAAAGTGAGATTACCAAGAACATCTAAAGGAATACAGTTATTTACACATTCTAGTAGGAACTGGAGGGAAAATAAATCCAGGGGATTTTAGAGACAGGATTTCCCGGTGTATTTCAAAAGTACAAATTCAGCTGTGCAGAGAAAACTCCAATTATTTATTCCTTAATCCCCTTGCTTGTAAAATATTTTTTAATACTTCCAGATGATACCATTTTCTTCAAAGCACATGATTAATAATTAAATAATAACGGATTTTCTCTAAATTATTATTTTATTATTTAATAATTTCCTCTAAAACATATTATTCTTTTCTATTGTCACTGCCCTACTTCAGAGTCTCTGGAATCTCACCTAAACTATTTACCAATGATCTTCCTATTCTTGGTCTTTTATTACTACAGTCCATTTTAACATTGCTGCCAAAGTTACAGCTGCACATGTAAAAATCTGGACATGTCACTTTTCTGTCTGTGATAGTATTTTTACCCTTGGTACCTAGAGAATAAAATCTAGGGCTCCTTACAATTTGGCCACAATATTTATAGTTCTGTAAGCTCATCTGTTCGGTTACCCACCTCCTTCCAAATAGCCATATTGAACTTCTCAACATTTTCTCTTTAACATCTTTGTTCCTCTGCCCACATTGTTTCTTTAGCATGGAGTAGCTTTTCATCCATTTCTGCCTGAAATCTCCTTTTCATGAATCAAAGCCTGGTTCAAATATCACTTTCTCTTTGAAGCAGAGTGGTTGCTCATTCCTTACAATCTTAGGTTTACTGTTAATGGGAAAATTAATTTGTAGTACATAAGCCTCTACTAAGTGAAAGAGAGGCTCTTGCTCAAAATGTGCTGAGTGAAAGAAGAGCACAAGTTATAGAAATTTGATGGGAACATTCTAGAGAGAGAATACACATATAGGACTTGATAAAAATTTACTATGCTTTCTCTTTTTTTATAACTAAAAGTTTTATTAACATAAATTTTTGTGACTCAAAATTTAGAAACTAGCGAAAATTTAGAGATTTTTAGGAACTGTGAGTTTGTGAGTTATTTTATGAACACAGGTTTTAAAACTAGAAGAAAATTTTGCTAAAATGTAGTTTACACAATTTGCAGATGATGAAACTGAGGTTACAGATGGGCTAAATTATGAAAGAATGAGGAATAGAACCCACACCTTCAGACCTGACTTATGCAACACCTTCTGGTTAGCCCGGAAGTAGTAGTTCCAAGGAATCAAGATCAAAGAGTAAATAGTCTAGCGTGTTTACAGTAAAGAGTGACTTATTGTTAATGAGACAATAGTTTTAAGATTATTCAGAGAGGAATTTCTAGAGAAGAAGAAAAGGTGGAATTGATTTTCTAAATGATACGTATTTCTACAAATATACTTTTTTTTATATTCTGTATTCCTAGAATAAAGGAGACTGTTGAATGCATACATTTTAGATGCTCAAATATAATGTAATGCCACAATTTTAATATATTTTACCACAGGTCTCTCTTCTTCATAACCTCTTAAATATATATTACATAATTTTACATTTAGGCATCATTTTAGTTTATGATATTTTCTATGTCTCAAAACTTTTATTTGTACTAGATAAATTAATTTAGTTTGGTGTTTATGGCAGCAATATTATTCTTTTTTGGTTATTTGATTTTTAAAAAGATTCGTGACTTCAACTGTGGCAATGTTGTTTTTCATATTCTACTTTTGAAACGTGTCCTCTAGTGAATCATTTAAATAAGAAATTTTTAGAGCATGGCTTATTTCTTAATTGACAAGTTTGTTTTGCCTCACTCTTGAAACGGCAAAGTTAATAAAGGGTGTACGTATACAGATAAAAGAAATGTTTTGAAAAGCTCTGTCACAAGACACAATACAACTCCCATGGCGTCTTTTCCTATGGAAAGTATAAACAGGGAATACTGAGAAGCTAGCAAACATTTGGAGCTTACTTTCTTCTTTCTGCCTTTTTTTGTGGGTTTGGGGTGGATAAGGAATGAATATGACATTAAAGCAACTAGGGAACAGATAACTTTTACCATTGTGGGTTCCACAGTCTGAAATAGGCATTGCAATATTTCTTTTCTTTTTTATGTGTGGATGTGCAACTTAGATAAGTTGCAGATTTTTCATGTCTCCTTTCAACGTCATCAGGCCACTTATCAAGTTTGCATAAAATACATTTGTTAACAATGTACCTCATTGTCTGAGTTTTCTCTCAGCTGGAAACTGTTTGCAATGACCCTATCTTTGCAGGTTATGGGGATCTTAACCAGTTTTCCATCTATTTTCCAGAGGCCTTGAGGGTAGAGATGGCTTTTGGAATTTAGAGATTCAAACTTAGACTGGTTAGTAAGCCCCAGACATTGCCATCATTGGCCACATATACTACCCTCCCTCACCTACCTGTTTTTTTCTTTATTTTGGTTGGCAAATGCCAGACACTAGCTTTCTTATTCTGCAAATTATAGCCAAGGTGAAACATAGATTAAATAAGATGGTCATTGTTTTAACCTGTGATTTTTAAAATATGTTTTCTTTATCATTTATAAAAAATGCATTCTTTTTTTTTTTTTTTTTTTGAGACAGAGTTTCACTCATTACCCAGGCTGGAGTGCAATGGCGCGATCTCGGCTCACCGCAACCTCCGCCTCCCAGGTTCAGGCAATTCTCCTGCCTCAGCCTCCCGAGCAGCTGGGACTACAGGCACGTGCCACCATGCCCAGCTAATTTTTTGTATTTTTAGTAGAGACGGGGTTTCACCATGTTGACCAGGATGGTCTCGATCTCTTGACCTCGTGATCCACCCACCTCGGCCTCCCAAAGTGCTGGGATTACAGGCGTGAGCCACTGCGCCCGGCCTAAAAAATGCATTCTTAAATTGGATTGATTAATGACACTCCTAAGAATGCGGTTATTTGTTTTGGTTTTGGTTTTTGGTAAATTCACTGTGAATAATATGGTGCTTATCATTGCCATTATTTAAAGAAAGGGAAATAAGATGATCAAATCCATCTATCAGGTGGGTATAATTACCCTGTTTTGCAGAGGAGGAAACTAAGTCACAAGGTAATTAAGTGACTATTCTCTAGGTCACAGAGCTAGAAAGTGGCCAATTTTTGATTCAACTGGTGTTTGAGTGACTCTAAAAGCTCATTCTTTTAACCGTGATATTTTACTGCATCCCTTAATAATTCTTTGTTGTTAAATAGAAACATTTATGGGCAAGGAAGCGAGTTAAACATTTCTGATAATACAGTATAGTATTTACACTGCAGAGTTTCCTTATGCAGTCAAAAGGTGAAAAAGTAACTTGTCTCATCCTAGGGCATGCTGGGTAGCTACCAGGACTGCAGGATAATTAGATACCTTCCAAAGCAGTACTCACAGCGTGGAAAATGTCCTTAAGGACTTTGATTCAAATGACTGATTTCATGAAAATGAAGGGCTGCAAAAGTGGAACAAGGTTCTTTTATGTAGAGAAAAGGAAATAGTTAAGCTAGCACTAGACCTTTTCGGTGCAAACATTGGAAGCTGAAGATTATCTGTACTGATTTTCCCCCTAATCTCCATTATTGAGTTTCTGGTTACCGACCTTAGTATAGCTTGTACAATATCGTCTCTGTAACCTTTGTGTTGGTTTATCTTGATCAACTATCGGTGCAAAGTGAGAAGCTGCCTTTCATGTGGTTTCCAATGGTGTTAACTAGAAAAGAGAAACTAAAAAGTTTGCGTTGAGCAGAAATAGGTAGTGAAGATATTAAAGCACCAACAGTTAACCTGAAAAAGGTATTTGAAGAAAGAAGGATTCCTGGAGAGAAGGTTCACTAAAAAATAGCCTACACTGTAGGACATTGTGAACAAAGAGAGTTGGCTAAAATCTGGATTATTTGCAACGATACAAAGTTTTTCTATTTGAACTTCAATGAAAAGGTTTTTTTTTTTTTTTTTTTTTTTTGTCAATTTATCCTTACCCTGAAACTGTCCTCTTAAATCTAATGCATCAAAGATCTGGCATTGTTAAGGAAGAAATCCTTGAACTCTAAGCAATATAAGCAGAGCTAGGAAAAAAAAAAAAAAAAAAGATAATGCTACATAAATCTTCCTCTCTGGAATAAATAAATAAATAAATAAAGCCAGTTTGACTTTATGAGATGGGTTAAATCAGATAGATGAATAAAGACTCCCCTAGCCAAGGAGGGAGGAGAAAGTGAACAAGGAAATTGTAAAACACAGTATGATTATTTTACAATGGTTTATTAAATGAAAGGAAGTAGCACTTTGCTTATCCAACATAGATCATTTTACACTGTGCCCTAGTAGAAAAAACATCAGCTTTGTGATGACAGACCTCAGTTTAAGGCCTGGCTCTACCACTTTCTGCCTGGAAAATTTATAGCAGCTTCTTAACTCCCAGTACTTGCCTCACAATAGTATTGGGGTTCGTGTGTGACAGTAACCTTCTGTTTGACTTTGGGTAACTTAACCCCTAAGCCTCAGAGGCTTCGTCTCTTAAATGGGAATAATAATACTTTGTGACTCCATTCTAGAACCTTTCCTTCACATGGGGACAAAACATACAGAACTAATGTTCCTAGTAGTTTTTGTTCTCTCGAATGAGGACAATAATGACTACCTAGTAGTGGCATTTTGAAGATTGAGCGTTAATGTATTTAAGGTTCCTAATTCTTAACCAGACAATAAGTGCTATATAGTAAACATGCAGTAAATATTACAGCTATTGGTGGCATTCACTTAGTACTTACTTTTATAGAGAAAAATATATGCCACAGCAGACAACATATAGCAATGTCGTCTCATATCTGAATTGTGTTCGTGATTTTTCAAAGCATAGTCACATTCTAATAGAGAAGGGCATACATACATCATAATTCTCACCTTCCAGAAAAAAAGAATGAGATCCAAAGAACTTTAGTGATATTAACCAGGGACGATGTAATTTTAAATAGGGAAGTCAGGGCTGGAGTCTTAATTCCTGAATCTGGTCCTAGTGATCTTCCCATTATACCATGTTTTTTTTTGCTGTTCTATAGGTCTGGCATACTTTTCTAGAAATCCTTTGTTAGAGTAAACTATAAGAAGAAGAAATATGCAATCAAATGGACTTTTCTCTTATGAATCTGTGATGCATTGTTATCTTGAGTTTATTGTTTCAGTTTTTTGAATGTGAAAAAAGATAAATTGTAACATTCAGAGAGGAACAGAGAGAACACACTTGTGCTAAATTGAGTGGACTCGTGCCACTATCAGTTTTGAGCTTTGAACTGATTTCAGACCCATGAAAGTTGAAAGTTAACAAAATGCTTTGCTTTTTTCAAAAAAAGACTGAAATTTTTAAAAATTACAAATCAAATTTATCCATTGTAAGTAACTACAGAAAGATAAATATTTTGATCAACAAAACAAATTGGAATAGCAACAAAACTATTAAATTTTCCATGAAACATGTCTATTTATAATTCTATTCATGTCTATTCGTTACTGACTCTATATTGTTTCAGAGTGTTGGGATTATAGAATCAAGCCTGAACTGACTTTGATTCCTCAATATAGTTTATTTTACCTACCCAGTTAAATACCTTA
This sequence comes from Sapajus apella, assembly GCF_009761245.1. Classification (NCBI taxonomy): domain Eukaryota; kingdom Metazoa; phylum Chordata; class Mammalia; order Primates; family Cebidae; genus Sapajus; species Sapajus apella. Next base: position 47,273,501 of record NW_022436942.1, read on the forward strand.
ATTTTGATAAATTTTTTTTCTTTGCAACATCAAAATACTTTTAGAAAGTAACAGAAATTTACAGCGTTGTGTAAATATAATATTTATCTATTTTAGTTCAGCCTGGCTGAATTTAACCTACACTATCATTAAGAGTATACACCGCCAGGCGTGATGATTTAACTACAGTCTCTGCCTTTGAGGAATCCAATGTCTGAGATTTACGGCAATAAAAGCTTATAGATGCTAACATTCATTGACCTCTTGCTATGTATAAGCTACTCTGCCAAGAGTTTTGTACATGTTTTCTAATTTAATCCCATTGTCCAAGTTTTTAGATACAGTGTTTTATTAGCCCAATTTAAAGAGGAGGGAACAGTGGCTTAGAATAAGAATTTATACTGAGATACTCACTTCATAAATGGTTTAATCTATTTGATATGGTTTGCTGTGTCTCCACCCAAATCTCAACTTGAATTGTATCTCCCAGAATTCCCACATGTTGTGAGAAGGACCCTAGGGGAGGTAATTGAATCATGGGGGCTGGTCTTTCCCATGCTATTCTTGTGATAGTGAATAAGTTTCACAAGATCTGTCGGGCTTTCAGAGGTTTCCACTTTTGTTTCCTTGTTTTTTCTCACTGCCGCCATGTGAGAAGCACATCTCAACTCCCACCATGATTCCGAGGCCTCCCCAGCCATGTAGAACTGTTAAGTCCAATTAAACCTCTTTTTCTTCCCAGGCTCGGGTATGTCTTTATCAGCAGCATGAAGATGGACTAATACACTATTCCTAACTGATATGCCAACACAAATATAGAGACACATAGCAACATATATACACAAAATGCAAACAAAATTGCTTGCAGCTTTAAGTAAGCACAAGTACACTTTTTCTTCTTCAATGGGAACAAAGGTGTTGTAATTGTTGTTTCTCCCTATAGGTTATGCTTAAACATTGATTATGTGATAGTAACATCATCACTGTGCAGAGAAGGCAATGCAGTAATAATCATAGAGGGGTGCAAAAGTCCACCACGGCTATTAACTCAAATGTCGAATGCTCTGACCCTGACCCTATAGCCTTGATTTTTCTTAAAAGAAGATAATAACCGAAATTATATTTAAACTTTAGGTTGACTTAAAGGTCTTTAATCATTTTTAATGATTTAAGATCATTAAAGATCTTTAAGTCAATCGTAAGTTTACTAAAGATAATAAAACTTCTCATCTTAACTCTATCTTGTGTTTTGCCTAGGTAACTGAAATAATAAGAAATGCTTTGAATATACTCAGAACTGTATTTCATAGCAGGATCACAAGCACACAAGTCCAGAAGACCTTAGACAAGAGTGTATGAAGGGCACAAATGTAGAAGTATAGGAGAGAAATTAGTAAAGACATAATACTCTAAACAGAATAGACTTTCCCCTATTTTATTTAAATTTTTGAGAGAAAGTTTTGATAGAATATTTAGAAAAATATTAGAGATACATAATTTCATTCATTTTGTTTGTTTGTTTTTTGGTGTTTTTTGAGACAGAGTCTTGCCCTGTCGCCCAGGCTGGAGTGCAATGGCGTGATCATGGCTCACTGCAACCTCTGCATCCTGGGCTCAAAGGATTCTCATGCCTCAGCCTCCCAAGAAGCTGGGACTACAGGCATGTGCCACCATGCCTGGCTAATTTTTTATTTCTTTGTAGAGATGGAATTTCACCATATTGCCCAGGCTGGTCTCAAACTCCTGGACTCAAACGATCTGTATGTCTCTGCCTCCCAAAGTGCTGAGATTATAGGTGGAAGCCACCATGCTATGCCTCATTCATGCATTTAAATAGTAGATGGAGTGATTGTATTCAAATTTACTAGGACTTCTATAACAAAGTAACACAGACTGGGTGGCTTAAGTAACAGAAATTTGTTTTCTCACGTTCTGGAGGATGGAAGTCCAAGATCAAAGTGCCAGCAGGGTGGTTTTCTCTTAGCCCTCTCTCCTTGGTTTGTAGATGGCCATCCTCTTGCTGCCTCATCACACTGTGACTGTGCACACCTGGTGGCTCTCCATGTATCTGCATTTCCACTTCTTATAAGGATACCAGTCAGACTGGAATAGGGTCTTCCTCCATGACCGCATTTCAACTTATTACCTTTTTTGCCCTATCTGCAAATACAGTCACATTCTGAGGTACTGGTTGTTAGGGTTTAAACATGAATCTGGATGAGGGGACACAATTCAACCTATAGAAGTGACTTTAATTGCAAAGAGCTTAGAGTTCCTTTAAATCTAGAGTCTAGTGCATCTTCTTCAAAATGTTCACTCTATATAAATTGACCACGATCTAATTTGCTAATAAAAATGCATTTATTTATTAAAAATGACATACCTGAATTAGCTTTGTAGGACAACACACACACACATATGTACATATTTGAGTATATATACATGCATACATACACTAAACATATATGTTAGAGTACTGGAGAGACAGTGAGACAGCTATGGTTATAGCTACCTGTTATTCACCCACACATTTACAGCCAAAAGTATAGGTTCATTTATTGACCAATTAGATGTGGCCAAATGAATAGCCAAAATAGTACATTTTCATCATGCCAAAATCATTCCTTTTAAAAATTCACTTGATTAAGTTTATGTTTTAGATTAACCTACAATTTTATTTCTACATTCAACTTCATTTTTGGAAACATTTAAATAGATTAAAATAAATCACTTGCAGTTGTACTATGAGTTCAAAGTCATCTCAAGTACATTAATTAAGACCTCCCATTGTTGTGAATTGTATTTTCCAAAAATGGCTACAATAGTATTTCCAGTCTGACAGAGTCTTGTAACTTTCCAGTCAAGAGGTAGTTTATCTTTCTTCTAGCCACAGTTTTTAAAACTTGATGGGCCTTTGTGAATGCTTGAATAAATAGAATGCAGCAGAAGTGACACTAGGGGACTTTGGAGAACATGTCATAAAAAGCAATATAGTCTCTCACGCTCTTTCTTTTTCTTTCTCTCTCATTCTGAAACCCTGGGCAACTATGTAAGAAAACTGGCTGCCATGATGCAACCATGCTGGAGGGACCACATGGGCATACCATGAAGGTATATAGAAAAATGCTCTAGGACCTTGGCTGTTCCATCTTTCAGCTATTTGAGTCTTCCTAGGTCAAGGGCCAGATATATAAACAAAGAAGACTTTATGGTGACTCCAGCCTTAGTCAACGTCTAACTGCAACCACATGAGACTTTCAACTAGAAATATGCAATGGAGCTGCTCGTGAACTCCTGACCCATAGAAACCATGAAAGATGATAAATGATTGCTGTTTTCCTTAAATGCTTGGTAGCATTTCTCAGTGAAACCATCTGGGTCTAGAATATTCTTTCTGGAAAAGTTTTAAACTCTAAATTCAATTTCTTTTATCTTCTTTTTTTTTTTTTTTTTTTTTTTTTTGAGATTAAGTCTTACTTTGCCACCCAGTCTGGAGAGCAGTGGCACAATCTCAGCTCACTGCAGCCTTCACTTCCCAGGTTCATGCGATTCTCCTGCCTTAGTCTCCCAAGTAGCTGGGATTTCAGGCACGTACCAGCACACCTGGCTAATTTTTTGTATTTTTAGTAGAGACAAGGTTTCACCATGTTGGTTAGGCTAGTCTCAAACTCATGACCTCGTGATCTGCCCACCTTGGCCTCCCAAAGTGCTGGGATTACAGGCGTGAGCCATCGCACCTGGCCTCTAAATTCAATTTCTTGGTTGAATTTTATATCTACATATCTATAGACATATACAAATATCTATATATCTATAAGATAATTCAGGTTATCTACATCTTTTAAAATATGCTTTGGGAGTTTGTGTTTTTTTTAGAAACTTGTTCAATTCATCTGATTGTCAAATTTATAGGCATAAGTTTCTTCTCAATATTTTCTTACTAGTCTCTAGATATCTAAAGACTTGTAGTGATGTTATCACTCTCATTCCTGATATTAGTAATTAGTGTCTTCTCTTTTCTCTTGGTAGCTCTGGCTAGTGGTTCATCAATTTTACTGATCTTTTCAAAGAATCTAGATTTTGATATTAATGATTTTTTTTACTATTGTTTGTTTTCTTTTTCACTGATGTCTGTTCTTGTCTTTCTACTTCCTTTTTTGGCTTTCTTTGGGTTTAATTAGCTTTTTATATTTTTACTGTTTCTTAAGGTGGAAACTTAGGTAATCAATCTGAGATATTTTTTCTTTTCTAATGTGAGCATTCAGTGCTACAGTTTATGTTCTAAGTACTGCTTTAACTGCCTCCTACATATTTTGATATGCTAAATTTTTATATTTATTTACTTCAAAATATTTATTAACTTCCCTTTGACTTCCTTTTCAACATAGGGGATATTAAGAAGTGTGCATTTTGGCCAGCAATATCTGGGAGTTCCTGTTGCCTTGCATCAGTGTTAGCAATATGAAGCATTGACATTTGGTATTGTATTTTTCTTTTAGCCATTCTAATACTTGTCCAATGGCATCTCAATATGATTTTAGTTACATTTCCTAAAAGAGTAACATGATGGTTAATTTTATGTATCAGCTTCACTAGCCTATACTACCCAGTTACTTGATCAAATGATAATCTTATCATATAACCCAGCAGTGCTAAATCTTCATGTTTATTCTAGAGAAATAAAAACTCCTTTTTCCCAGTCACTCTTTATTTCCTTATCCTCTTACTTTTCTTCAAAATCTTTTTATTGTTAATTTAACTATATTAATTATTTACTTACTATTTCTGATGATGACATATACAGTTCAGAAACTTTTGCTTGTCCCTGGCCATACATTTAGCATTCAGAGGAGGACAGAACACATAGTGGATATGGGATGAAATGTATTGCTTTATAGATGAACAGTAACCATGGACATTATTTGGGAAGAGATAAGGATTAAGAGTGTGTAGGATGAGTAGGACAAGAATAAACGGCATGTGATGGTAAATGCAGAATGTCTTTGTCTTTACAAAAATGCAATATGGTCTATACTTAGACTGAGATGCTGGGATGGAGAGTGGAGGCTGCCCAGACAGACCTATACTCGGGGAATTCAAGGCCTGCCACAGTCAGTGACTTCCTTTGTTTCCTTGGAGTTCTTTCACCCTAACCTGCATTCTGTTTTTCACAAGTAAATTCATGTTTATGTTACCATTTAAAAAAAACCCAAGGGATACAAGTATTTTTGGATAAAATAAGTATATCTGTGAATCTGTTGAGCATAAAGGTAGCATTTTAAACTCCCATCAACATTCTGTTTCTGCCTACTTCTCTTCCATTTTAACAGTTTTTATTGCACATACATATACAGATATAATCAGCTTTATTGAAACATAATTTATGTATGAAAATTTACCAATTTTAAGGACATGCTTTAGTGAAGTCTGAAAAATGTATAATTTAACCACAACCTCTGAACCTGACTAAAATATTTTTGTTACCCCAGAAAGTTTTATTGTGTCTCTTCGCAGCCAGTCTCCTCCCATAATCCTTGGAACCTGTCAACCATAGTTTTCTATCACTATATCTTTATTTTTTCCAGAATTTCATGTAAATTGACTGATATAATACTGTATAGTGTTTTTGTTTGTTTTCCTTCACAATGTTTTCAAGATTCATTTTAATTTGTTTCACGAATCAATAGCTTACTTCTTTTTATTGCAGAATAGTTAAATGGACTAAATGTTCATGTTCCCAAAAATTTGTATGTTGAAATTCTAACCCCCAATGTGATGAAATTAGGAGGTGGGAATATTGAAAGGTAATTAATTTGTGGATGGAACCCTCATGAATGTAATGAGTACTCTTATAAAAGGGATCCCAGAGAGCTCTGTTGCTGTCTTTCAACCACTTGAGGATACAATAAGAAGATGGTAGTCTGCCACTGGGAAGAAGGCCCTCACTAGAACCTAACTATGCTCACCCCCTGATTTTGAACTTCCAGCTTATAGACTGAAAGAAATAAATTTCTGTTGTTTATAAGCCACCCAGTCTGTGATAAATTGTTATAGCAACCCAAACTAAGACAGTAATATTCATTATATAAATATGCAATAATTTCCTTATCGATTTACAAGTGGATGGACATTTGTTTCCACACATTTGAATACTATGTTTTAAAATACATATTTGCAGTAACCTTATGGTGTATTATGCATTACATAGATGTAAAACATCCATATTAATGAATTTCATCCTCACATTTGACCTATGTAGTATTTACTATTATTATCACTTTTTGTAGATGAACAAGATTTAGGAAAGTTAAATATTAATAGCTTACCCAAGATCAAATGGTTAGCACAGTGGAGCATAAAATTGTGCCCAAGTAGTTCCAGATTTCAAGCTTCTTAACCACTCATAAATCTTCCCCTAGAAATGAGATTATTTATAGTGTTTACCTTTGTTCGGTCACTAGAAGTCTACTCTATCAGGTTTATGCTAATTTTACAAAATTAGCTATATGTATTTTCAAATTGTTCTATACTGTTAAAGAGCTAACCCATTAAAATAGCTAAGATTTCTAAAAAATTTGTTCATTCTTTTCTATAATTTCTTTTTTTTTTTTACTTATTCCTAACTCAATTTTGGTAATTCATTTGTTTCACCAAAATCAACTATATGAAAGGGATTTACATGTTTTTAGTGTTCTAGTGTACATTTTATTCATATAACATTTTGATTTTCCTTGAATATATATATATATATATATATATATATTTAATTTTTGATGTTGTGCTGACACATTATTTGATTTTTGCTTTTTTAAAACTGTTTTGTTTTTTACAGACATGGTCTTACTATATTACATAGGCTGGTCTCAAGCTCCAAGCCTCAAGCAATCTTTCCTTCTTAGCCTCCCAAGTAGATGGACTACAAGTGTGAAACTTTTTCTAAAAGTTTGTCTATTTTGTTCACTCTCAATCAGAGAACTTGATCTTAGTTAATTTGTCATTGTTTTAAAATGTTCAACCATCTATTTAATTTTTTTAGTTTATTCTTATGTTAAGTTCTTAATTCATCTATTTTCACTATTTCTTTCTTTTTTTCTTTCTTTTTTTAATTGTACTTTGGGCTCTTGGGCACATGTGCACATCCTGCATCCTGCAGGATTGTTGCATAGGTACATACATGCCATGGTGGTTTGCTGCCTCCATTCCCCGCCTCCTCACTCTGGTGCAAAGCTTCCAAAAGAGAAAATAGGCAGCAAGCTTTGCTGTTCTGCACACTCTACTGGTGATACCTTGTCAAACAGGGTCTGGAATGAACCTCCAGCAAACTCCAGAGTTTGCTGGAGTTTGCTAGAGATTCACTCCGGACCCTGTTTGACCCTAAAGCAGAGGAGCCTGAATGTCAGAAGGAAAACACATACAGAAAGGAATAGCATCAACATCAACAAAAAGGATATCCGCACCAAAAGTCATGCAAAGGTCACCAACATCAAAGACCAAAGGTAGATAATGCCCCAAAGATGGTGAAAAACCAGCACAAAAACGCAGAAAATTCCAAAACTCAGAATACCTTTTCTCCAAAGGGTTACAACTCCTCACCAGCAAGGGAAGAAAACTGGATGGAGAATGAGTTTGACAAATTGACATAAGTAGGCTTCAGAAGGTGGGTAAAAACAAATTCCTCTGTGTTAAAGGAGCATGTTCTAACCCAATGAAAAAAAGCTAACAACCTTGAATAAAGGCTAGAGGAATTGCTAACTGGAATAACCAGTTTAGAGAAGAATATAGATGAACTGATGGAGCTAAAAAACACAGCATGAGAACTTTATGAAGCATACACAAGTATAAATAGCTGAAATAGAAGAAAGGATATTAGAGATTGAAGATCGACTTAATAAAATAAAGTGTGAAGACATGATTAGAGAAAAAAAGAATGAAAAATAACAAACAAAGCCTCAAAGAAATATGGGACTATGTGGCCAGGCGCGGTGGCTCATGCATTTTGGGAGGCCAAGGTGGGTGGATCACGAGGTCAGGAGATTGAGACCATCCTGGCCAATATGGTGAAACCCCATCTCTACTAAAAATAAAAAAAAAAAAATTTGGCTGGGAATGGTGGCACACGCCTGTAATTCCAGCTACTCAGGAGGCTGAGGCAGAAGAATTGCTTGAATCTAGGAGGTAGAGGTTGCAGTGAGCCAAGATCACACCAGTGTATTGCAGCCTGGTGACAGAGGAAGACTCCATCTCAAAAACAAATAAATAAAAGAAAAAGAAAAAAAAAAAAGACATATGGGACTTTGTAAAAAGACCAAACCTACTTTTGATTGGTGTACCTGAAAGTGACGGGGAGAATGGAACGAAGTTGGAAAACACTCTTCAGGATATTATCCGGGATAACTTCCTCAACCTAATAAGACAGCCCAACATTCAAATTCAGGAAATACAGATAGCACCACCAAAATACTCCTAGAGAAAAGCAACCCAAGACACATAACCGACAGATTCACCAAGGCTGAAATGAAGAAAAAATTGTTAAGGGCAGCCAGAGAGAAAGGTCAGGTTACCCACAAAGGGAAGCCCATCAGACTAACAGTGAATCTCTCTGCAGAAACCCTATGAGCCAGAAGAGAGTCAGGGCCAATGTTTGACATTCTTAAAGAAAATAATTTTCAACCCAGAATTTCACATCCAGCCAAACTAAGCTTCATAAGTGAAGGAGAAATAAAATCCTTTACAGACAAGCAAATGCTGAGAGATTTTGTCACCACTAGGCTTGCCTCACATGAGCTCCGGAAGGAAGCACTAAACATGGAAAGAAAAAACCAGTTCCAACCACTGAAAAAACATACCAAATTGTAAAAACCATCAACATTATGAAGAAACTGCATCAACAGGTGAAATAACTACCTAGCATTATAATGACAGGATCGAATTCACACATGACAATATTAACCTTAAATGTAAACAGGCTAAATGCCCCAGTTAAAAGACACAGACAGGCAAATTGGATAAAGAGTAAGACCCATCAGTGTACTGTATTCAGGAGACCCATCTCACATGAAAAGATACACATATGCTCAAAATAAAAAGATGGAGGAATATTTACCAAGCAAATGGAAAGTAAAAAAAGAAGAGGTTGCAATTCTAGTCTCTGATAAAACAGACTTTAAACCAACAAAGATCAAAAAGACAGAAAAGGGAATTACCTAATGGTAAAGATATCAATGGAACAAGAAGAGCTAACTATCCTAAATATATATACATCCAATACAGGAGCACCAGATTCATAAAGCAAGTTCTTAGAGACCTACAAAGAGACTTAGACTCCCACACAATAATAGTGGGAGACTTTAACACCCCACTGTCAATATTAGACAGATCAGTGAAACAGAAAATTAACAAGGATATTCAAAACTTGAACTCAGCTCTGGACCAAGTGAACCTAATAGACATCTACAGAACTCTCCACCCCAAATCAACAGAATATACATTCTTCTCACCACCACATCATACTTATTCTAAAACTCACCATGTATTTGGAAGTAAAACACTCCTTAACAAATGCAAAAGAACAGCAATTATAACAAACAGTCTCTCAGACCACAGTGCAATCAAATTAGAACTCAGGGTTAAGAAACTCACTCAAAAACTGCACAACGATATGGAAATTGAACAACCTGCACCTAAATGACTACTGAGTAAATAACAAAATTAAGGCAGAAATAAATAAGTTATTTGAAACCAAAGAGAACAAAGACACAATATACCAGAATCTCTGGGACACAGCTAAAGCAGTGTTTAGAGGAAAATTTATAGCACTAAATGACTATAGGAGAAAGCAAGAAAACTCTAAAATTGGCACCCTAACATCACAATTAAAAGAAATAGAGAAGCAAGAGCAAACAAATTCAAAGCTAGCAGAAGATAAGAAATGACTAAGTTCAGAGCAGAACTGAAAGAGATAGAGACACAAGAAACCCTTCAAAAAATAAATGAATCCATTAGCTGGTTTTTTGAAAAATAACAAAATAGATAAACCACTAGCTAGACTAATAAAGAAGAAAAGAGAGAAGAATCAAATAGATGCAATAAAAAATGACAAAGGGGAGATCACCACTGATCCCTCAGAAATGCAAACTACCATCAGAGAATGCTATAAATACTTCTATACAACAAAACTAGAAAATCTAGAAGAAATGGATAAATTTCTGGACACATACACCCTCCCAAGACTAAACCAGGAAGAATTGAATCCCTCAATAGACCAATAACAAGTTCTGAAATTGAGGCAGTAATTAATAGCCTACCAACCAAAAAAAGCCCAGGACCAGACAAATTCACAGTCTAATCCTACCAGAGGTATAAAGAGGAAGCTGGTATCATTCTTTCTGAAACTATTCCAAACAGTAGAAAAATAGGGACTCCTCCCTAACACGTTTTATGAGGCCAGCATCATCCTGATACTAAACCTGGCAGAGACACAACAGAAAAAGAATATTTCAGGCCAATATCCTGATAAGCATTGATGCAAACACACTCAATAAAATACTGGCAAACTGAATCCTGCAGTGCATCAAAAAGCTTATCCACCACGAATAAGTTGGCCTCATCCCTGGGATGCAAGGCTGGTTCAACATACACAAATCAGTAAACATATTCCATCATATAACAGAACCAATGACAAAACACACATGATTATCTCAGTAGATGCAGAAAAAGCCTTTGATAAAATTTAATACCCTTTCCATGCTAAAAATTCTCAATAAACTGAGTTTTAATGGAATGTCTCAAAACAATAAGAGCTATTTATGAAAAACCCACAGCCAATATCATACTGAATGGGCAAAAGCTGGAAGCATTCCTTTTGAAAACAGGCACAAGAAAAAAAAAATCCCTTCTCTCACCTCTCTTATTCAACATAGTGTTGGAAGTTCTGGCCAAGGCAATCAGGCAAGAGAAAGAAATAAAGCGTATTCGAATAGGAAGAGAAGAAGTCAAATTGTCTCTGTTTGCAGATGACATAATTGTATACTTAGAAAACCCCATTGTCTTAGCTTAAAATATCCTTAAGCTGATCAGCAACTTCAGCAAAGTCTCAGGATACAAAATCAATGTGTAAAAATCACAAGCATTCCTATACACCAATAATAGACAAACAGAGAGCCAAATCATGGGTGAACTCCCATTCACAATTGCTACAAAGAGAATAAAATACCTAGGAATACAATTTACAAGGGATGTGAAGGACATCTTCAAGGAGAACTACAACCACTGCTCACGGAAATGAGAGAGGAGACAAATAAAAGGAAAAATATTCCGAACTAACAGATAAGGAGAATCGATATCCTGGAAATGGCCATACTACCTAAAGTAATTTATAGATTCAATGGTATTCCTATCAAACTACCATTCACTTTCTTCACAGAATTAGAAAAAAACTACTTTAAATTTCATATGGAAACAAAAAAGAGTCCATATAGGCCAGGCAATCTTAAGCAAAAATAACAAAGCTGGAGTTATCACATTACCTGACTTCAAACTATGCTGCAAGTCTACAGTAACAAAAACAGCATGGTGCTGGTATCAAAACAGATATATAGACCAATGGAACAGAACAGAGGCCTCAGAAATAATGCCACACATCTACAACCATCTGATCTTTGACAAAAACAAGCAATGGGAAAAGGTTTCCCTACTTAATAAATGGTTTTGAGAAAACTGGCTAGGCATATGCAGAAACTGAAACTGGATCCCTTCCTTACACGTTATACAAAAATTAACTGAAGATGTATTAAACACTTCAACGTAAGACCTAAAACCATAAAAACTCTAGAAGAAAACCTAGGCAATACATTTAGTACATAGGCATGTGCAAAGACTTCATGACTAAAACACCAAAAGCAATTGCAACAAAAGCCAAAATTGATAAATGGGATCTAATTAAACTAAAGAGCTTCTCTACAGCAAAAGAAACTATTATCAGAGTGAACAGATAACTTCAAAAATGGGAGAAAATTTTTACAATCTATCCATCTGACAAAGGGCTAATATCCAGACTCTACAAAGAACTTTAACAGATTTTCAAGGAAAAAGCAACCCAATAAGAAAGTGGATGAAGGATGTGAACAGACAGTTCTCAAAAGAAGACATTTATGCAGCCAAAAAACATATGAGAAAAAGCTCGTCATCACTGATCATTAGAGAAATGCAAATCAAAACCACAATGAGATACATTTCATGCCGGTTAGAATGGTGATCATTAAAAAGTCAGGGAACAACCAATGTGGGAGAGGATGTGGAGAAATAGGAACATTTTTACAGTGTTGGTGGGAGTGTAAATTAGTTCAACCATTGTGGAAGACATTGTGGCAATTCCTCAAGGGCAGAAATAACATTTGACCCAGCAATCCCATTACTGGGTATATACCCAAAGGAATATAAATTATTCTACTATAAAGAGACATGCATACATATATTTACTGTGGCACTGTTCACAGTAGCAAAGACTTGGAGCCAACACAAATGCCCATCAATGATAGACTGGATAAGGAAAATATGGCACATAATACGCCATGGAATACTATGCAGTCATAAAAAAGGATAAGTTAATGTCCTTCGTAGGGACATGGATGAAGCTGGAAACCATCATTCTCAGCAAACTAACACAAGAGCAGAAAACCAAACACCACATGTTCTCACTCATAAGTGAGGGTTGAAGAATGAGAACACATGGACACAGGGAGGGGAACATCACACACTGGGGCCTGTTGGATAGTTAGAGGTTAGGGGAGGGATAGCATTAGGAGAAATGCCTAATGTAGTTGACAGGCTGATGGGTGCAGCAAACAACTATGGCACATGTATACCTATGTAACAAACCTGCATGTTCTGCACTTATATCCCAGAACTTATAGTAATAAAAAAAAATTCCGTGTGTACCAAAAAAAAAAAAAAAAGGTGCTTGCCATTTCCACCCCCTCTCTCTCTTGGTTCTGCTCATGCCATGTAAGTGGAATGTGCCTGTTCTCACTTTGCCTTCCGCCATGGGCGAAATCTCTTTGAGGTCTCCCCAGAAACAGATGCTGCCATGCTTCCTTTATAGCCCACAGAACTTTGAGCCAATTAAGCCTTTTTTTTTTTTTATTAATCTACCTAGTCTCAGGCATTTCTTTATAATAATGCAAGAATGAACTAATACAATATATCCATACAATGTAATACTACTCAGCAATAAACAGAAATCAGTTAGTGATACTCAAAAACATAAACAGATCTCAAAATACTGTTAACTACATGGAATTTAAAAAGCCATACAGTTTCCAATCTCACTGAAAACTGGGCAAGGGACATGAAGAGACATTTCACAAAAATACAAGCAACCAATGAACATATGATCATAGTGATATGAACATTTTTCATATGTGCTGTAGTAGTTAAATTTTTGTGTCAGTTTGGCTGAATGATGGGGTGCTCAAATTAAAACTCTGGGATATATCTGTGAGGGGGTTCCCAGATGAGATTAGCATTGAGTCAGCAGACTCGGTAAAATAGACCGCTCTCTCCAATGTTGCTGGGTGTATCAGTCCATTCTCACATTGCCATAAAGAAATACCAGAAACTGGGTAATTTATGAAGAAAAGAACTTTAATTGACTCACGGTTCTGTAGGCAGTACAGGAAGCACAGCAGCTTCTGCTTCTGGAGAGGCCTCAGGAAACTTACAATCACGGTGCAAGGCAAAGGGGAAACAGACATGTCACATGGCCAGAGAAGGAGCAAGAGAGAAAGGAGGGAGGTGCTACACACATTTAATGTGGTGCTAAACCATCCATGATAACTCTGCTTCCATGATCCAATCATCTTCCACCAAGTGTCACCTCCGACAATAGGGATTACAGTTCTACATGAGACTTGGCGAGGACACAGATCCAAACCATATCAGTGGGCATCATCCAATCCAATCCATTGAAAGCTTGAATAGAGCAAAAAGTAGAAGGAAGAATAATTCATCCCCCTGTTTTCTGCCTGCTTGAGCTGGGACATCTGTCTTTTGGTATGCTTAGACTGGAATGTATACCATTGGTTTCCCTGGTTCTCAGGCCTTTGGACTTGAACCAAAATTACATCAACTTTTTTGGGGTCTCCACTTGCAGATCATGTAAGTTCTTAATCTCTACAATTGTGTGTGCCAAGTCTTCATTATCTGTCTGTCTATCTATCTATCTATCTATCTATCTATCTATCTATCTATCTATGTATCTGTCTATTCATCTATCCATCCATTTATCAATCATCTATCTATCTATATCTACTATTGGTTCCATTTCTCTGGAGAAGCCTGATTAATACATGAGTGTTCCCATAGAGAAAAGTTAAATGAATTCTCATAAATCAATAATTTAGGCATGGTAATTTTATTTTTTGTCCTTGGAGAAAACTCCAAACTGCTTTGCACAGGGAATGAACTAATTTACATTCCCACCAAGAGTGTACAAGTATTCTTTGCTCTGCATCCTCACCAACATCTGTTATTTTTTGACTTTTTAATAATAGCCATTCTGACTGATGTGAGATGGTATCTAATATAGTTTGGATGTCTGTCCCTTCCAAATCTCATATTGAAACGTCTTCCGCAGTATTGGTGGTGGGCCTGGTGAGAGGTTTTGGGTCATGGGGGTGGATCCTTCGTGAATGCTTTGGTGCCCTCCCTATGGCATGAATCAGTTTTCACTCTATTAGTTCACACAGGAACTGGTTGTTTAAACAAAGCCTGGAATCTTTTCCTTTCTCTCTTATTCCCTCTCTTGCCATATAACATGCTTGTTCCCCCTTTGCTTTCTGCTGTGAGTGAAATCTTTCTGAGGCCTCACCAAAAGCTGAGTAGGTGCTGTTACTATGTGTACAGCCTGCAGAACTGTAAGCCAAATAAACCTCTTTTCTTTATAAATTAACTAGCTTCAAGTATTCGTTTACAGACACTCAAAATGCACTAATACAGTATATCATTGTGGTTTTAATTAGCATTTTTCTAATAATTAGTGTTGTTGAGAATGTTTTGATATGTTTGTTGGCTGTATTTTATTTTGAAAAGTATCTGTTTATGTCCTTTGCCCGCTTTTGTAAATGAGATTGAGTTTTTGATTTGGTTTTCAGTTTGAACATTGTTGGTGTATAGAAATGCTACCCATTTTTTTTTTTTTTTTTTTTTTTTGAGACGGAGTTTCACTCTTGTTACCCAGGCTGGAGTGCAATGGCGCGATCTCGGCTCACCGCAACCTCTGCCTCCTGGGTTCAGGCAATTCTCCTGCCTCAGCCTCCTGAGTAGCTGGGATTACAGGCACGCGCCACCATGCCCAGCTAATGTTTTTGTATTTTTAGTAGAGACGGGGTTTCACCATGTTGACCAGTATCCTGAAATTTTACTGAAATTGTTCATCAGGTCTAGGAATCATTTGGAGGAATCTTTAAAGTTTTCAATGTATACAGTCATATCATCAGCAAACAGAGATCACTTGACTTCCTCTTTTCCCATTTGAATGCCCTTTATTTCTTTCTCTTACCTGATTGCTGTTGCTAGAACTTCCCGTACTATGTTAAATAAGAGGGGTGAGGGTGGCCATCCTTGACTTGTTCCAGTTCTTGGAGAGAATGTTTTCAACTTTTCTCCCTTAAGTGTGATGTTGGCTGTGGGTTTGTAATAGACAGCTTTTATTGTTTTGAGATATGTTCCTCTGATGCCTAGTTTTTTGAGGTTTATTTAGGGTGTTTGTTGTGAAGGATGTTTGATTTTATCAAATGCCTTTTCTGCACCTATTGAGATGATCATTTTTGTTTTTAGTTTGGTTTATGTGGTGAATCACATTTATTGATTTGCAAATGTTAAATCATCTTTGCATCCCTGGAATATAGCCTACGGATTATGATAAATTATCTTTTTGATGTGATGCTGAATTTGATGTATTAGTATTTTGTTGGGAATTTTTGCATCTATGCTGTATTAGTCCGTTTTCATGCTGCTGATAAAGACATACCCGAGACTGTGTTTTAATGATATTTGCAAATGCTTTGATTAATATTCTTAACACTTTTTCTCTGTAGACCCAGAAATTTTTAATTTGATAAGCAGAATATTTTAGTTTTTGCTGTTGGCATTTCTTCAAAATTCATACAGTTAATAGTATCTACGAAAACAAAACCCAAGACTGTACTAATAAATTCTGAGCCCTAACTGGTGACGGGATTTAAAAAATCAATAAATGCTTGATGAATGATTAAAATAATAAACAATGTTACATTTTACCTGTTTATTTAAATCTGGTTTAGTACTCTTAACTCTAGAATGTTGAAAATTATAATCAAATTTTATCAAGTTTATTTTCCATCTATACTTATACTTGGTTGGTTCCACCCCTACCTCCGCTTTCTAATGATAAACGACATAAAATCTCTCTAAAGTACCCTTCTAAAAATTCTCTGGAAACCCAGGAGTTATCTCACATGTGCTTATGTGCCAACCTTATTCATTGCCCCCATGAGCATTTACCATTTCTTTCCTCTTTTGTTCCAGGCTTTTTCTACTAGGTACTGTGGTATCTGCAGGGCTTTGCCACTTGTGCTGGGTACTACAGCTGCTTTTGTCAGATTCTACAACTTAACATTAGACAGGAAATAGGATCGGTTCTTCTGGTGCTCCCACTCACATTAGCTTGGTGCCTTGGTCTCTTTCTGGACACCACGCTCTTCCACTAAACTCAGCTGTCTTCTACTACCTAGCATGCCCAGAAGTGCCCTGTGTGCTGGAGTTGAATGTTATTTTTTTTTTTTTTGCAAAGTAGGGAACCCCCTTCTCTTTTGAATTATGACTTTCTAGAGCTGGTATTGTGGAGAGAGAGAGAAAGAGAGAGAAAGACAGAGAGAGAGAGAGAGAGAGAGAGAGAGCAAGAGAGAGAGCACAAGAGAGAACAGATATAAAAAAGAAGCACTACTTTGGTAATACCTAAAAGTATTTTTAGAAATTTTGATTTTGGTTTTGTTTTAGTCTGTTTGGGCTGCTATAACAGATACTATAGACTTGTTGCTTATAAACAGAAATTAATTTTTCACAAATCTGGAGACTCGGAAGTGCAAAGGTGCTGACATATTTAGTGTCTCATGAGGGCCTGCCTTCTAGTTCATAGATAGTGCCTTCTAGCTATGTTCTCACACACTGGAAGAACAAAACAACTTTCTGGAGCATCTTTTATAAGGGAACTAATCCTATGCATGAGGCCCCTCCATCCTTATGATCTAATCACCCACCAAGGCCCCATCTCCTAGTCTACCACCATATTAGTGACTAGGTTTTCAACATATTAATTTTGGAGGAAAGAAATGTGCAAACCATAGCATGTTCCTATGTTATAAATCCCAGAGTCTCCCCAGTAAAGTCTTCTGCACAAGACTGTCTTGGCTCTTCTTGTTGCTGCTCCCATTTCCCCACCTGAAATGTGGGATTAGGGAAACAGACTAAATCTGATAATTGAATTAACATGATATAGAATAGGAGCAACTACACCTGTGATGCAAATGACCCTCATATTGAACTAATTTGATGAAAGCAGTAGCATCAAATCTGAGGGTAGAATCATGGAAACATAAACACCATAATTTTTTTCAGAAATCTTGAGAAGGATGTAGGGCTTAAATGTATGAAATGACTGGGCATTCTTATCTAATTCTTATAAAGCAAGGTGACTGTACTTGACTTCTGAATTGAATTCATCTCAGGATTACCCTTCTTCTATAGTAAGGGAGTTGTGGTACCTGTATTGGGAAAACCCATAGTGCCTCACTCTCTTTTTCCTTGGAGCCAGTTGCATCCTAGGAGGCTACTATAGGATTTCTTGTACAGAGACTTCTAGTAGGTCACCCCACTGGTTCATTAAACATGTGCATACAGAACTAAATCTGAACAAGGATACAACTCAGGTTTAATCTGAGTCCCTTGCTACTACTATCAATATTGTAAAATTTTTTAAAATCAGTAAATTATATGTATATAATTTTTACTCCAAATGGTTTTCCTCCTTGAAATCATCACTTACATTGCCAAAATAATCTTTAATAAGAAGATAACGTGTAGTGTTTATTAGGGATGCTGAGGAAGAGCAATCATTTATTAGACATAGAATAGGGTGGCTGAAGAGCTGGTGAATGTACAATTCACTTGTAAGTTCAGGTTTACTCAGACTCTGAAACCAGATGATACTTGAGAACAGGGAGATATTTATCACCCTTGCTGAAGCAGCTTTTAGCAGAATATGTTCCTATGGACACCAGCAGGGAAGAGTAAGTTAAAAAGGGTAGGACTAAGATCCTGTCAGACAAGGAGTCAAGTGTGTTAGATAATATATCCATGGAAATTAGATAAAGCATCAGCGTGCAAGTTCTCCATGTAGAGTCAGCAGTGGTTTTCTGGTATATGGTTAACAATGGACTCTCTTGGGCAGGAGAACAGGAGTATGGTTTGGGGAGGGTAGTAGGTAAGGGTTGAAAGAGGAAGAACACCTTGATTTATACCATATGCCAATTTCCCTGGTATAAATACTCCTACTATGACCAATTTCAAGCTACCACAGCAAGATCAACAGACTCACATATTTTTTGAAGTTTTAACAATCCATTCTTGTGAGCCAGTGTAGCTCCAGCATGGTACAAGTACAACCACTGAGATGTATAATTCAGGCAGGAATAATGGATCAGGGACTTGTGCAAAGAGACTGGGTGAGAAGTTGTCTGAATTCAAGCAAAGCATTCAAGTGCTATGTTCTTGTGTCCTCTACAAGGAAAGGTAAGCTATGTTACTAAAAATTGTCTGAGCCATGACCTCTTTGTTCTTTCTGTTGAAGGTTAGAACTAGTCTATGTGGAGACAGATCAGAGGCAAGTAGAGGCAAGTTGGAGTATCTGCCAGAATGGGAAACACGGGGCCTAAGAGGCATTATATGGCAGTCCTGTCTTCTTTCTCCTGAGTGATATGCTGATTTTCTGGGTCATTGGCAGGGTTTGGCTCTTCTCTTTGATCTGAAGCTTCATTCTCAAACCTGCAACTAGACAGAACAGATAAAGATAGTCACTGAAGGAAAGCACTTTGTACAGCAGGGTTGCCTGCTTCTAGCTAACTTCAAGAATGAAATAATTTGTACAAAAAAAGTCTTCCAGTCTTCTCTCTCTATCCCTCCTCCCTGCCCCCACTAAATGTTCTGCCTTCTTTGGAGCAATCATTCCGAATGGCATCATTTACAAATACAATATACTATTGGAAGGATAGTCTTTAGTTCACAGTCTAGAATGGTAGGATGGGAAGTTTCAGTGTTTAAATTTTTCAATTTGTCATATAACCCTTGCTTTATATCTTTTCATTTTCAGGAAGAATTTTAAGTTCTACATAATAGTAAAAAAATTCAAAATTACATGATGACTGTAGCTTTCATCACTTATTAAATAAATCTCTTAAAATAACTGTCCCTAGGATGCCAATTTATTTATAAGTCTGACCTTTGGATACAGCTTGAGTAATGATCCTTGTTTTAATAATCCCTGATAATTGATTATTAGATAAGAGAAGCCCAGCGAAGCCCACCAGAATGTCAGTGAAATAGTTGAATATGGTATTTAAAGGATTTAAATTTTGTTAGAGAATGAAACAAAACAGTTTTTCATTAGAATATTCCTGCTTAAAAATGATTTTTATTTGTTGTAATGAAATGTTATGTGTATAATAATGGAAATACTGTTTTCTAAAGCTACACATCAGACAGACACCATAAAAATTGTTGGCACATTTGAAAAAAATAATATGCATAAAATTAATTATGTAAAAACATTGGATTTCATGGAACTGGAACTAGTTTGTAAGTGGGCTCTACATCTCCTGCGTAGAGAAGAGATAAATAAATAAACAATAAAAATATTAATTTAAGAGACCTCCCCAAGCCTGCTACCCATTTATGTTCTTGTTCTAGAACTGGGCTACTTCTGCTTTTTCAGATTAAGAAACCTTCTTCAGCCTAACTGGAGTGTTCAGGTTCAAGCTTGTTCTTGATAACATACCTAAGCCTGTTCTCTGAAGCTCCCCATAAGGCCCTAGGTCTTCAGGGTTTCTCTTCATTTTAAAGTCCAAAGTTCTCCCAAGAGACATATGACCTATAGCTGCATTCTCTGGTTGAAAACATTCCTGTCCATTCACACTTCTCATGAATCCACAGCATATAATGAAGGGCAATTTGGGTTTCAAACCATTATATACCATTTATTCCCCCCACTTTTTTTCCTAAGGGACTGGAACATAGGCTTCGTGTCCTATTTTTTCCTGGATTTTACAGGAAGCTGTCCTTCGAGTACAAACTAGAATTATGATATTTTAAACTCTTCTTTGACTGTTCTATTTAGAATTTCCCCACCCTTAACCATGTCCCAACACAATTCCCTTTTCTGCTTGATTTTCCTCCCTAACACCAATTGCTGCTTGGAATGTGATGTATTCTACTTACATATTTGTCTATTGTTTGTTTTTATCACTAGAATGTAAGCAGTAGGAGGTCAGGGTTTTTCATCTGTCTTGCTCATTGCTCTATCCCTAATACCTAGAGCCAAGTCTGGCACACAGTAGGTACTTAATAGTTACTGGATACATAAATAAAAGAACAAATGAACAAATTTTGGAGGATAAGGTTTAGATCTAGTACTAAGGTTCAAAAATATGTCTTTGTAGCACCAACGTTCTCAGTTTAGTAGGTTTGCTAGAGTGAGTAGGGTTTTGAAATGATGTGTGTTATCACAATATATTGTTATAAGTGCTTGCTAATATGTTGGCCTGATGAAGATTAGAATGTGTCCTGATAGAGGTAGATGCACAGTGGAAGCACAGAGGAAGGTCTCGGTGCTTATGAGGAGGTGTGGAGAGATGATGCCAGGCACAGATTTATAGAAGAGAAAGTGTTTTCTCTACATTCTGCAGGAGATTTTGACAGAGAAGAAAACTCTGGCTGAAGGAAATGAATGGTCAAAAACATAGATGAAGAAGATTCTGGCATTTGAGGAAGTTTCTGGCATTTTGGTGCAAAATGTTTGGGATTGGAGGAGGAAACAGATTCCACATAGGGTTGCCTGCTAGGGCATCCTTTGCTCCAAATGACAATGACAAGGACTGGAATAATAGCAATGGGAGCAGAGAGGAGATGAAAGAGTAAATAAATATTTTGAATATGGACTTCATAGGAGTTGATTGACTGATGTGAAGAATAAGGTAAGAGGAGGAGTGAGGAATGGCAATGGCATTTCTAATGTGAGGAACTGATATATTGATTTATCTTTAACTGATACGAATAATACATGGGATAGAGGGAGCAGGGTTGGTGAGAAAGTGAAGGGGAAGACTCCCATTTCCTGTTCAACATGCCATGTTTGAGTTGCTGTTGGCTATGCAGAAGGTGGGCCTTGAGCTCAATGCAAAAATGGGGCTGTTGATGCAGATTTGGGGGTCATTGCTGAGAGTATAGGATTTTATCAGCTCTGTTATAGGATACAACACAAGCATAAAAGCATCCTAGGTTGCTAGGACAGAACCCTGAAAGATGTGAATATTAAAGAGAAATCTGTAAAACAGAGATTAAATACTCAGTTTCACATTGTGGTTTATAAGAGCCAGAGGAGAAGGGAGGAGAAATCTTTGCAGAAGGAAGAAATGGTCAAATGCCACCAAAGTCAAGAGGATAAAGTTTAGCAACTAGGATTCCTTGGTAATCTTTGCAAGAGCCATTTCAATGAAATGCTGAAGCTGACAGCTGGATTATGGGGTTTAGGTGAGAAAGCAGGGTGAATGCTGTACACTTTATATGAATGCATAGCAGCACTCCCCATTGTATCCTCGGCCCCACCCCATTCAACCCTTCTGATGGAAACATTCTCAGTCTTGCAGAGCTTGCAATGAGGTGAATTAATTTAGCACCTTGTGCTAAAGTGAAGACTATAATAGTATTCACGGGTTTACACGATGTGACTGCCAGCCTTTACCTCTTCCTTTAGCATCCTCACAGGTATTTTTTTATATGATTGATGAATATCACTTACTGACCAACATATATTTGAGGAGGTGAGTAAGGTTCAGGAAGTCTTTATTTCTAAAATGGTCAAAAGTAGATGCTGCAGTTACCAGTAACAATCATGCATCTTGAGGCATCCTTAATTTAAATTTGATACTGTGCTGGTGAGGTCATCTTCTGTCACCTATGTAATAAAAAAATGCCTTAACCTTTCATAAATGTAACTTTTCAAAAGCAAAAGGACAAAAAGTGCACAAACACTTGTGTAGGTAATTGTATAGAAAAGTCCGAAGGGTGTATAACCAACAGTTGGCAGGAGTAACTCTGGGTAGAGGGTGAGATTAGGGGAGGGGTCAAGGGAGAAATTCACTTAATTTATCTTCTTCTGCACTGTTTAAATTTTAAAATGGGTTTATATTTAGGTATTGCTTGTGCAATTCTTTAAAAGACGTGGCATCTTCTCAGGAGGGAGGCTGTCTTTTCCATATTTACTCTTACCCAAAATACTACATAGAGTTTATCATGCCTCTGGTTTGAACATGATTTCTACTTGTGGATAAGTTAGTCTTAATTATGAGCCTGTTGATGGGGGCGGGAAATGTGAGAGAATACCAAGGATAGAATAAAAATGTCTATAAATATTAGGAGCAAAACCAATGCCCTTTTCAGCAGCCAGACACTCTTTCCACTTCCCCAGAGTGTTGCTGCAATCACTGGGAAGCTCAGTAATAGTAGAGATTCCTAGGTCCCGCTTTTAACCTACAAAACAGGATTTTCTGAGGATGAGACCAAGAAGCTTGCAGGTTTTAGAGAACACCATGGATAATTTTTTTTTTTTTTTAAGACAAAGTCTTGTTTCATCACCCACGTTGGTGTGCAGTGACACAATCATAGCCCAGTTTAGCCTTGAACTCCTGAGCTCAAGCAATCCTCCTGCCTCAGCCCCTTGAGTAGCTGGGACTACAGTTGCACAACACCATGCCTGAATAAATTTTAAATTTTTTGTAGAGACAGGGCCTCATTATCACTGTTGATGATTCTTATGCATGTCAGCATTTGAGGGTCACTGACACATATTAAATAGTACTCATTTGGGAATCTGGGGGCCTGAGTTTTAGTCCTGACACTCACCATTCATGTGGCCTTGGACAGATTGCTTACTCTCTCAGAGTTATTCCCTTTGAGGATTCTCTGAAGATCTTTTCCTCTAAATCAATCTCATTGTCATATTTATATTTATGCCTGGTCCTACCAAATAAAAGAAAGCCTCCAATGAAGTTGTGTTTATCAAAATACATATAATTTTCAAACGTTCTTTGTCTGAGCTTGTCAAATCCCCAGGTACTTATTGCTGAGGGAGTTCCTGTGCTAATGTCATGGGTGTGAATCATGGGAGGAATCCTTGCTAGGGTGGCAAAACCACAACAATCATAAAAAATGTCTCCTGTTTCTTCCTATTGTGTGAGTATTTGGATGTTCAGTGCCTGTAAAATGGCGGAGGCAGGAGATAGGATTAGTGGAGGAGACATGGGGAAGAGAGTCGTGAAAATATATATACGTTCTATTTTTTCATATGTTGGTTGGTTGCTTGTATTTCCTCTTTTGAGAAGTGTCTGTTCATGTTCTTTGCCCAGTGTTAATGTGGTTCGTTCATTTTTTTTCATTGAGTTGCATGAGTTCTTTGTAGATTCTGGATATTAGTCCTTTGTTGGAGGTATAATTTGCAAATATTTTGTTCTATTCTGTAGGTTTTCTGTTTACTCTGTTAATGATTTCTTTTGCTGTGCAGAAGCTTCTTAGTTTAATTAAGTCTTATTTGTATAGTTTTGGTTTTATTGTGCAGGTTTGCTTTTGCTTCTATTCTGGCTGTCTGGGCCAGATTCCCCATCCACTGGCAACCCAGTGATTAAGGATCAGCCTGGTGAAATGACCTTGGAGTCACATTCTAATGTGAGGAAGCTAGAGCGGGTGGCTGGAAAATATCAGGATAGAGATTCTCTCCTCCTCTGACTTTCGCTCTGCTTCTAACTTAGAAAAGAAAAAAGGAAGAAGGAGGTGATATAGTTTGAATATGTGTCCCTGCCCAAATCTCATGTTGAAATGTTAATCCCCAGTGTCAGATGGGGCCTGTTAGGAAGTGATTGGATCATGGTGGGGGTGGGCGTTTTTCATGAATGATTTAGTATTATCCCTTTGGTACTGTCCTCACCATAATAAGTGAGTTCTCATGAAATCTGGTTGTTTAAAGCGTGTGGCACCTCCTCTCTTCCTTCTCTTGCTTTGGCCATGTGAAGTGCGTGCTCCTGCTTTGCCTTCTGCCATGAATAAAGGCTTCTTAAGGCTTCCTCAGAAGCTGGTGTCATGCTTCCTGTACAGCCTGCAGAACTGTGAGCCGATTATAAAGAAATTAAGCTTCTTTATAAAGTACCCAGTCTCGGGTGTTTCTTTACAGCAATGTGAGAATGGACTAATACAGGAGGATTTGCTGTGTTTTTGATATTTCATTGTCCAGAAATTCATGAGAATTTATTTTTTTCCAGTTGATGTGATTATAATCCCAGAAAGTCCAGCTAATGACAGAGACAAACATGTAAACTTATCATTATAAAAAGTGAATAATTTGACAGGTATATAAGTAGAACTCCATGAGAATTTTTACATTTATTTAAACTTACAGTTAATGACATAAAAGTGTGGTTTTATTATTGTGTATAATACTCTATTGAATTCAGCACAACCTGGCATATCATAATCACATACACACACACACACACACACACACGTATGAACACTACCTGGAAATTTCCTAATGGTATGTAGGATAGCAAAGTCCCAGTTGTATTTCCAAGACATTGTGTCCCTTCTTAGCTATGTTTTCTTTTCTTTTCAAGCCCTGGAACTTTTGCCTTCTCTTTCTTCCTTTGTTCATATCTCCCTTTGTTTTTATCTCCTTCAAAAATTAGACATGTCTAATACTGCTGAGCCCCAGAAACATATTTCTATAGATTGTAGTTATTTAATGCACATGCAGTAGGAAAACATTTTAACTGTTTATGAATTCTATGGTGAGAGGAGGTTGGGTAAGCGGAATTCAGTTTTGAGTAGCATGGGAAAATCGCCTTAACATGGATGTTGCTTATGAAAAGGTAAAGTTCAGAGTATGTTTGATGAAAGAGGTCCACACAAAGAAAAAAATTGCTCTGCTCAGTAGTAAAAATTACAATATCCATTGACTAGCAGGTGGTTCTGAGAGACTGTTAGGCTAACTTTGCTTTCCCTGGGTGATGGCTGACAGGGGCAAAAGACAGGATCATTGGGATATGATAAGAGACAGAGTAAAAGACCCTGATTTGCAGAGGTCTGGGATTCAGCTTTAGGGGCCAGAGAAAGGAGGGAGATGACATCTAGGGAACTTCTAGAGAAAAAAGGCATGGTATGTGACCTTTATTAGTACTAATAATATCTGACTTTAAATTTTTTTTTTGTTTTGATTCCTTTATTGATACTTAAATTTGTAAGTAAGCCTTATTAATCATTGAAGCCTGCATTAAACTTTGCTGAAGCAAATTTCAAGACAGTTTTTTAACCACAGTTGTACTAAGTTCATGATGAGTGTAGCTGTTTTCTTTTCTGAGGTTGGCAGGAGGGTAGTAGCAGCATGCCACCAGTACTTGAATTCTATGAGTTGGCCAGCAACAAAGAAAGTGGCTTGAAAGAGCAAGAAGTGAGTAGTGACACCCAAGGCGGGCACATGGAATATATAAGCATTCGCCAGGGTTCTTAGTAAAATTAAGGAAGGGGAATGCGAAAGGAGACATGCATGCCTGCAATCATGCAGGATTGAGAGCTGAATGATTGTTATCTGGAAATTAAAGAAAAGGCCAATTCTGAAGCCTTGAAAACTTGAGGACCCCCAGGTTAGTTGTATTATATTTTATCCTTGGAATGCCTTACATTTATGAGGGTTCATTTTATAAACCTTAATGAATATGGCACCTATACATCCTGTAAATTAATGTTTTTAAAATGTCCTTAAGTTTAGGATTATTTTGTTTAAAGTTATTTTACGTAATATTATACCCTCTGTGATATTTGGGGGGTTAAATTTATCCCGATATGTAAGACAACCATTGGATTGCAATAAAAAGATGAGTAGTTGGAGAGACTGCACTTTTAGAGAGCATCTAGCTATTTTTAAAAAAATGAATGGAGTTTACTTGATTGACAGATCTTCTAAAGGGGAATTTCGATGGAAAAACAATCTGACTTTGTAAGCAGTGTGTGCTGTTTTCCACTATCACCCTGGAATTCCACCATTGATACAATGCCTGCTTTGCAATCCCAGTTTTTTCTTAGTCACTGCTTTATTCTCCAAAATTCTCTTCAGATTAAGAAATACAAAACCACACTCAGTAACAGTGATTCATGAATAAAAATTCCACAATCCATAGTCTTTCCACAGCTCTGATTTTTTTTTTTTTCTATTCCTTGAGCTTTTCAGTTTAAAGATAGAGGCACTTCTGGGAACATTCAAATTAGTTTTGTCCCCAATTGTTGTCATCAGGTTAAAAATAATCCAATTCATATTGACCTTTTGCTATCCCTAACAGTGAGGATTTTATAGATAATATTCCTTAAGCACAGTTGTTTTTAAACTTTTGGGGAAAAAATTCTGTTAGCCAATAGTCTGGCTCCTGGGAATGGAAGGCGAACTTGGGTATTAATTGTGGCTGACCCTACACACCCTATATCAGTGATGATATCAGAAGCCAGGGGCCTTAAAGGGAGTAATAAATTGATGCTGCAGGCCTGGCGCCAAGCACAGACAGGGCCTGGCCCTCGGTCATGACAGACATGCCACTGTTAAAGTGATTTCTGTTTGTTGTGACCTATTAGCAGCTACCCTGCCCTGAAATGTACAGCCAGTATTGAATAAACTTGCCATTAATTTGTCTTTTTGCTTTTGTGTTCTTTTACTGTTCTGGCCTCCCTTTCTTCTTTTGACCTCATCGGTAGTTAAGCAATGATCGTGTGGACAATGGCTCTTGGGAAGTCCAGATGTGGGGCCATGACTGAGGTAGAATGAAAGAAGTTCCCACTGGCAGGAAACTTGAAGGAGTATGGACCTCAAAATATGTGGAAATTAAAAATGATACTTAGGAGGAAGGAGGTATTGAGAAAGAAAATTGGGAGATAAAGGATTTCCTCAAATAGTATCATGATCCTGACAAAGGGAGGCAGTCTGCGTGTCACCTAGGAAAGATAACATCATAGCAGAAAAATCAATGGGAGTCAGGCTGAGAAAGAAAAGAAGGAAGAAGAACTGGTTGGGAACAGGTAACAGGGAAATCAAGAGGTTGGGAAAGAAACCAGGAGTATGCTTAAGAAGGTTGCATTAGACACCATTTCAAGATCTCCCTAACCCAGAGTATACACTAATGCTTTCCCCATACCCCCTGAAATTTTGTAATTTAACCGGCCTTCAAAGTAGAGACATTCCCAATAATAATTAAATTATCTATAAAGACATATTGTGAACATTCATAGAATAACTTTTATTATTAGATATGAAAATCCTTTCCCTCCTACTTATCCAGGTTTCAGGACCCAATGGAAAAGAAACTCAGAGAATTTTTTTTTCTGAAATCATTATTAAAAATACAAATTCTTTGATCCTTAAATTTTTTCTGCTCTACACTTTTTCTAGCAAGTAATTACTTGCCAAAATAATATTTAAAAGTCCTAGAGAAGGTCAAATATAAAAGATAATTGAGGATGATTCAGACAAAAACGATGAACTATTTTTGAAATAATAATTTAAATATGGGAAGTTCAAATTAATAATCATTTGATATGTGTTTAATTCATCTTCAAAATAATTATTGTATCTTAGTGAAAAATCATGGTTGTTTTGAAGTTTTATCTTTTTATTTTTGGTTAACCAATAGAATAAACTGGAACATGCAAGAATACAAATAAAAAATAAAAATCAAATCTTGTTCTCTTCTCTTTCACCATTAAGTCTTACATGACAAAGGACCAAGGGCATTAGAGTTATACTGGGAAGATGTTAGTGAGGAAACCTATAGAAAAGGGATGGGACCGTTTTTGCTTCCCTCTGTTCCTACAGGCCGTAGTTTACTAACGTCACCATCAGTGTTTTTCTTAAGCTGGATTTACTGTGCATATTCAATTTTCAATTAACTGCACAGATGTATTTACTTTATGGATTAACTAAAAGTCCTTTGAAATTTAATATCCCAATATTGGTAGGGCTTTAAGGTCTGAATTTCCTCCCATTGTGCAATTGATATGTAATCATGAAGAAAGTGGTGATGAGTATTAGCAGAACATCTCAAAGTTTGATGTGAAGAAACAAAACTCAAACATACAGAATACCTAAAATCAAATAGAGCATGATTTAAGTTCTTGATAGTTACATATTATTTCTGCCATTAAGATTACTCCTTCTCGTTTGTAGATAACTGTCAGTTAACCAAATTCTGGTGTCTGCAACTCACAGATAAATGAGAAGACTATCAAATACAATAAAATCATTGTTAAGTATATTCTTAAGTGGCCAAACATTAGATACTTTTCTAGAATCACTTAATCTTATTTTAAAATTAGAGCAATAGTAAAAGAAAAAAAGAAACCAATTCTTTAGAAAGCTTCCAGTTATTTCAACTTATAGTATGATGGGTTAGAGTATCATACTCACATTTTTGCAAAAATTAGACAACTTGTGCCAAGATAAATATTGTGCAACTCTTATGCTATTATAATGGCTTTGGAAGTAAACTTACAACAAATTTTTAAGAATCAACTCTTTGCAAAAAGAGTTGCAAGGCAGAAATTGCAATGTATTCACTGCAGGGCAGACATTGCACATTCAATACATAGCTTAGGGAATATAAAAAGATACATTTGTACTTGTATTTTGGAATAAAATCTGAGAAACAATTCAGTTTTTTATTGCCTTAGTTTGTTCTTGGTAGAGAAGAATGATATCAGAAAAGTCTTCTTGACTGCCTTTGTTAACCACATTTATAATAGATAGCAATAATATCTGAAGTCTTTTTGTGTTCCACTCTGGGCTATGGTTGGGTATCCCTAAAAATTTGTTTGGTCACTCTTCTATTTGAGGACAATGTGATGGTTAATTTTGCAGGTCAATTTGACTAGGATACAGGGTTCTCAGATATTTGGTTAAACATTATTCTGGGTGTGTATATAAGATAATTCTGGATGAGATTAACATCTGAATCTGCAGAATGAGTAATGCAAATTTCCCTCCCCAATGTGGGTGGCCTCATTCAATCCACTGAAGGCCTAAATAGAACAAAAATGCTGAAGAAAGGAAAATTTGCTCTCTGCCGGATGGTCTTTGAGCTGACTGCAGATCTTGGGAATTCTCTCAGCCTCTTTAAAGGTGTAAGCCATTTCCTTGTAATAAAAGAACAAAAAGGCTGAGGAAAGGAGAATTTGCTCTCTCTGCCTGATGGTCTTTGAGCTGGAACTATGGTCTTCTCCTGGCTTTGGACTTGAACTAGAACTACACCATCACCTTCCCTGGGTCTCTAAGTTGCTGGTTGCAGATTTTGGCAATTATCTCAGCCTCTTTAATGGTGTAAGCCGCTTCCTTGTAATAAATCTGTGTGTGTATGTGTGTGTGTGTAACGTGTGTTGTGTATATTTGTGTTATAAACACACACTCACACATGTTATATGTCTGTTTGGTTCTGTTTCTCTGGAGAACCAAGACTAACACAGTCACCTATTTAGCTTTCTCATGAGATTGTTAACAGGAGCTGTGTTGGACTATAAAAAATTTTTTTAAAGATTTATACTCCCTTCCTGCAAATTCTCTTCAAGGAGAGGGCTCTAAGAGCCATTCCCATTCATGTGCCTCAAAACTCTGTCCCAAGGCAACCCCATTTAAACAGACCATGAGAGAAGCACTACTCTGAACTTCCTACTTCTGGCTCACTTCATGTAGCTCTATGTTGTTTGCCTCTGGCTCGGAGTCCCAAAATGCTTTTAGCTTCTGGCAGCCACTTGCTCAGTTCCCAACTGTTAATATGATGTCGCCGCTGGAGGACTTACTCAGCCTCTGAAAGATTACACCCAGCCTCAGAAAGGCATGTTTGCTCTTATTTTCAAAGCCCACCAGTCTGGCAGCTTCTGCTGGAGTTTCTTCTGACTTCCGTGGGGGTCTTTACCCTCACATGCACAAATGGGTGGACTTCTGGAAACCCTACAGTTTTATAATGCTTTAAGAAAAACAAGTAGTGTTTTTTTTCTGGTAAACAGATTATATTATTTTTTCATCAGGTTTTCAAATTTTCTGTCTAAAATAGAATAAATTTGAATACCTACAATGTCCCAGGACCCCCAGAAGGTCCTTTGTTTTAGGGATTTGACAGGTTTCCTGGTTCTTTAAAGCTTTCTGATTCTTATTCTGCCTTGGGAAGTAACATTAACTCAGCCCAAATCATGCTATGTTGAGCCCAAATTTTCTTCTCCCTTAACTTAGAAGGTTATATACACTCTTCCTCAAAAGGCCACACTAAGCCTTCTCAGCCGTCTCAGGTTGAGAAAAACAGATTAAGGTTAAAGCATAAGTACATTTTCCCAAGGAAACAGTAGGTTCTATGCTTTCCGAGTGGGGAATACACAAGTTCACTGTTTTTTCAAGTTATGTGATGCCTTGTCTGTCTTAAGCACACATATAAGTAGAACATACATTTTTCCCACTTCCTTTAAGATGTCTTCCTCCCCCCACCCACCTATATTTGGGAATACTAACGTTCTAATGTTAGGGGTTTCAGTGATCTCCATCAAATACTTATTGAGTGCTTGTTATGTTAATGCTTGGATTATTTTACTTGTAAGCAATAGTGCCAGGGAAAGTTACTGCCATGATTTTTTTTCCCAAATAAATAAATATTACTGGAATCTATTTGTGTTCTGCCAGTTTGCTGCTATGCCGCCATGATAACATTTAAGGTTTATCCTTAGTCATGCTCCTGTTGCCTTAAAATGGGATGAGTCCTTGTCTGCATGGAGGTGTTAGTCTAGCAGAAGAAAATAGTAATTTTAAAAAGCAACAACTATAACAAATGGTGTCCATGAAGTACAATAGAACTGCAGCCCATGGAACAATTAATTCTGTTTCTATGTGGGCAGGTTGCGGGGAGGTAGGGAAAGTTACTAAAAGATGTTTCTTTCTTGGGTCCTGACATAAACATAATTTGGCCAAAAAGAGTACTAGGGAGGGAAAAGAGGGAAATCTGAAGACTGTAAAATACTCTGAGATTTTAAAAAAATCTAGAGAGACATTCTTTCTTAAACTAATGTTTAGAAAATAATTACTGTTTGAATAAAAGTGGCTAAGTGTTCTATTAAGCAATGTCTTTAAGATGCTTATTTATGGCCAAGAAATTCTGTTCCAGTTTTCTTTCAAATTCTGAAGCAGCTGTATGCTTTCAATGCCTTATTAGTTTTAATTTTAAACAATTATTTAGGGGCGTTTTGAAGATTAATTTTTCTTTTGCTTTTGAATTAAATCCATAAAAATTACAGAGGTACTAATTCCCTTACTTGTCTAACATTTATGGAGTGTTTTATATACTTTATCTAATATATATTTACTCTCTTAGGAAAAGATGTAATGCTTTCTATAAAACAGAATTTCTACTGCCAACAACTGTAAGGTTTGATTTATTACTAGAGCCTATAATTTAGATTCATTAACACACCCCATACAAAGGGTCATTTAGAAAGAAATTTATTTTAAATATTTAAAGTTGTTATTACTGGATAGAACTTCCTGAAATATCTAGTACTCTATTCCAATAGAATATCAGAACTCTATATTATTTGAGTCTTCATAGATTAGAGTTATTTTTGGGCAGTTATTTGCAGAAATATATTTGAAAATATTTATGCACAATAATTTAGCCTTTCATACTTAAATAACTCTTCAATGGCCATAAATCTTTGTTGTTTCAAACATTCTTTCCAGTATTTGGTATTCTCTTTAATAAATTCTTTGCCAATTCATTATGCAAATATTTCTGTTGTTTTAGGCAAATGAAATGTCTGTCTAAGATCTGAATACCTACAATATACCTATAATGTGCTTAGTACCTGTAACACATGGTATTAAGGAAAAATCAACTTGTAGACAAGGAATTATAGCATTATAGATTAGGTGCTGCAAAAGAAATATGCACAAAATATGACAAATTATGAGAGTCACAAATTATGAAGAACTAAATTCTAGTTAAGAGGGATGGGATATCTAAGAAAGACTGCAGAGAAGAAAGCATAGTTGTCAAAGGCTCTGGGATGGTAAGGGGAAGAAGAATATTCTAGTTAAAGACGACATCATGTGTATAGTGAGTGTGAGGCAGGGTAAGAACTCCCATGAGGCAGGAGATGAAATTCAGAATGAGGCTCGGACCACATTGGTAAGGGCCCTGTGTACCACTTAACCTGAAAGGAAATGGCTAGGGGCGTGTGCTAAAAAGATCGCTTACATAACAGTAAAAGAGAATGGAACCCTTCCAGAAAACAGCAATGACAGGAATATCAGTTAGTAGTCAATAGGCAATATAAGAGCTTTGACTGTGGTACTTAACCATGGAGACAGGCAAGACAGGTGGAATGCAAGAACTGTTTGAAGATGGTGGACTTGACAAGATCTAGTGGCCAGTGGGGAAGCAAGGAAGGAGGAGACGTAATGAAAAAGGAAGAGTGGCAAATAATTAATTTTTTAGTTTGGGAAATACAATGAATTGTATTATTAACTAATAGTATTAATACTAACATATATAATTATATATTACATATATTAAATTATATAAGCTAATATTAAATAACAGTAATTTTAATTATTATTATTACTTTTTTTTAAAGATGGGGTTTTGCTATGTTGCACAGGCAGGTCTCCAATTCCTGGCCTCAAGCAATCCTTCTGCCTTGGCCTCTAAAAGTTCTGAGATTACAGATGTGAGCCACCACACATAGTCATTAATACTATTAATCAGTATTATTAACTAATCTAGGAAAGTTAGAAAGAAAAATTTTGGAAGAAGTAAAAATAGTTGGTTTTGGAAAAAGAAGAATTTTATCCGGAACAGCATGGACACAGTTTCATCTTGATTCTCTGCTTTATTACTTATCAGATATGTGAAACTTAGGCAAGCTCTTTAACCTCTTGGATCTTCCTTTCCTTCTTTTAAAATAGGAAAAATTATATTTACTTTGTATACTTGTTGAAAGGATTATGTGACAAAATGTATGGAAAGCGACCAGCACTTTCCTGAAGTATCAGAAGCACTCAGTAAGTGTTATTTTCACTTCTAATGGAAGAAGTGAAAATCTTTACTCCTCCCTCTTTGTGAGGAGCAGTAAAAATCTAAGTTAGCCATTCAGACAGTAGATTGGTGAAAAAAAAAAAAAAAAGAAAAACTCGGACAAAAACGGGAATCAATCAAAAGGATCCAAATAATTTTTCAAAATTAAGGCATAATTGATTCAAAGTTCTACTTAAATTCTTCTTTGGGATCATATTGAATTGTAAAATTATAGTGTCCAATAAGTATCTAGTGTGATCAAGTTCAGAGAAAGGTAATTTGACTATAATTGCTGTTCTTACTATTACATTATCTGTATTTAGGATTGTTTAATCTTGATCTCTGTAGCTACTTTAGAAATATAATATATACAGAACAGCTTATATATGTTGGTGTATGTGTCCACTTAACACAAAATTCAACTGAGGAGCATTAAAGAAACCAGAGTCACTAACATTATAGCCAGAGTAGGAAATGGATTCTAGAAAGTAAGTGTGGCCAGGTGCTGTGGCTCACACCTGTAATCTCAACACTTTGGGAGGCTGAGGCGGGTGGATCACCTGAGGTCAGGAGTTCAAGACCAGCCTGACTAACATTGTGAAACCTTTTCTCTACGAAATCAAACCTCTTCTCTACAAAATACAAAAATCAGCCAGGCATGGTGGGTTTATGTATATATATGTTTATGGATTACATCTATAATCCCAGCTACTTGGGAGGCTGAGGCAAGAGAATTCCTTAGAACCCGGGAGGTGGAGATTGCAGTGAGCCGAGATCACCACTGCACTCCAGCCTGGGCAACAGAGCAAGACTCCCTCTAAAGAAAAAAGAAGAAGAGGAAGAAGAGAAGAAGAAGAGGAGGAGAAGGAGGAGGAGGATGAGGAAGAGGAAGAGGAAAGAATAACAAGAAGAAGAAGGAGAGGGAGAAGGAGGAGAAGAAGAAAGTAAATAAAAGAAAGTAAATGTGTTTTAAGAGGAGCATATCCAAAATGAGATATAGTTGTGACTGGTTTCTATTGTGGTAAGATATTGGAAAGGGGGAAGGAAAGAAGGGATGATAGCATAACTAGTATGCAATTGGAAGTCGACAGTGATTTGCTGAGTGAATAAATAGACTTGTGTTTTGTGGAGCATTTTGAAGTGAGTGTATTTTGGACCATTCTGTTCTTCTAAGTTATTATTCACTAATGAATTTTTATGTTACAAATACAAACAATAATTTTTCTCCATGGAATGTCTGATTCTACAGATGATTCAATGCTAGGTTTAATCTCCTGAATAGCTTAAGATTTGAAAAAGCTTTTACCTTTTTTTCTCTTTATTCCCTACCACAAGAGGGCATATATCTCATCTTCTCTTATAAATTACCAGAAGATACATAGAATGTGGGTTATTTTCAGTCAATTCAGTTGTCTATTTTTTCCTGAGGCCTGATTGACCGAAAAGAAGATTCCCTACAACCTCATGGTTGCCTTCAGAAGGAAGAAGTTCTATCTATTTCTAAAAACTCACATTTAGTGTAATAAATTTATCTAGTACCATCTAGAGATTTTTTCCAACCTGTATTAACCCTCTGTATCAAGCAGGGAACATGCCTTTACCATCTGTTCTATCAAATACTTTAGTACCACATAGCGGTAAGCCACCCAAGTGTCAGGGAATGCTGGCTTTATACCATTCTGCAGTTTGATCAATAAAATGATGTTCACTCTTCCCATAGAGCATCATGGTTCTACCTGTTATGAGCAAATGGGATCAAAACATTTCCTCCAAACTGGGAGAGAGCCAGGAGACCAAAGAATAATGCAGGCAAGTCCAGCTTGGCAAGCAGATGAGTTTATTAGGAATTACATATGGGGCACTCCTGGTTGGTAGCAGGACAGTTCTAGAGATCTTCCCCATTTCTCATCTCTAAGCTGCTTTTAAACAATTTTCTGGCTCTTTGCCTACTGTATATATATGTGCAATGTAACTGTTTTCCTTGGTATGTTCCCAGCTACGCCCTGGGATGTTTGGGTTTTCAGGGACACCTGCTCTTTGGCTGAGCACCATGTCCTTGTCTCACCTCCCAATATCATGGCCTTGGCTCGCCTCAAGCAGAAGATATACACCCCTAAGTAAACTGGAGGGGGACCCATAACACTGCAATCTACCTTGTACCTTAGCTCTTATATTCTTTCTACCAATTTTGTATAAGAGTCCCTGAATTGAGTGTGAGGAGAAGTATACAGCCCTATAAGGTATAGCCATGGCTTGTGCATACAGGCAACATCTACAGTATACACAACAGCATAAAAAGCAGAAGCTAATGATAGTTATGATGCCTATTAGCATAACATAACTGCAGTGAGTAGGTAAGATATAAAATCAATTTGAGGATCAGTCAAAGAAACCCGGTAGGGTTACATCATGGATTTGAATTGACAAATGATTTAAAGCATCTGTGACATTACTTTCTTCATCAAGGACATAAGTGCAATATGTAGCACCTGTAAGGGCACATATTGTTTGGTTTCTGTCATGTTGGCAATTGGTCCAGGTTCATGCAATCTTCAATGAGTCTGGGTTGCATTATCTGTGCTGTTGAACTAGTAACTCTAGTTTTATTGTGAGAAAGACAGAATTTTCCAAGACATACCATTACCGTTGATGGGGTGGGTATCCACATACCCAGCAACTGACTGCAGCTGTAGTTATAGCCCAGTACAGGAAGACATTACCAGCTGCCATGGGTAGCAGGAACAACAGCCCATGGGCATAAACACAGATGTTTAATATGGCCCCTCATGAATGTATTCACTTCTTGTAGCATTACTACTGTTGTATGTCTTTCCATTAGACCCTATTAGGAGACTGACATAGGCTTCAGGTCTGGCTTACAGTACCACACATGGCTTCCCTCCCTAGGAACAGACATAATAGCCAGCTTCTCTATGATTGCTCCAGCAGGTACCATGTATTTGTAGAATACAGTTCTTTGACCTCCACCAAGTAGCACAGCTGGAACTAGCTCTCCTCTGGCAGTCTTAAGGAAAAGCCACTAAAATTAACTTGAAAACAGAACACAATTATTAAACGTCTTATCTGAAAGTCAACATTCAAGATAGCTAGCTGAGTCTGTGATGAACTAAGAGGGTTAATGGGGCATCAACATCACCCCTTTCAGCTTTAAAATTGCATATTAATGTTGACTCAGAGTTCATTTATTGTATGGACATTTACTGAGAATTACCTATGCACAGGGTATGATGAGAAAGAAATAGTCTTTTTTTTTTTTTTTACTTCAGAAGCCATGTAATTGAGGAAGCGAGAAGAGACATGTACATGAATCATGAAGAGTGATACACAACACAAAAAGATACATATAAAAGAATACATTAACCATGACTTAGGATGAAAAGTGAAAATAATGAAATAATGTTTTCATTAGTGAGAAATTTGGAACTTGAGAATTTTAAAGTTAGTATTTTGAAAGGTTAAGGAAGATGATAAAACCAGAAGTCCTTCAGGGCAGTCACTCATTTCTTTGCCTATCTAAAGTTAGAGTAAATAATTTTAATTTCTTCTTTTTAAATTTTTTAAAGACTTCACTTTTTAGAACAGTTTTAGATGTACAGAAAAGTTGAACATAGTCCAGAAGGTTCCCATATGTCACCTCTCCTGAAATATACTCACGTATTTTCTCCTATTACTAACATGGTGCATTAAGGTGGTGCATTTATTATAATTAATGAACCAGTATTAGTATATTACCATTAACTAAAGTCTATAGTTTACATTAAGGTTCACTCTGTGTTGTACAGTCCTATGGGTTTTGATAAATGCACAATGTCAGGTATCCACATTACCATATCATTTAGAATAGTTTCATTGCCCTAAAATTCCACTGTGCTTCACTTATTCATGCCCCTAACCCCCACCAGTGGTATGTTTAATTTTACCTTTTTACTTTCAACTTGTTTCTGCTTTTATATTTAAAGTATATCTCTTTCAAACAGCACCTAGTTGAGTCTTAGATTTTTAACTAGTTTGACCAGTCAACTACTTTCTAGTATTCCATTCCAGCTCTTGTAATAGTTTTTTTAAGCTATGTTTCTTGGTGTTATCATTTTAAATGTATAATTTTTGATGGATTTTATTTTTTAGAGCTATTTTCGTTTCACAGAAAAATTAAGTGGAAGGTACAGAGATTACCAATATGCCCCTGACCCAACTAAGGCACAGCATCCCCAATGATGAATATTTTTTACCAGCATTGTACATTTGTTAGAATTGATGAACCTACATTGACACATCATTATCATCTAAAGTCCATGGTTTACAGTAGGGTTCTCTTTTGGTATGATACATTTTATGTCTGGAAAAATGTATAATAATGACATGTATCCACTATCATAGTATTAAGACTGTGTAGTTCACTGTCCTAAAAGTCCCATGCTCCACCTATTCATTCCTCTCTTCCTACTAAACCATGGCAAGCACTGATCCTTGGACTCCATAGCTTTGCCTTTCCCAGGATATCATATACTTGGAATTATATGGTATGTAATATTTCAGATTGGCTTTTTCACTAAGTCATATACATTTGTGTTTCCTCCATGTATTTTCATGGCTTGATAACACATTTATTTTTATTGCTGTGTTATATTTACAGATAGATAGATAGATAGATAGATAGATATAATCTATATATATAAATACATCCTGTCTGGATGTAGCAGTTCATTCATTCATACACGGAACAAGTTTTGGCAATCATGAATAAAGCTGCTAGGAACATCCATATGCAGGTTTTTGTGGGAATATAACCTTTCAATTCCTTTGGGTAAATATCAAGGACCATAATTGTTGGATTGTATGCTAGAAGTATGTTTTAATTTTCTGAGAAACTGACAAACTGTCTTAAAACGTGAAGGTATTATTTTGCGTTCCTATCAGCAATGAATGAGAGTTCCTGATGCTTCACAATTTCATCAGCATTTGATAATGTCAGTGTTCTGATTTTGACCATCCTAATAGGTATGTAGGTGTAGCTAGAATCATTTTTTTTTTTTTTTTTGCATTTGGATGTCCAGTTGTTCCAGAACCATTTCTTGAAAAGACTTTCTCTGTTGTATTGCCTTTGTTCATTTGTTGAATATCAGTTGACCTTATTTATGTGGGTCTGTTTCTGGCCCCTCCGTTCTTTTCTCTTGATCTATTTGTTTATTCTTTCACCAGTACCACCCTGTCTTGGTTACTGTAATTTTATAGTAAGTCTTGAAGTTGGTTAGTGTTAGTCCTCCAACTTTGTTCTTTTCCTTCAGTTTCATGTTAGCTATTCTGGATCTTTTGCCTCTCCCTATACATTTTAGAAGCAGTTTGTCAATAGCCACAAAATAGCTTGCTGGGATTTTGATTATGGTTATATTAAATCTACAGTTTTAGAAGATTTTTTGTTGTTTCTTGGATTTTCTGCATAGACGGCCATATTGTATGCAAAAGTTTTATTTCTTCTTTTCCAGTCTGTATATATTTTAACTTATTTTCATGTCTTACTGCATTAGCAAGAACTTCCAGTAGAATGTTGAAAAGTAGTGGCAAAGGGGAACATTCTCGCATGGTTTCTGATCTTGGAAAAACTTAAGAGTTTTTCACCATTAAGTATAATGCTAGCTATAAGTTTTTTTAGGTGCTCTTTACTAAGTTGAGAAAGTGCTCTCTTCTTGGTTTGCTGACAGTTTCTATCGTGAATGAATGTTAGATTTTGTCAAGCACATTTTCTGTTTATTGATATTACCATATGATTTTTCACTTCTTTAGATTGTTGATATGATGGGTTACTTTAATTGATTTTCAAATGTCAACCCACTTATGAATACCTGCAGTAAATGCCACTTGGTCATGGTGTATAATTTTTTAAATACTTTTTGGATTTGAATTTCTTAATATTTTGTTGAAAATATTTATATACATGTGCATGAGAGATATTTCAGTGCTGTTTTCCTTTCTCGCAACTCCCTTATTTAGTTTTGACATGATAATGCTGGTCTTACAAAATGAGTAAGGAAGTGTTTCATCTGCTTGTCTTTTTCTTGGAAGATATTGTAGATAATTTATGTATTTTCTTCCTTAAATGTTTGGTTGAACTTGCCAGGGAAATCAGCTTTATTTATTTATTTATTTTTGCAGTGTTATTGATTATTACTTTAACACCTTTAATACGTATAGGTCTATTCAAGTTATCTATTTCTTCTGCAAAACTCTATTTTGGTATTTTATTTCTTTCAAGGAATTGGTGAATTTCAACTGAGTTATCAAAGAACCTTCAACCTTTTTATAATATTATTTAATTATAATTTTCAGGTTAATGGAATCAGTAGTGATAACTTTCTTTCATTTCTGATATTTTATTTGTGTCATTTCTATTGTATTCTTGGTTAGCCTAGCCAGAAATTTATTAATTTTGTTGATCTTTTCAAAGAACTAGTTTATATTTTTGTTTTTTCTATTCAATTCCTATTTTTAATGTCATTGATTTCTGCTCTAATTTTTATTATTTCTCTTCTTTTACTTGCCTTAGGCTTGCATTGCTTTCCTTTCTCTATTTTCCTAAGCTTGGATTATCAATTTTAAATATTTCTTATTTTTCAATACATGTTATCAGCATTGTGAATTTTCCTTTATGCACTAGTTTTGCTGGATCCAACAAATTTTGATAGGTTGTATTTTTATTTACATTTAGTTCAAAATATTCTAAAATTTTATTAGTACTTCTTCCTTGATCCATTAATTTCATTTTTGAATATAGTCATGTGCTGCATTTTACACAGACATTTTGGTCCATGATGAATGCATGTATGGCAGTGGTACATAAGCTTATAATATCCCATTTTTACTGTATTTTCTATGTTTAGATACCCAAATGCTTATCACTGTATTACAGTTACCTACAGTATTCAGTACAGTAACATGCTGTACAGGCCTGTAGCCTAGGAGCAATAAGCTATACCATATAGGGTAGGTGTGTAGTAGACTATACCATCTAGGATTGTGTAAGTACAGCCTATGATATTTGCAGGATGTCAAAATCACCTAACGATTCATTTTTCAGAATGTGTTCCTGTCATTGAATAATGCATGACTGTGATTGTACAGGCTATAGTATTTAGATTTATTAACTAGCCAATTGGATATATATTAAATATGAATAACAATAAGTAAATTAGCTAAAGAGACATATATTTTTCATTGTAGGATAAAAAATACACATTTGTATTCATTCTGACCTTTAATGTACTAAAAATTAAAAAAATTTATTGTCTATATATACCATAGATAATTAGTTATGATTTGATGAATTGAAGTCCCTAAGGTAAATAATTAAAATTTTCTCTTTAAGTAGTCTTCTAGCAAGCTAAGTATATTGCTATAAAAATGGTTTACTTATAGACTAGCCATATTAAGGCTTGGCCAGCTCACTATTTAACGAGTGTGTCTTTTGTCTTCTTTCCAATATTACAACTATATATCTATGTCACATATATAAATATATATTACAAAAAATGATCAGGATTAAACATACATCATTTGTTTTAATTCACTTAAGCAAATTAGACCTAAATCTTCAAAAAAAAATCTAGTACTCATATCATTTAATTTAGCTGTTTAAATGACTCTTTGCCTGGCTTTGCTAGTATAATAACTGCAGCTTTCTTTTGCTCATTCTCTTCAGCTCTACAAAGTACTTGCATCGCTGCATTGTGAGTCCAGTGGTGGAAGCTCTTTGTTCCTTCTGGTTTCAGGAACCTTATATTTCCTTCCCTGCTTGTCTCTTCCTCCCTCTTTTTCTGAAATTCAAATTACTTGAGCACTGAATAATTTCCCTTATTCTACTTTCAGGAATTATCTCCTGGTTCTGGTTTGTTTACCTGATATGTGACCTCTTACTTCTCTTAACATCAGTTATTTGAGTAAGGAAATCACTCCTTTAAAAAAATTATGAAAAAAAGAGCATGAGAGATCTGCTCCTCTTGGAATTTTCTTAGCTCTGTCTTAAGTTTAAGATTGACATAAAAATGTACACTCTTTATTGGACACTAAGGCACCCTTTAAAGAAATAAACCTTTTGGAAGAAAAAAAAAAAAAAAACCTCCCAGCTATTATGCAATGCTAACTCATAAGTACATTCCATTAAAATAAATTATCTAGCCTTTAAAGAGCTTTTAGAATTTCAACAACAAGGATCATTTCTAGCAGAAGAATAATATTTTTTTTTCCCACAACATGATTACGAATCATTCTTCCTGCCTTCTGTTTTTCACAATCATAGTGCAGTGAAGAATCTCTTCACTTCCTCTGTTGTAAAAGAAAGGAACTGAAGTCATTAATGGTTCTGATGAAATTAGGAAATTCATACTCTCACATCCCCAAAGAGATCATACTAGTAGTTTTAACAGCTTGAAAGACTCTCTCAGCTTCTCTTTATGTTCATTAAGAAAACACATGAGAAATTCCCATATGGAAAGTATGGATTTTTCTTCCCCCTAATCACATAGAGTAGTTTCTTGGCTTTTCTTTCCTTTCTGCTGGAGTGAACTGGATTAAACCACAGAGTACTGCCTATTTCAGTGCATTCTGCTTTGTCTATACCAACAATTAGTTATCACATGCACATGTACCAAGATAATCAGCTCTTATGCTTCTGGAAGTGTGTTGATCCCTTGTCTTAAATATGTATACAGAGCTTTTTGCTAAAGGTTACAGGCACTTTGTCAAAGATTTACTGTCCGTAATGAAGACGGTAGAGACTACAAGCTCCAAGTGCAAAGCACACAGCTGCTGGGAGAGACATTGCCCAGATAGGAGTAGCTTTGAAGGATCAATGAGGGGATTATGTTACAAGCATAGCTAAGGACTTCTGGAGGGTTGGCAGAGGCTGCACTTTCATATTATAGGCCTCAGAGTTTTATCTTTTCTAATGAACTGTTTATGGTCCCTGTTGAAAACCAAACAAAACTTTTCCCACGAAAGAATAATATTTCATTAAAAGTCTTTGTGGCTTTCAGGTAAACATATATTTTAGGACCCAAGAGAGTAAAAGACAATGGTTTTCACAAATATTGTGCATATTAGAAAGGAATGCTTAAATGAATTCAGCATAGTCACACCATTGTCTTTTCTGCAAATATTTTCTTAAAACATGATGAGCTTTAGGACAGTAACTTGCTCTAGAGTTAAATGAGATCTAATTTTTGCTTTCATGATATAACTACATTTCTTTTCTTTGAAATGATTTATTTCCCCAGTTTTTGTGGTCCAACGCTATAATTTGTTGAATTCTTAGTTTTCTTTATGCTATATTTTTTCATTTGTCTTTGAGCATCACCAATAAAAATTAAATTTCAGAAGATGGTACAGATATTTGTAATAAATATAATTTATATATATTCATGCTAATATGTACAACTTACATAAATATCTGAATTCTAAGCTTTAGATTTTGTGGAGGTCTATAGAATTTTTGTTGTAGGCATGCCTTCCAAATTATATTTTTCATTAGACTAACATTAAGTTCCATTTTCTTTGTGAAGAATGTACATGGAAAATAGACACAGAGAAGGCAGCCTAGAGTAATACTACGCATAATAGATGCTAAATCTATCCCATACGAGTAAATTTATATATTCGATGTAAGCAAGTGAAGAAATGTCACTGAATAAAGCCCTTAAGGAAATCATTGTAAAAACTTTTAAATCAAATATTAGTAATTGAGAACATACCAAATTAATGTAGATATTTGAAAATATATCATGTTTTTCAATTTTTCATAATCATGGTATATCATTTTTTTCTGTGTCAATGAATGAAATACATGTTATTTAACTTATTTTAAAAACATGTTATGAGGCTTTAATGAATATTGATTTTACCTAGATAATATTTTAGAAAATAAGGTTACATTTTCAATAGTGCACATGATATTAGTCTCTATCAAAGTAATTTTTTAAGCTTATGTTCTAAATTAGCTTGTATTCATCCTCAAATGCTTTTTAATATTGGTCTGAACACGGTAGGACAAAAAGCTACTTTTATTCACTAGTTTAATCCCTTCTTTATGTTTTCCCCCTGTTAAAATGCATTTGTCAGAAATCTTTCCTTCTAGCCATATATTTATATAAATTATCCTTAGCTGTATCAAGAATGATGTCATGTTAACATCTTTACTCCATGTAGCACAGGCTACCTTTACAGCCTATAGAAAGGCTTGATTGATACACTCAGGATATGGTAGAGAGTAATTTGGGAATTGTTACCAGAGAGACTGTAGATACTAGGCAGGAAAATACCATAAAGGTCTATTTCTGCTACTCTTCAGCTGATCCTTCGTAAACTACATACCTATTTCTGTCCTGCTGAATCTTTAAGTTGTGTTGAGCAATTAGCTCTAAAAAGCATTTTTTTTCCTATAACTAATTTTTAGGAGTAAAGTTATTGGGCATAAACATGTTTGTATTTTTTCTTGATACTCTACTTTTGTATGCTTTTCAAAATAGTTGTAAAGTAGTTGCGGTTTTTGCCATTGAAATTAATGGCATTCATTGAATGTCACTGAAAGTAATGGCAAAAACCGCAATTACCTTTGCATCAGTCTAATACAATACCAACTGGGCATCATCTATATGTGAAAGTAAAGTAGCAATTCTCACAGAGGGAGTTACAGGAAAGAATTGAATGTGTCTGAAGATATGTACCAACTGGCATTTAGCCCAGAAGACCATGTTTGCAAAACAAAAACAAAAACAAACCCACAAAGACAAAACACTTAAAACAGTTTAGAAACCTGCCTTGTGCTTGGTTAACAATTGTGTCATGTATTTATTTATATCTCACTT
This sequence comes from Sapajus apella, assembly GCF_009761245.1. Taxonomy (NCBI): domain Eukaryota; kingdom Metazoa; phylum Chordata; class Mammalia; order Primates; family Cebidae; genus Sapajus; species Sapajus apella. Next base: position 47,317,794 of record NW_022436942.1, read on the forward strand.
TATTCTAGAAAGTATTTCAAGACAACTAAATGTATTTATAATAATAACTCAGAACAGCCTTGACAAAATTGAGCAGAATATACATCAAATTTCCTTCCATGCCAAAGATAGTGGAGATAGCAAAAGCCACTTTAAAAGTCCTTTAATTTCAACTTCTATGTGGAACTTGATCCATATTAAAGCTGAGCTACAGGTAGAATTAGTCTTCTGGTGTTAAGTTTTACATCCTTGTTGAAAGTAGTTTGGCAAATACATTATGAGCCATAAAAATGTGCCCATTCTGCCCCAGTAATTTCACTTCTGGGAATCCTAAAAAATAAATTGTCAAATATAAGGATAATAAATTTTATATATTAAATGTTCATTATGGTTTAATTTGTAATATTCAAAACTTGAAAACAATGTAAATCTCTACCCCAAAAAGAAACATTAGATAAATAGTATTATATCTACTTATTAGATAGCAATTTGGTCATGAAAGTATAATCAATCACTGCAAAAATTAATGTTGAGTGAAAAAGAAGCCTATGATATACCATGTGTAATGTGACTATAATTGTGTTAAAAATGTTATGTATTATAGAAAATAAAGCAGTAAAGTAGACTAAAATGTTCATAGTAACAGTATTAATATGAGGAAAACCATGGATACTCCAAATAAATTACTTTAAGAAATGAGCTTCCAATATCTAAGTAATCTCATAATCTCATGTAATATGAAGAAACAGAAAACATTTCTATGAGGAGGCTACCATCTGGTAAGTATTCCCTGTGTGTTGTGGTCTATATTAGCCCCAAGCAGGACTGCAGAGGAGCATGTGAAATTCTGCAGTCAGATCACAGCTGAGATGAAAGGGAAGAGTGAGCTTATGGGGAGGGGAGATCATGGAAGCTCACAGAATTTGAGAATTAGAGAAGAGCCAACAGCTTAAAGCCAAAAATCAAAATGAGGCATGACTTAAGCAAGCAATTTTTGCATAAGGGAACCTCAAGAAATCAAGAAGATCCCACATGCAGGGAACCAGTGAGTGTCAGAGGGAAGGTACATACCAAAATCTGTGCTAATTCATGCCAAAAGTCTATTACAAGAGGATGTGAGCGCAGTCTCTAAAATCTGTTTTTACTACTTAGAGATAAGAAATGGAAACTGGCAAAAACAAAGGTAAAGGCCCCAGCTACTTGGAATGAAATCACATAAATTTGTCATTGAGCATGGGAAGAGAATTCTTTGTGTGTGTGTGTGTGTGTGTGTGTGTGTGTGTGTGCATCTGTTATTTTCCAAAACTTGTGGTAAGTACTTTATACGTATTAGTTTATTTAGGCCACACCCTACAAAGTATGCAATATAATTCTAATTTTACAAAGGAGAAATCTGGACCCCAGAGAAGTCACATATCTTGCCCAGGGGCACACAGCTGGTAGTGGAATTAGGATTTGGACCCAGGTCTCCAAAGCCCAGGTACTTTCTGCCATTTCTAGTAGGGCTGAGAGTAAATGGTCCAGTAACTTAAGGCACACAGTGGATAAGATGAATTCTGTATCTCATTATCTATGGAATACAACTGAGTTATCTTAATCCATTAACCTATCAGTGGCAACATTAAAAAAAAGATATTCACCCAGGTACATTCAGAATACTTGGAATGTATGTAGGCCTGGAGTCAGACCTACCATGCAAGGTAATATTGATAGTGCTAATAGCATTTGTAGAGCAAATTTTAGATTTTGCCTCTAGTCTTGTGAAATTTAGCATCTGATGAGAGATGGGTTGACTCATGTTGAAAAAATGTACATGTTTCTAGAGCTCAGATCTCCAAATGTAATCCAGACCAACCCAATGCAAATCAAGTAAATCAATCAAAAACAAACTATCTTTTACAAACAGCTGGTGACACTATTGTGTAATTTAGAGTGTGTGGTCAGACAATAAAACAAGGTCTAAATGTCTACTTACATAGTTATATAGAAGAAAAATACTGTGCACAGATACATGTGCATATGAATGTGTAAGTTTCTTACATATACCTATGTATATCTACAGATAGATATTCACTTTGTTTGGTAATGTGCATTTTATCTCAGTTACAGCTTTTGAAGTCAAGAGTGACCTCCTTTTCTTTTCTTTCCTAAAATTTTACCTATTTCACAGTCAATTTCTGCTTCACTCCTAAAGACTTGTCTCGGTGTTTCAATATTCATTCCTCTTGGCTTTCAAAGAACATTCTTCCCAAATCTTCTATTGGAGTCATATTTTTAAAAAATTTAACCTCATAACGCCTTGTTATTGATAAATCCACTGAATTTTTCACTTTTAAAAATAGTGAATCTTTAATCAAATGCCCGGTGCTTTGGTAAAAGGTTTGGTTTACATACTTAGTGGAATGAGGCCATCAGATCTTAGGAGATTTGAATCGACCAAAGAGTTGGTCAGTTCTCTGAAAGCAACACAATCTAATAAGAGCTTGAATCAGGACTACTTAAGCCACTCTTCCTATTACTGAAAGGTAATCATTTTTAATAGAACTACCATAGTAAAACAGCTGAGAAAGCTACTGTCCTTTTTTTAGACCATAACAGCTGACTTCCTTAAAATGTGATAATCACACCTCAAACTCTATTCTAGAGTCATTTTCAAACTTAATTGAAATGTGTGACAGGAAAGAATTTAGAAGACAAAAAAAAAAAAACATATCTTTATCAAGCCTCTCTTTTGAAATGTTGAGGTTCTATTTAGTATCCAACATAGTATGGAGCATCATAATCTCCCCTCATTTTTGGCTCTCATTTCCCCCCTAATTGTTCTACCACCCATTCTCAGAAGCTCCTCTCTTTCTGAGAGTGGTAAATACTATTGTTATGTATTATTCAACGTCAGCTCACCCCTTATCTAACAATTTCTCCTTTGCACAACTGGATACATTCTTTCCTTAATGCCTTTTCCTGATCCAACACTTGCTCAACAGAATATTTCCCTATACCATTTAATGTTTCACTCTTGCCAGTCTTTGCAGTTTAAAAAAAGTATCACCCTTTCTGAGCCTAAACTTAAAAGGCAGAATTTTTGACCTCCCTGATTCTACTTATCCACATTGTGTTGAGTCACAGGTTTCATTCCTACTTTTCGATTGGTTTTGTCTATAGGAGTGGATTTCTTCTTTAAAATTCGAGTACCCAGTGTAACCCAGGGACTAGCTGAGGAAACAATGACCTTTGGGACTCATGTGATGTTTTATCAATCACACATCATTTCAATGGAAGCCCCCATACTTATAATTACTCTAGCATTAGTAGTTGCAAAACTAGGATAGCAAAACAAACTGTAAGCTAACTACATTGGAAGAAGGAGTATAACCTATTACAACCTATATACTAATCCTGCTTCCAATCTAGGTTAGCTTATAGGTTGTCTTGCTATGCTAGTTATACAACTACTTTTTATTCTTCACATGGATCATGCCTTCTATGCTTGAGTTCCACCAAAAAATATGACTCACATGAGTCAGTTGTGTGTGGAACAGACTTACCACATATTCAATATTCAACCAGCTTGAGTTTCTGGAGCTGCAATTCAGCTTGTTCCTCACTTAAAGGTGAAGATGGGCTTGGGCAGTTCCCGGGTTAGAAAGCTCTGTGGAAACATTTATCTACCTACATAATTATCTATAATAAACCTTAAGATTGGTTTGGATTGTGTATTACTTTGCCTGAGAATTGTTTTCAAGGAAAATACATTTAGATCCCAGAATTCAATAATTCCCAGATAAGATCTGGATGTCATTTATTTTATAATGGACTGAGTTCAAGAAATAAGAGAAATTAATAGACTTGTTGATGATCAGTTTACTTAAGAAAACTGTGGTTGTGGGGAGGCAATGGAAATGTAAATAAGAACTCATTCATTCATTTATTTATTTGAAAAGTGTTTATTGAATGCCTTCTTTGAGTCAAGCAAATTACAAAATGTTTGGAAACACAGTTAATAAAAGGGGTATGGTCCAACTCCTCATGGAACTTGCAGCCTTACTGAGAGAAGCAGATAAGTCAGAAAACTAGCAAGTAAACATGCAGTCTATAATTTTTATGAATAACTAATATAATAAGTTATTTTTAAAAATTGACTTCATTCAGGCCATAAGGGTGCAGTGGCTCATGCCTGTTAATTCAGCACTTTGGGAGGCTGAGACTGGAGGATTGCATGAGTCCAGGAGTTTGAGATCAGCCTGGGCAACATAGGGAGACACCATGTCTATCAAAAATTTTTTAAAAATTAGCTGAGCATGGTGGCACATGCCTGTAGTCTCACCTACTCTGGAGGCTGATGTAAGAGGATCCCTTGAGCCCAGAAGGTCAAGACTACAGTGATCACATCATATTGCACTCAGCCTGGGGAACAGAGCAACACTTTGTTTCTCTCTTAAAAAAGAGAAAAAAAGTAAAAAAAAAAAATTGACCTTATTGAGATATAATTAATATACAACAAAACTCATCAAACTGCATCCATTTTAAGCATATAGTTTGATGAGTTTTGATAATCGCCAGTCTAATCAAGACACAGAACATTTTCGTAATCCCATAAAGTATTCTTGAATTTACAGTCAACAAATACTCTTAATCCCAAAACCCTAGGTAATAATTGACTTGCTTTCTTCTAGGAGAGATTAGTTTGGCCTGCCTTAGAATTTCATAACCTAAAACAGTTTTTTTTTGGCACCTGGATTCTTTCATGCAACATCATATTTTTGAAATTTTTTTCATGCTGTCATAAATATCAGTAACTCTTTTGTATTGCTTAATAACATTCTATTTTAGGTATAATCCATAATTTATCTATTCATCTGTTAATGAACATTTGAATTATTTCTAATTTTTAGATCTGCTGTGACCATTTGTATACAAATCTTTGTGTGGGCATATATTTTTCCTTTCTCTTAGGTAAATATCTAAGAGTGAAGTTGCTGAGTCATATGGTAAGAGTAAGTTTAACTTTATAAGAAATAGGCAAACTACCTTCCAAAGTAGCTATACCATTTTCCTCTCTCACCAACCATATGTGAGTTCACACAGTTCCATATCCCTGTCAGCAATTGATAATGCCATTCTTTTCAATCTTAGCCATTTTGATTTCTCTTTAAAAACTCATTGGATTTCACTTTGCATTCCTTTGATGACAGATGACATGAAGCATATTTTCTGTGCTAGTTCACTATTTGCACATATTTTGTGAAATATATGTTTATATTTTTTTGGCCACTTTTTTTTTTTTTTTTTTTTTTTTTTTTTTTTTTTT
>NW_022436942.1:47323180-47518964 GCF_009761245.1 Sapajus apella
TTTTTTTTTTTTTTTTTTTTTTTTTTTTTTTTTTTAAGAGTCTTGCTCTGTCATTAGGCTGGAGTGCAGTGGCACGATCTTGGCTCACTTCAACTTCTGTCTTCTGGGTTTAAGTGATTCTCCTGCCTCAGCCTACCGAGTATCTGGGACTACAGGCATGCACCACAATGCCCAGCTAATTTCTCTATTTTTAGTAGAGATGGGGTTTCACCATGTTGGCAAAGATGATCTCGATGTCGTGACCGTGTGATCTACCTGCCTCGGCCTCTCAAAGTGCTGGGCCGCCTCAGCCTCTCAAAGTGCTGGGATTACAGACGTGAGCCACGGTGCCCTGCCTGGCCACTTTTAATTAGTTGTTTGCTTCCGTATTATTTAGTTATAGGAGTTCTTTATGCAATTCGGGCATAAGTCATTTGCCATGTGTATGCATTGCACATATTCTCCCAGACCCCCAGTCTGTAACAATGTTTTCATTTTAATTTTTATAAAGTTCAGTTTACGATTTTTTAATGATTTATGCTTTTTGGTGTCCTATCTGAGAATTATTTGCCTAGCATAACGTTACTAAGATTTTCTTCTACGTTTTCTTTAAGAAATTTCACAGCTCTGGCTTTTGCATTTAGATCTATAATTCATTTTGAGTGAATTTTCATATAGCATGAAATAAAGACCAAGAACTATTTTTTCTTCCATATGGATATCCAGTTCAGTTTTTTTTTTCTATATGGATATCCAGTTCCAGCATCATTCATTGAAAAAACTTTCCCCTGTTTAATGATCTTCACGTCTTTGTTGAAAATTAATGGATCCTACATAAGTAGGTTTATTTCTGACATATTTTATCCCATTGATCTATTTGTCTATTCTTTTTTTTTTTTTTGAGAAAGAGTCTATTCTTATGCCAATACCACACTCTGTCCTGATCATTGTAGCTTTGTAGGAAGTCTTGAAATCAGGCACTGTTAAGGCCTTCACCTTTATTCTTTTCATAAAATATTTTGGCTATGTTAAGTCCTTTACATTTCTGTATAAATTTCAGATGGCTGGGATTTTTTATTGGGATTGCAGTTAATAGATAAATCAATTTGGGAAGAATTGCCTTTAATAATATTGAGGGTTACAATTTGTGAACATAGCTAATCTCTTTCATTTTCCTCAGCAATGTAGTTTTAAATGTACAAATCTTGTATGCATATATTTTGTTTTTTTAAAGCTATTGTAATTGGCATTGCTTCTGTTTAACAAAAATTATTTTCTAAATCTTTGTCGATAGTAGGTGATTTTGATGTTTATAAGAAGCCAAATATTTTGCAAATTTCCAGTATCATGGCATATTTGTATGTCGTATACAAGTCTAGCTGCTTTGTGATCATTTAGTAACCATACCACCTCTAAAGTGCAGTAATTAAGTACATTTCCACTGTTGACAACATACACATAGAATAAAATTAATCTGTTTCATCCTATTTCACTTATTGTTTGAGCTGTTTCAATATTTCTTTTATAAACTTTTCTGACTGCATACTCCTTCCTACTAGTAGAATATTTATTTATTTATTTATTTTCTTAGAAACGGTATCTTGCTCTGTTGCCCAGGCTGGAGTATTGTAGCATGATTATAGCTCACTGTAGCCTTCTGCCTCTTTTTTTTTTTTTTTTTTTTTTTAAAAAAAGACAGGTCTCACTCTGTTGCCCAGGCTGGAGTGCAGTGGTGTAATCACAGCTCACTGCAACCTCAACCTCCCATGCTCAGGCGATGTTCCCACCTCAGTCTCTGAGTAGCTGGGACTACAGATATCACATCACCAAGCCCAGTTAGTTTTTGTGTCTTTAGCAGACTCGGAGTTTCACCATTTTGCCCAGGCTGGTCTCGAACCCCTGAGCTCAAGCAAGCCACCCACCTCAGCCTCCCAAAAAGTTGGTATTACAGTTGTGAGCTACCACACCCGGCCTCTAGTAGAACATTTTGTAATGCAAATCCTTGTATGTGTATCTTGGGGAACATATTTATAAATTCTATATGCATAATTCTTTACTAATGTGTTATATAAATGACATTAAAAACTGATATTTTCAAAGGTTAGAGTAAATGTGTAAACCATATTTTAAAGTGTATTATCAGTAACAATGAATTTACGTTATTTCTTAAAGCATAAACTACATATGGAAAAAGTTTCTTTGTTAAAAACTGTGGCTATAAATCCATTGTTTAAAATACTCTTCCTGATACTTTGAATTTCATTGTCTGACTTCTTGTCAAATTAGATTAGGGTGTCCTTGTCTTTAGTCTCATATTATTATTGAACAGCTTGTTGTAGGAGTAGCAGAAGAGTCAGCTCTGCCATTATTTTTGTAGTCTCCCTGGGCTTGCATTATTAGCAATATTCTTAATTTATAATGTATGTTATGGAATCTTTTAAAATCATTTGTTTATTTTGTAAAGTTACTTTTAGCTAAGTCTGGGTAATTTAATTGGTAAATACAATCACTAATCTTATTAAACTGCAACATGCTGAAAATTAACCAGTGAATGAAGGGCCTTCTTTCAAAATAGGATCCCTTGCTAGGGGACCTGATACACCAGCTCAAATACATATTAGTAAACCTTCACTTCCTTCTTAGCTGTTTCCATTAAAAGTAAAAATTGTAAGTATTTTCTGTGCTTCAATAGATCATCTTGGCATTGTCTGACGTGCAAGTATCCCCCTCCCCTTGGAAGACCAATGGTTTAGACCCCCTCGCTACCAAGTCCACATGATTGCATTTGATTCCTCTGACAGCCAGCATGTTTCACACAGAAATAAAATAAGGGAAACTAAAACGACAATTATACTCTATTCTACAGCTCTCTGTTGCAGCCAGCTGAATCATAATATATTTTATTGGTCATAAAATAAAAATGAATTTTGGATACTCTTTTCAATTCTACAAGTTTGGGAATAAAAATATAAAACATGTGTGTTTCTGAGGTCACATAAAAGTTCAGTGTCTTCTCATCCCACAGATTATTTTACTAGAAACTTTTGGTAAAGAAAAATCTTGTTTAAATGTATCATAAAAAATCCTAAATATTTCTACGTTTTGTTTACTGATTATATAACTTCTAGTCCCAACCCATGTCTACGTTGTCTATACAACTTCTTGGTTAAAAAATATATTTTAAAACAATTACATGACATAGTTTCTGGTTTTGAGATCTTTGCCATATTCATGGGAAGCTAAGAGATTTATCAAGTGAAGCAACTATGGAACAACAAAAGCCGGGATATAGGTAGTGTCCATATCCTTAAAACTAAACACCAAGGCCTCTTAAATATGACTAGAGAAGAGCTTAGGGTGACAATATTCTGGCAAAAAGCAATGAGCCTCATTTCAGTCAAGATCTTTCTATGCCAGGAGTCTCTGCTCACGCCTTGGAATATTGGATTTTGTTATAATATAGACTAGTATTACCTTATTGTTACAGCACAGAACATGAGTCCCATGAGGGATCTGAGGAGGAAGAGAAGAGCATGGGGCACAACCAATTAGGGAAGTGGAAGACTGATGTGAAGCAATGCTGATTTGTGAGTCACCCAACTGTCTACAAATTCCTGTCATTCTTGCTTTCCCTGGATCCTTTTCAATGCTGAACAAACTTTTAATTAAGTTGTTGATTCTTTGGAATAGAGATTGGCAAACTATAATCCATGAACTAAATCTAGCCACACTTACTTGTTTACATATTGTCTATGACCACTTTCCCATTACAACAGTAGAGGGGAATAGTTGCAACAGACTATGGGGTCCACAAAGCCTAAAATATCTTACTATTTGGGCCACTACATATAAAATTAGCCGTCCCTGTTTTACATGGTTGTTTATCCTTTCTTTCTGGCTATAATGAAAGTTATTTCCTTAGAATATACAGGAAGAGAACTAATATTTATGGAGTACCTATTTGCTAAGTCATTTCATCTAGTCCTACAGGAATTCTATTAAATAAGCATTAAGTATCCATTTCATAGATTTAAGATACTGAAGTTCAGAGAGTTTAGGTAGTGAAGTTAAATTAGGTACTGAAGTTCAGAGAATGTAGGTGATAGGTTTTGGAACTAGGCCTCAAATGCATGTTTTTCTGTATTATGTTATTTGCCATACTACATGTAGTTCCAGAAGGTAGATTTGTGCAAGCTCAAAAGCAAAGATGAAAATAATTGTGGGATTGTTGGAAGGAAGTCAGCCACTTAATGAGTAGTCGGTCACCAGTATTGGGCCTTGGTATACCAGCAAGCGATCTCAGCAAGACTGATTTTGAATTATAGCAGAAAGATAGCTTCAATGTTGGCCATGTTATGACATACTCATTTTGTGCGAGTTGATATGATCAAAATTTGATTTGGAATACATGTCTATGTGGTTGTCAATAGATTCCTTATCCCTATCATTGTTCTCAGTTATTTTTATGTCAACTTTCTCTCATTCTATAGTTTTTCCTCCCCAGAAAAAAGAAATATTAAAGTGCTTATTGCCTTCTTACTTGCCTATTCCTGTTCTACTCCCCATGCCTTTCCACATGCAACAAAGCCCCATTCCATTTTACCATTTCTTGGGAAGCTAACTCTTATGAAAATAGCTACATTAATGCATGGGCAGTAATGCATTTGAAAGTCAGGACAAAAGTACAGAATCTAGGAACTAAAAGGAAGTTGCTTAAGTTCAGGTCCAGTGCCAGAGGTAGATCCTCTAAAGATGAAGGTTCTAACGTTGAAAGATTATTCCCTGTTTTGGATCACCACAGATAAGATGTTTTAAAGATAGATCTTCTTTTTGATGTGGTAATACCTAAAGGAGAAAAACAGAAACAACAAACAAAACAATAAAAAGGCAACATTCAGAGAACATTTTAATAATTGTGCTCCATCAACACAGTAAAATTTCCAGTGTCTACTGAAATCGTCATTATAAGTACATGCTCAATAGATAATCAGACTGAATAGCAAAATATTTCTGAAATGATGTAAATAAAAACAACAGAGTTCAAAATAGTATTGTTGGATTATAAGAATGCTACTAACCTACACTGGCTAATTTAGAAAGGGAAAGAGATAAGCAAAGAGGGAGAGGGAGAGAGAGGGGAGAAAAAGAAGAAGAGAGAGAAAAGAAAATATTTATTGTCCCATGGGAACTGCACAGACAATAAATATTTTCAATAAAGTGATTGTAAGCTAACAAATAAATGAATATTTTCTACTTTTATGAGGCTTGAGAGGTATACCTAGAGAATTTCTTTATAATATTATCGGCATTTTTTCTTTTAATGCTAGTTGTGGAAAATCATTCTTTTCAGTACTTTCTTTTAGTTTGGAAGAGGGATTGTTGGATGTATTTTTAATTATTTTTAAAGTGTTAGCTCAGATATAAACATTTATGTCATATCTTAATAAATTTGGAATTTGAGAAAAGACCTTTGAATCCTTTTAGATTCTATAATTGCATCTTTCAATGAAAGCAAAATCTCATTTCAGAATAGAAAATATCACAGCTATTTAAGAAGTGAGAAACTGGGCCAGGCGCGGTGGCTCATGCCTGTAATCCCAGCACTTTGAGAGGCCGAGGCAGGTGGATCACAAGGTCAAGAGATCGAGACCATCCTGGTCAACATGGTGAAACCCCGTCTCTACTAAAAATACAAAAAATCAGCTGGGCATGGTGGCACATGCCTGTAATCCCAGCTACTCAGGAGGCTGAGGCAGGAGAATTGCCTGAACCCGGGAGGCGGAGGCTGCGATGAGCCGAAATCGCGCCATTGCACTCCAGCCTGGGTAACAAGGATGAAACTCCGTCTCAAAAAAAAAAAAAAAAAAAAAAAGAAGTGAGAAACTGAAAAACAAATTCCAGAAAATAAGACATTTGCTGTATTGACTTCTAAATGCCCAAACTTGCTATCAAGCCTGTGAAAATTTACAAAGTTTAAATTTTGTCTTTGAACTTTACAAAACAAAATACTTTTGTAATTTTATAACAACTGTGTAAAACGGGATAAAAATAAGTGGAGATAATTGAAAATAAATATACTTACAAGAGGAATAGAATATTTTAGGGGTACTGTTACCAACATTTGAATACAAATTATAGTTTCTGTTATACAAATTCATCTGGGTTACTACTATTATTGGTTATTTGAATAAACTATAAAGATAAGGATTTTTTAAAAGCTTTTCTTTTTACAGATAATTGTGTTACCAAAACACCAGGGATTCAGTCTAGGTCCTGCTGCTCACCACAGAAAACCAATCAGTGAGACAATAAGTATTGCCGGGGAATAAGGGTTTAATCAGCTTCTGCAGCCAAGGAGATGGGACTGAAGGTTATTTTGCAGGTAGATTGGTCCTAGTATGATTTGTCTTTGGTAGAAGTGGGAGACTAGAGAGAGAAATACTGTTTCAGAAGAAAACTATAGTATTAGATTAACCTTTGATTCCTGGGTGGCCACGAAGTCACCTATAGCATGAAGCCACCCAGGACCACCCTCCTCAGCATGAAGCAGACAGAAAGATTGATGACCAGATTCCCCATGATTGAGGAACTGGCAAATAGAAAGACAGAAACAAAACTGAGCCAAAAGTTCCATAGTTTTTTAAAAAAATGTATAAACATAAAAATTGATTTTTCTGTGCCTGTAATCTCAGCTACTCTGGAGTCTGAGGCACAAGAATCACTTGAACTCAGAAGGTGGAGGTTGCAGTGAGCCGAGATTATGCCACTGCACTTCAGTCTGGGTGTCAGAGCACAACCCTGTCTCAAAACAAACAAACAAACAAACAAATGAGAAATTGATTTTTCTGGTCTTAAAGCTTGAAACTTAATTTGTTTTATCTGAGTTTCTTCTTCAGGAAAGGACCCCCTGTTTCAAAGAGCTGAAAATCACCAGATTACCATGTCCAGACAATGAGATGCCAGGCCCTTCATTTATCATAATTGCTTCCTTGACCCTCCCTAGTGTGTTTTCTTATATATTGTTACATTTCTTCCCTGCTATATAAACCCCTAGTTTTGGGAGCTGGATTTCAGACTAAGCTCCCATCTCCTTAGCTGCAGCACCCAGGTAAAGCCTTCTTCCTTGGCAATACCTGTTGTCTCAGTGACTGGCTTTCTGTGTGGTGAGAAGCAAGACCTAGATAGAACTCCTGGCATTTCAGTAACAGAGCAGAAGAATTTTTATCAATCATATATATAGTGCCTGTGGATGTCAAAGATTTTTAGATATTTTATAAGCAGTTAATGATAGAATGTGAGGGTGGCAGATACATTTGAAGACTTGTGTGGTTACCACAACTCCTTGATCTCACCTCAGGAACATCATTGATGACCTACACCTTAGGGAATGCTCTCACACACCTTCCTTTTAAGGTCTTCTATTGCACAAATTTGTGTATAAATGTATGTATGTCTGGTGGAAGTAAGTTTGTCTGGTGGATTGTTAGAACTTGGGGTAGTGAGAGAACAGAGTCAGTTTTAGGTTGGGATGACTTATAATTTTGGGATAGTGGAAGGCTTGAGGGAAGGATAAAATGGAGTTGTCTAAACTTTTTGCTGATTCTGATACAATAAACTTTTTAAACCTCTCATATTGCTTCTTTCCTTTCTTAGCATTTATATTAGTCAAGATTTTCCAAAGAAACAGAACCAATAAGATATCTATATCTATACACCTCTATATATAGATATATTTACTATAAGATATTGTTTGTAGTATTATGGAGGTAGAGAAATTGCATAATCTGCTGTCTGCAAACTGTAGACCCAGGAAAGGGTGGTATTAACCCCAGTCTGGGTCTGAAGGTGTGAAAATCAGGAGCATAATAGTGTAGGTCCCAGTCAAAGGTCTATTGCTAAGTAAACACTTCACAGGTAAGCCATCTTATATACTATGATTACATTTCTCTCTGGTACAACGTTTATTTCCCATTGATTTAGTAATTGTCTCTTATTTCCAATTGTTTGCTTTCCTTTATACCTCTTGCCAAATGACTTCCAAGCTCTCTGTTATAACTATAAATCGTCTCATTCAAACTAAGGAACACAGCAGGTATTTTGTTAATGCATTTTTCTTGGACACATAAGTTTTGGAACCCTCTGTCCTACTGCTCAGATCAGATGTGTTGCTCTCTAAGTTAGCTACCATAACTGCCACCCTGGGATATTTCCCCATCACCTTAGATAATCTAGTTGCCTCTTTCTTTTTTCTATACCGTTTCCTTGATCTCACATATTCCTTTTACCTGGTTTACTCCCTAGGTTCACAGCTGGATACAGAACAATCTAGTCAGCCAAAATAAAATTGATTCAAATTTGGATATGTTTAAAATATTTAATAATAATACAAATTGTGTGTGTCAGATTAATTGCAACAATTAAAATCTGTTTTTAAGGTGATTACTACACCCATCATGCTTTAGTTTGTTAATGTGAGTGACCCACACACCACAGATTCTTGTTTCTTATGCTTTTATTGTGGGTTCTAAGTTAATGAGAGAAATTTTCTTTTCTATTTCATATCTTTATTTTGTGGTTAAACTTGAAATTTTCCTTATTCTTTGTCAGGGATATCAGCTACAACTACACATGCAATACTGAGGTTACCAGAGTTCTTATCCCTGTCTCTTAATTCCTCTGTGGAAATGTAAAAATAAACCTACCATAGGCAAAAAGCCCAAGATTCTTGATAGTTGCATAAATTTTATTTTTGTTTTCCTCATATCTTCAAGCAGCTACAAAATGCTGTCTCTTCTTTCCTTATAACATCTAAAGAGATCTACTCCTCAGTAGTATGTGGATGAGTACATTCTGAGATGGAAACATGATAACAGATTTCTGGAAATAGCTTGATTCACATTCAGATAAGGAGTAAATGTACTAAATTGACGGCAATTATTGACTAATCTTTATTCTCTTCAAATAGAGTCCCTTAGCTCATCTAGAAGACCAGAACTGATCAAACCTTGGCAATTGATTTAATCATTCTGTGGGTAATTTGTTCTTATTTTGTTGTGTTTTACCAGACACTCAGCAAATATAAAGGAATGAACAGTTACTTGGCTGAATAGGACTCATATTAAACATACCTTCAACCACAACTCTTATTTTTGGTAGAATCATTATTCCACTTTCAGAGGTAGCTACTGACATCAATTCTTCATCATTATGGGCTTAATCCACACACATCCTGTTGGAAAAGTCAGTATTTTTGTGTATCTCTTACTTACACATAATGATACACAGCATTGCACTTTCTTATTTCATACCTACTAGAATTAAAACTAAGGGGACGGAGATTTTGTTTTGCATACTACTACTGTATATTAGGTGCTTTGAACAGTTTCTGATACAAAGTAGGCTCCAATAAATGAATAGATAAATGAATATGATATCTTATTTAATCCTGATAGTAACTTTTTTATAATGCTATTTAAAACATTTTTATGTTTTTGTTTTTCTTTTTTGTTTGTTTGAAACAGGGTCTCATTCTGTCACCCTGGCTGGAATGCAGTGGTGTGATCTCAGCTTACTGCAGCGTTGACCTAATGGGCTCAATGATCCTCTTTTGTCAGCCTGCTGAGTAGCTGGGAACACAGACATGTGCCACCACACCTAGCTAATTTTAGTAGGTTTGTAGAGATAGGGTTTTACCACATTGCCCTGGCTGGTCTGAAACTCCTGGACTCAAGCAATCCACCCACCTCAGCCTCCCAAAGTACAGGGATTACAGATCTCAACCACCATGTCCAGCCATCAAAAAGTTGAAGTAGTTTGTTCTTGTTCTCATAGGTACTAGTAACAATTAGCAAGTGTGATTAAAACTTAGATCTATATAACTCCAAGTTTATACTCTTAAAAATATTAAATTGGATTTCATTGAAAGTTTTTTTTTTGCTTAGAATAGTTTCTTTCACATGATAATCACAAAACATGGGAAAATGTTGAATGTGAGCAAAACAAGAAAAAATAAACAAAAGAAAGGTTCCTATGTAAGTTTAAGACACTTTTATTCATTAGTTTTAATCTGAATTCCATTTATTACCCTGTCTTGGCATACAGCTTAATGCTTATTTTTTTTTTTTTTAATTTTTGCTTAACACAATCTACTCTATTGTCTTCTTCTGAGACTTAGGAGAGTTGCCAAAGGGTGTGGTTATCAGTGGTTAGATTTTTAGAAATCACTCGTGCTGTTTACTTCAGCTTTCATTGTAATTAAACAATGATCTGCATTATACATTATCACACTACAAGCCCTAGATAAAATACTATACCTGCATCTGATAAAATGCAGAAGTGAAAAAAAACCTATCAATTAATTTCAGAAATGCGTGGCACAGCTTGTTTCAGCGTCTCAATGTAGCCTGAATAAGCTCAAAGGTATATGTAACTCAGTCTTTCTGGTATTTAACGTTAAGCAGATCCTGTTTCCTATTCCCCAAAAATAAATCACAATTAAAAATCCATTCTGCTGGGCGTGGTGGCTCACTGCTATAATCTCAACACTTAGGAAGGCCAATGTGGGGGCATCACTTGAGGACAGGAGTTCAAAAATCCATTCCTGGTTTAGTTTTTTTTTTTAATTGAGCACAGAGTTTCATTTATAATGGAAGTGCAACAGTATCCTATAAAGAGCAATGAACTTGGCAAAGCTGGTCTACGTCTGAGTCACAGCTTGACCAATTCAATGACTGTGAAACTTTTAGAAAGTCATGCCATTTCTGGGCTCCACTTGGTTCATATGTAAAATGCGGATCAAAATTCATGCATTAATTACTTGGGGACTGTTGTGTGAGCATTAGATGAGAGAATGTATATGAAACAATTTTGTGTTTGTAAAATATAAGACAAATGTCTTTTATTAGTAATAGTATTATAACTAACATTTATATTCATGGCAACTTTCTTGGTGATCTATTCCTAAGCCTTATAAATAGTACAGTATCACACTTTCACTATAACCAACAATAACCAATTCCCCTTTCCCTTCTCATTTTTTCTTTCCTACCTCCATCTAAAAAAAGATATGGGGCATGTTGCCCTAAAATAGACACGTTATAATTAATAAAACATAAATGAAAGGAAGCTTGAATAGTGAAAAGTGAAGACTAACTAAATACTAAGAATTAAGATAGAACATCAAGTTCTGCAAAAACTTGATGGAAATCAAAGTTTGGTAATGGTCATCGCCTGACATTAGGTAAATTTGAGTAAGAAATACAGACATGGACAAAACACATATATTCTTATAAAATGCAATAAATTTCAGGGAGAAAAACTGGATTCTATTATATTATTTTATAAATAACATAAAGAGAACTAGATTCTATAAAACATAAAAACCTCTCTCTGTCTCTATCGTGTTTCGCTCTTGTCATCCAGTGTGATAGCATGATCTCAGCTCACTGCAACCTACTCCTCCCAGGTTCAAGCAACTCTCCTGTCTTAGCCTCCCGAGTAGCTGGGTTTACAGGCACCCACCACATGCCCAGCTAGTTTTTGCATTTTTAATAGAGACAGGGTTCCACTATTTGGCCAGGCTAATCTTGAACTCCTGACCTCAGGTGATCCACCTGCCTCAGCCTGCCAAAGTGCTGGGATAACAGGCGTGAACCACCATGCTGGCCAAAACTCTCTTTTTATTTGTTAAGGGGGTCAGGAACATGTTGTTCTCTGAGGAAGTGTTTGGGTATATTTTAAACACTTATAATTTTCTAAAAATGAATAATCAGGACTTTCATTCATTCATCAATCTACTCATTCATTCAACTAATTAATATTTGAGAGTCTTTATGGGTATACAAAGAAAACTAATAATAGCTAACTTTTATCAAGCGCTTATGTATGATGCTATGATATTACTATCAATCATGCATTTTTGTAAACACTTTAATTGCATGAACTTCATTCATCCTTATAATATCTCTATGGGTAGGAAATATTACCATATCTAATTTCAGATGATGAAACTAAGGAAAAATAAAGTAAGTGACTAGCCTAACTTAGGTCAGTGGTTTGTAAGTAAATGAAAGGATTTCACTCTATAGTTAAGTTTGGGTTTCAGAATGATCACTCTAGCAGCAACATAGGGAATAGACTAGAAGAGCGGATGGTTATCAGTTAAAAGGGGGCTATAGCAATAATTGAATTGCAAAGTCATAGGGACCTAAGATAAGATGCTGAAAAGTAGAAGATGGTATGGATTAAAAACTGCTGTAGATCAAAGATAAAGGATCTGGACAACCACTTGGATGTGTGTGTTTTGAATGAGAAAGCTGTATTTTAGAATGTTTTTCCAGATTTCTGTACAGATTCAAATCTGTACATGAAGACTTTGAGGTTTCTGAAAAATGGCAGATATTCTGTAGGCAGATAAATATGTGGGCCTGGAATTTAGGCACAAGTTCTGGGCTGGAACTCTGGACTTCTTAAAGCCAAAAGAATGGGTAAAAAAAAAATGGTATCTAGTAATAGTAATAAAAGAGAACTACACATTCAGTTCTAAGGAACACGGCATTTAGGGAGCTGTCAATGAAGAAGAGAAGCCTTCATAAAGACTGAGAGTGACTAGAGAGAAAGACAACAGGAGATATTTGTGTCATAGAATAAGGAAGGGGATAATTTGATAAGAGAGGGCATGACCAACAGCATAAAATGTGTTTCAAGGTTAATTTAGCTAAGATCAGAAAGTGAACATTCAATTTGACAATAATGGAGGGAATCTTTCACTTATTTATTCAACTAATATTAAATGAGAGATTACTATCAAACACCATGCAGGAAACCAGGAATATAATTTTAGCAGAATAGATATTGCCTCTGACTTCATGATGCTTGATCTAATGGTGAGCATTAATCAAGTAATCACTCAAGTAATCACCCAGAATTTAGAGACATCAGCCTGAATAGTGGGAATTGCAGAAGAGAAGCCCCCAGTAAAGAGTATCTTTGAAGAGCCACATAAAATCAACTTCCTTATGAGCTTGTTCAGGGAATGCAAATCAATTTAAGATGCTCCAGGTTCAATTATGACATTTACTGCCCTTTGGTCTCTTCTTTCCGAGCCATACCTTTCTTCCCCTACTCTGTTGGAAACCTAGGTGCAAAGTAAGGAAGAAGAAGGCCTAAAACAGGCCCAAAGTAGGGGAAAAAACAATGCATTCTAAAATCGAATTTGAAGTTTTGATCAGTATCTTGAAACAGGGCATTCTAATTATTGAATGGAGACTGAGGTTGAGACTTAAGCTAAAAGCATGACTACCTATTATTTAATAGTCAGCAGAAAAGCTGAGGAATTGGTCAAGGTTTTGCTTGAGGGCAAGGAAAATGACTGTGAATGTTTAAATTATCCATGGGAAAAAAAAAAGTGTTACCTTTGCTATTATGTCAGGAGTCACTCACTAGGGAGAGCTGCAGCAGACTGAAGAGCAGATGAAAAGTGAGGAGTGAAAATAAGTAGGAGTTCCTTTTCCAAAAATACTTAAAAATAGGGAAAGTATGGAATGAGAGAGAGGCAGACTATGTAGAGTTTTGTTTGTTGTTTGTTTTTGTTTTTTTAAGGCAAAATTGCACTCTGTCACCCAAGCTGGAATGCAGTGGTGCAACCATGGCTCACTGTATCCTTGACCTCTGAGGTTCAAGCAATTCTCCCACCTCAGCCCCCCGAGTAGCTGGGACTACAGGCACATGCTACCATGCCTGGCTAATTTATTTTTATTTTTTGTAGAGATGGTGTATTAGTCCATTCTCAAGCTACTATAAAGAACTGTCCAAGACTGGGCAATTTATAAAGGAAAGAGGTTTAATGTGCTCAGAGTTCCATATGACTGGGGAGACCTCAGGAAACCTATAATCATGGCAGAAGGGGAAGCAGACATGTCCTTCTTCACCTGGTGACAGGAGAGAGGAGAATGAGAACCAAGCAAAAGTGTAAGCCCCTTATAAAACCATCACATCTCATGAGAAGTAACTCACTATCACAAGAACAGGATGGGGGAAACCACCCCCATGGTTCAGTTACCCCCCAACCAGCTCCCTCCCAAGATATGTGGGGATTGTGGGAACTGCAGTTCAAGATGAGATTTGGGTGGGGACACAGCCACACTGTATCAGACAGGATCTCACTATATTGCCAGGGCTTGTCTCAAACTCCTGGGCTCAAGCAGTCTTCCTGCCTTAACCTCCTAAAGTGCTGGAATACAGGCATGAGCCACAGTGCCTGATCATTATTTTTTAATACTGAAAATATCTGAGCATTTTTGTATACTAAGAGCAAAGAATAGAGAAAGTTGATTTTACAAAATAGAGAGTGGATGATTCTTGTATGAATATTTATTCTTGAGTTATTTTAAGAATTTGTGTTTAAACAAACCCCTTTATTTTTAGATCATGAATATTAACAGCATAATCAAGAAGTTGTGTGGTTTCTTTACCTTAGAAATTACCTTTCTTTTCAGAATGTTGAAGTTTATTCTTTGTCATCACTTTTACTGGTAAAATTATTCTATTTTAATTGTGGGAAATTTATCCATAACTCAGGTCTTACATGGGATCTTGAAGCGTTGAATAAATGTGTAAGCTCCATGGCAAAGTTTGTTTTATTCTCTTTTACTATATAAATTATATTCACTACAGCATTCCCAGTCGCTGGACCCAGGAGCTGATGAATAGTATATGTTAAACTATATTGGGGGAATTAAAAGTAGTAGCTGAAATTTAAGGTAGTGGATGAATAATAGCTAAGTGAATGGTCCCATATAGAAAACAGTAATACCAGGTAACAGTCTGCTCAAGCCAGTCAGTTTTAAAAGTCAGAGATTAAGAAGCCTGAAAAACAATTTGATCTTCAAATGAACATTACTTATATATTTATTGAATATACTTTAATGTGAAGATTTATTTAATTTGATTTAAAAAGAAACTGATGAATGGATTCACTTATATTTTGTCTTTACCAAAAAACTCTGTAAAATAGTTAAGATGGGCAAAGAAATAAAGAAGAGGACAAATGTGTCCAAGTTACTGTCATTAAGCCAATGTGGGGACAACAATAAAATCCAAGATTTGAGATAGAAAGATATTATGTAATATAAGTTTCTGGAGTCACTACATTCCTTCGAATGTTTTTAAAGAGAAGGCTCTCTATATTCCAAAAGTACTATCTCCTACTTTGACCTGAGTACTACTCCCTTAAATAGAGGAAATGAACTCAGTCATTGTAAACCTTTGCTTATTCATTCAGCCATACCATTTTTTTATTTACTTTTTTAATGTATGAAATTTAACAAAATGAGTATTATGAACTATGTAAATATAGAATTCTGACACTGGAAGTTATGGGTTGAACTCAGCAAAGAGATCATGATTACAGCTTTTTTAATTGTAGCTTTTTCCTCTGTACTTTTATCATGTGACTGGCACCCCTATTTATTATGAACTATTTACAAAATTTAACCACTGATTTTAACTGTAATTATTATTATATTTATAAAAAACTGGTTAAGCAGCTATAGTTCGTTACTCACAAAGTTACAAGTTCTCTATAAAAAAAAAAAGGTGATAATTATCATAGGAAAACTTACATTTTGCATACAAACTAAAAGAGCACAAGAGTGACACTTCTTAATATTTAAGATGTGAAAAATAGCTGTTTAGGATTTTCAGCTTCCATATTCAATAAGCCTTTCAATCAGATTATCCTAGTATTTCCTGTATACTAAACAATGATGAAACAAGAATAGGAAATGTAAGTCACACATTCCCTATTGGGAGATGCTATTATTTAACTATTTTCAGTAGTACTACTTGCTTCCTCGACTGAGGTTTTAAGCAGCAATCTACCCTTAAGTTAGCATTTCAGAGGAAGAGATGTACGTTTTCCTTTCAGTCATTTTATTATTTTTTAAAGTATACCATTCTTAGTCTGGATTATTAAAACAACTTCTTGTATACACTAAAATAAATTTGAGGAATATCTCTGGGTTTGCAGATTATTTAAACTCACATGTGCTTTTGCTAACAGTTTCAAGACTCCTCCTTTCCATGTCTCTCCTCACATTTCTCATTTGTTTCATTTTTATGTATATTAGAAATAAAATCGCCTAATTATAGCAGAAACTCTCGAAAACTCTTAACCTTCCCATACTTCCTGTGTACTTATCATTCCAGTATACTTCATTTTTGTGCATGCCAGTGGAGTCCTGCTTTGGAGGGTTGGGCTGGGGCTAGAGGTGGGAATGTTAGAGAGCTGTAAGTGCTTGACAGTTCATGGTTCTGGAGTGCCCTTCAGCCAATACCAGAAGGGAATTGGAGGATAAATATTTTAGCGTCCTCACTTGTTGGGTGGATAACTGCATGGCCTCTCAAAGTTCTGCAGAATAGACCCTCAGTTGCCCATAGTAATAATCAGCTGGAAAATGAACCTTGCACTCCCCCTTTGTCTCAGTTTCTCATTCTCCTAATAATGCTTCCTGAAATCATTCTCTAAATAAACTTACACTGCCATTCTTGTTCCTGGGGCTGCTTTTAGAGAACACAAACTAAGACATAAGTATTCACAATGAGAACTTACATATTAATGTAAGGCAAACACTAATCAAATCTAAAGATATTGATTGAAAAGATTAATAATAATTAAAAAGTAGTAACATTTCATAAATGCTTGTTTTGTAATTATGTGCCAGTAACCAGCCTAGATGGCTTTCTACATATTATGTAATTCTCCCAGTATTTCTCTCTATGAGATTGTATTATATTCCCATTTTATAGATGAAAAAACTAAGGCCTAAAGATAGCAAGTCATTGTACTGAGGCTTCGTAGCTAGTAATTATTAGAGCCAGGATTTGAAATCAGCTCTCTTAACTGTCACTCAGCAGAAAGTCCCCACAAATTGAAAATTCCTTAAACAAATTAGGTCCCCTCAGGGGATATTAGTATATGTGTGTGTATACATGAACAAGAATGTACACACACACACATACACACATTCAGTATATATATATATATATATATATATATATATATGTATATGTATATATCATAATACATATATTTCAGGATGTATTTGATTATATTTATCTAACAATTCCTGTAATATTTGTATAATTTTTATATTTCATCTCTTCTGTACTTAATATTGGTTGATGTTGCTAAAAGTTTCAAGATAAATGCAAATAAAGATATTTATTTTCTTTAAAAAGTAATTGTATTTTAACCATGGACAATAGTAACTGTTATAAAGAATCCTTCGAAGGAACAAATGTAACTTGAGGCTTTATAGTCACATGTGTCATCCACCATCTGCAAAGTCCAATTGGTTGAAGTAATAAGATGATAAATCATTTGCAGAAAAATTTTATTTTTGCTTTGCTTTAAAAGGAGGAATTTTTTTATTTTATATAGAAATGGAGCCAAAACTCATACCAACAAATTCCAGATTAAACTCATGCTTATTAAATAGCAAAGAACTTGGCTTTCTTATCAGTCATTGGTTTAAAATTAATCAGAGAAGATTGTATAATCACTGGAATCTTGCTGTGATAGAAGCAGAAATATAACTGGTTCTCCATATCTGCAGTTTCCACAGCCCAACCAACACCACATCAAAAATATTTTTTAAAATAAGTAAAAAGTGACTACAATAATAAAAAATAAATTAAAAAACAATATAGTATAATAACTACTTATAGAGCAATTACATAGTATTAGGTATTTTAAATAACATAGAAATGATTTAAAGTATATGGGAAGATGTGCAGAGGTTATATGCAAATACAGTGTCATTTTATTATAAAGGATTTGAACATCCATAGATTTTGTTATCTGTGGGTGTCCTTTGAACCAATCTCCATGGATATCAATGGACAACTATATCTGTTTCTCTAGATATACCCAAAGTCAGAGGAAAAATAAAAGACAGCTTTTCATATTAAGTTTGTAATGATTAACCAAGTTACTGTTATAAAATGCAAAGTCAATATTTAAAAATGCAAATTTTTAATTTATTTTCTAAAGGAATGAATATTATTAGTAAAAAAAAAAAAAAAAGATACTTTAAAAAGTGCTATGCAATTACCTATACGAAGTTCTGCCAAAAAATTTTTATTTAGTGATTGTAGTTTATTTGTAAAACCAATTTGATCTTCTATAAAATAACAGAACACATATATCTCTCCAGTTCTAATAAGTAATTGCTCTTTTGTCATACTTTGCATATAGTTAGTTACAAACATATCCGTCACTTCAACTAAAGTTTGATCTTGGAGTAGGTAGTATTGCCAGATTTTGGGGCACAGGGGAGTGTTCAGCTCCCCTTAGAGGATGTTTTTCCAGGCTTTTGGTCTCTCACTCACCCAAGAATGGGAGAGGGGACCAAGACACAGTGCACTCACAAGAAATTATCAGACCCTAAAGAGTTTTTTCAGAAAAGTGATTTATTTAGGCAAAAAGAAAGAGAGAGAGAGAAAAAAAGGAGAAAGATAAAAGAGAAACAGCTAACTCTCACACTGAGTGAGAAGAGTTCCCAGAGGGGGAAAACCAAGAAGGAAATCTCCTCTCACATTGAGAGAATCCAGAAAGACGGAATCCAGGAGAGAGAAAGCAGCTTCCACACTGAGTGGAAGGGGACCCCAGTATGGAATCCCAGAGAGGAAGGCAGCTTCCATGAGGATTGTGGAAGGGGATACACACATGCAGTCCAAGGAGATGTGGAAGAAGAGGACTTTTAACCTGGGAGGAATTCCCATCTTATCCAAGGTCCCTGGACAATGAAAGGAGTTCCTTTAAACTTCCGCTGGAGTGACTGATCTTTGTTCCTTTCCTGTACACAAAAATTAAAACAAAGACCTCTAATCCCTGGATGGAGAGAGAGGGGAGGGCAGGACACTGGGAAGTTCTTGCCCTTGAAACTATGCTCCATTGTGGACCCAGGAAGAGAACACATGCCCTCACTAGCACAAAGCTTTCAGAGGAAATCTTTGCTGTTCTTCAGCCTCCACAGGTGATACCCTGGCAAACAGGCTCTGGAGTGAACCTCCAGCAGACTCCAGGAGCTCTGCAAAGAGGGGCCTGACCGGTAGAAGGAAAACTAATAAACAGAAAATAATAGCCTCAACATCAACAAAAAGGACATCCACACAAAAGTCCCATCTGAAAGTCACCAATGTCAAAGACCAAATGTAGATAAATCCATGAAGATGAGGAAAAACCAGTGCAAGAAGGCTGAAAATTCCAAAAACTAGAATGCCTCTTCTCCTCTAAAGGATCACAACTCCTCACCAGCAAGGGAACTAAACTGGACAGATAACGCATTTGATGAATTGGCAGAAGCAAGCTTCAGAAAGTGGGTAATACCAAACTCCTCTGAGCTAAAGGAGTATATTCTAACCCAATGCAAGAAAGCTAAGAACCTT
Source organism: Sapajus apella (assembly GCF_009761245.1). Classification (NCBI taxonomy): domain Eukaryota; kingdom Metazoa; phylum Chordata; class Mammalia; order Primates; family Cebidae; genus Sapajus; species Sapajus apella. The sequence goes on from NW_022436942.1 coordinate 47,342,609, forward strand.
AAATAAAGGTTAGAGGAATTGCTAACTAGAATAACCAGTTTAGAGAAGAACATAAATGACCTGATGGAGCTGAAAAACACAGCACAAGAACTTCTTGAAGCATACACAAGTAACAACAGCTGAATTGATCAAGCAGAAGAAATGATGTCAGATATTGAAGATCAAGTTAATGAAATAAAGCATGAAGACAAGATTAGAAAAAAAAAAAAAAAGGAAAGAACAAAGCTTACAACAAACATGGGACTACATGAAAAAAACAAACCTGCATTTGATTGGTGTACCTGAAAGTGATGGGGAGAATGAACCAAGTTGGAAAACACTCTTCAGAATATCATCCAAGAGAACTTCCACAACCTAGCAAGACAGGCCAACATTCAAGTTCAGGAAATACAGAGAACACTGCAGAGGTACTCCTTGAGAAGAGCAACCCCAAGACACGTAATTGTCAGATTCATCATGGTTGAAATGAAGGAAAAAATGTTAAGGGCAGCCAGAAAGCAAGCTTGGGTACCCACAAAGCAAAGCCCCTCAGACTAACAACAGATCTCTCTGCAGAAACCCTACAAGCCAGAAGAGAGTGGGGGCCAATCTTCAACATTATTAAAGAAAATAATTTTTAACCCAGAATTTCATATCCAGTCAACTAAGCTTCATAAGTGAAGGAGAAATAAAATCATTTACAGAGATGCAAATGCTGAGAGATTTTGTCATGACCAGGCCTGCCTTCCAAGAGATCCTGAAGGAAGTACTAAATATGAAAAGAAAAAAATGGTACCAGCCACAGTAAAAAACATACCAAATTGTAAAGACGTTTGACACTATGAAGAAACTGCATCAACTAACAGGCAAAATAATCAGCTAGCATCATAATGACAGGATCAAGTTCACACGTAACGATATTAGCCTTAAATATAAAAGGGCTAAATGCCCCAATTAAAAGACAGACTGGCAAATTAAATTGAGTCAAGACCCATTGGTGTGCTGTATTCAGGAGACTCACTCATGTGCAAAGACACACATAGGCTCAAAATAAAGGGATAGAGAAATATTTATCAAGCAAATGAAAAGCAAAAAAAAGCAGAGGTTGCAATCTTAGTCTCTGATAACACAGACTTTAAACCAACAAAGATCATAAAAGACAAAGAAGGACATTACATACTGGTAAAGATATCAATGCAACAAAAAGAGCTAACTGTCCTAAATATACATGCACCCAATAGAGGAGCACCCAGATTTATGAAGCAAGTTCTTAGAGACCTACAAAGAGACTTAGACTCCCACACAATAATAGTGGGAGACTTTAATACCCCACTGTCAATATTAGACAGATCAACAGGGCAGAAAATTAACAAGGATATTCAGGACTTGAACTCAGCTCTTGACCAAGTGGGCCTAATAGACATCTACAGAACTCTTCACCCCAAATCAACAGAACACACATTCTTCTCAACACCACATTGCATTTATTCTAAAATTGACCACATAACTGGAAACACTCCTCACCAAATGCAAAAGAATGGAAGTCATAACAAACAGTCTCTCAGAACACGATGCAATCAAATTAGAACTCAGGATTAAGAAACTCACTCAAAACTGCACAACTACATGGAAACTAAACAACCTGCTCCTGAATGACTACTGGGTAAATAATGAAGTTAAGGGAGATATATACAAGTTCTTTGAAACCAATGAGAAAACGACACAATGCAACAGAATCTCTGGGACACAGCTAAAACAGTGTTTATAGGGAAATGTATAGGACTAAATGCCCAGAGGAGAAAGCGGGAGAAATCAACATTCTAACATCACAATTAAAAGAACTAGAGAAGCAAGAGCAAATAAACTCAAAAGCTAGCAAAATACCATAGATAACTAAGATCAGAGCAGAACTGAAGGAGATAGAGACACACACAAAAAAAAACCCTTCAAAAAAATCAATAAGTGCAGGAGCTGGTTTTTTGAAAAGACTAACAATATAGACCACTAACCAGACTAATAAAAAAGATAAGAGAAAAGAATCAAATAAACACATTAAAAAATGATAAAGGGGAGATCAACACTGATCCCTCAGAAATACAAACTACCGTCAGAGAATACTATAAATACCTCTGTGCAAACAAACTAGAAAATCTTGAATAAATTGATAAATTCCTGGACACATACATCCTCCCAAGACAAAACCAGGAAAAAGTCAAATCCCTCAATAGACCAATAACAAGTTCTGAAATTACAGCAGTAATTAATAGATTACCAACCAAAAAAAGCCCAGGACCAGATGGATTTACAGCCGAATTCTACCAGAGGTACAAAGAGGAGTTGGTACCATTCCTTCTGAAACTATTCCAAATAACAGAAAAAGAGGAACTCCTTCCTAACTCATCTTATGAGGCCAGCATCATCCTAATACCAAAACCTGGCAGAAAAACAACACAAAAAGAAAATCAGGCTAATATCCCTGATGAACATCAATGAGAAAATCCTCAATAAAATACTGGAAAACTTAATCCAGAAGCACATCAAAAAGCTTATCCACCACAATTAAGTAGTCTTCATCCCTGAGATGCAAGGCTGGTTCAACATAGGCAAATCAATAAACATAATCCATCATATAAACAGAACTAATGACAAAACACGTGATTATCTCAATAGATGCAGAAAAGGCCTTTGATAAAATTCAACAATGCTTCATGCTAAAAACTCTCAATAAACTGGATGTAGATGGAGCATATCTCAAAACAATAAGACCTATTTATTACAAACCCACAGCCAATATCATACTGATGGGCAAAAGCTGGAAGCACTCTCTTTGAAAACCAGCACAAAACAAGGATACTCTCTCTCGCCACTGCCATTCAACATAGTATTGGAAGTTCTGGCCAGGGCAATCAGACAAAAGAATGAAATAAAGGATATTCAAATAGGAAGAGAGGAATTCAAATTGTCTCCATTTGCAGATAACATGATTGTATATTTAGAAAACCTCATTGTCACAGCCCCAAATCTTCTTAAACTGATAAGCAACTTCAGCAAAGTCTCAGGATGCAAAGTGAATGTGCAAAAATTACAAGCATTCCTATACACCAATAATAGACAAACAGAGAGCCAAATCATGAGTGAACTCCCATTCACAATTGCTACAAAAAGAATAAAATACCTAGGAATACAACTTACGAGAGATATGAAGGACCTCTTCAAGGAGAACTACAAACCACTGCTCAAGGAAATAAGAGAGGACACAATCAAATGAAAAAACATTTCATGCTCATGGATAGGAAGAATCAATATCCTGAAAATGGCCATACTGCTCAAAGTGATTTACAGATTCAATGCTATCCCCATCAAACTACAATTCACTCTCTTCAAAGAATTAGAAAAAAAAAAAACCCTGCTTTAAGTTTTATATGGAACCGAAAAAGAGCCTGTATAGCCAAGACAATCCTAAGCAAGGAGAACAAAGCTGGGAGCATCACACTACCTGACTTCAAACTATACTACAAGCCTACAGTAACCAAAACAGCATGGTACTCATACCAAAACAAATATATAGACCAATGGAACAGCACAGAGGCCTCAGAAATAATGCCATACATCTACGACCATCTGATCTTTGACAAATCTGACAAAAACAAGCAATGGGGAAGGAATTTCCTATTTAATAAATGATGTTGGGAAAAACAGCTAGCCATATGCTGAAAACTGAAACTGGACCTCTTCCTTACACCTTATACAAAAATTAACTTAAGGTAGACTGAAAACTTAAATATAAGACCTAAAACCATAAGAATGCTAGAAGAAAACCTAGACAATACCACTCAGGGCATAGGCATGGGCAAAGGCATCATGACTAAAACACCAAAATCAATTGCAACAAAAGCCAAAATAGACAAATGGGATCTAATTAAACTTAAGAGCTTCTGCACAGCAAAAGAAACTACCATCAGAGTGAACAAGAAACCTACAGAATGAGAGAAAAAATTTCAATCTATCTATCTGACAAAGGGCTAATAGAATCTACAAGGCATTTAAACAAATTTATAAGAAAAAGAACAAACAAATCCAGCAAAAAGTAGGTGAAGGATATAAACAGACATTTCTCAAGGAAGATATTTATGTGGTCAACAAACATGAAAAAAAACCTCATTCTCATTGGTCGTTAGAGAAATGGAAATCAAAACCACATTGAGATACCATCTCACGCAGCTAGAATGGCAATCATTTAAAAATTCAGTAAACAACAGATGCTGGAGAGGATATGGAGAAATAAGAACACTTTTACACTGTTGGTGGGAATGTCAATTAGTTCAACCATTGTGGAAGACAGTGTGGCGATTCCTCAAGGATCTAGAACTAGAAATACCATTTGATGCAGCAATCCCATTACTAGGTATATACCCAAAGGATTATAAATCATTCTACGGTAAAGACACATGCACACATATATTTATTGCAGCACTATTCACAATGGCAAAGACTTGGAACCAACCCAAATCCCCATCAATGATGGACTGGATAAAGAAAATGTGGCACAATTCACCCCGGAATACTATACAGCCATAAAAAGGGATGAGTTCATGTCCTTTGCAGGGACATGGATGAAGCTGGAAACCATCATTCTCAGCAAACTAACACAGGAATAGAAAACCAAACACCATATGTTCTCACTCATAAGTGGGGGTTGAACAATGAGAACACTATACAGCAGGGGGAACATCACCAACCAGGGCCTGTTGGGGGTGGGGGACTAGGGGAAAGATAGCATTAGGAGAAATACCTAATGTAGGTGATGGGTTGATAGGTGCAGCAAACCTCCATAGCACCTGTATACCTATGTAACAAACCTGCATGTTCTGCACATGCATCACAGAACTTAAATTATAATTTTAAAAAAGCAAAAAAAAAAAAAGTGCACATTATTTGATGTGGTGAAAATTAAAGAGGCTATTCTCTTAGGAAGTTACATAGATTAAACATACAAATTGATTTAAGAATAACTTAGATAAGTTAATGAAAGATAAGTTCACAGGTCATTGAGGGAAGCTTTGTGTAGTAGCAGGAAAATTTTTAACCTTTTAAATGTACATCACAGTGAGCAGCCATCTTTCAAAAAACATCTTGGTACTACTGGAAGAGAAAGAATATTGCAATAGAACTTTGTTTGAGTATTATAATTCTTTCACATTTATATAAGTTGTTAATAAAAGTGAATCAATAAAAGTGATTAATAAACGTAAATCTTGACTATCAGTTTTTAAAAGGTGACACAAATTTAGTCAATTATGGGATTTATGAACAGTAACTTCCATAGTTATGCAATAAAATAAAATATTGATTACCGACCGGAAGATTTTATTGAATTTGTATGCACATAGCAAAGTTAGTGAAACTTCTCTGGCAAATTTTATCAGAACATTACATGAACTGAGGCCAAAAAATATTCAGCATGATTTATCCAGTTTGGCTGATATAATAAACTAAATCTCAAATCTACATCTGGTGATTTGCTTTTCAGAGGCTATCTTTAACTATAATTTTATATTTCCAAAAATAGATGTTGGAAGAAGCCAAAATTCAGTTGGTCTATTTCCTAGCATTCTTACTAGTGCATAAAGTTTTGATTATTTGTGAAATGAATTTAGAACCGTGTCACAGGGACTCAGATGAAGTCTCTGACTGCATTCATGAGACTGAATTCTTACAGAGGGCCTAAACAATGCATTCAAGTTAAATTCTCATCAAGAAGAAAGATAATTATCCATGAAATGATACAAGAAATAACACATTATCACAATTCCTTTCTTAGATCTAAACTCCTTAAAGGCAGGTATCATATTTTATGCTTCTTATGTAACCACATCCACAACATTTAACACACCACTGATTGCATTAGGCGCTCAATGAATACTCATTGTATGACTTATTTTACTTTATAGATTTGGAAGGTACTCTTAAATTTATTTTACACCTGGTCATTTATTCTGTGCTCTTCCATTATTGATATTAAAGTGATACTAGGAATTTTAACTGTATTAGGCTACTGCCTACCACCGTTCTTTTACTGTTTCAGTCTCCTTAAGTCATTTTAAGTGATAAAAGAGAACAGATATTTTCACGTGTCAGAATTTTAGGAGTTTTTGAAATACCACCTTATCTTTTGGAATTGTGGGATTGTAGCTTTGGAGAGCTCTCAAATCAGCTCAAGGAAAGATATCTGATGAAACTTTATAAGCTACATATTCTTTCTCTAATTGCAACATTCCATAGACTCTAGTAAATTTCAGTAAGTCTCCACCTTCATCAGCATAACAGGCATTAATAAGAGAGATGGGAGGAGTAAGTCACCAATGTTACCTTCATCTTTAATTTGGCCTAGGAACACTCACATTTTTCTGTAATTCTCTAATTCTTGACATAAAATATCTTTTCTTGAGCAGTACTAGGGTTCTAGATGGCCTGGAGATTTCTTTAACATCTTAGCACTAAAGGATTTGTTTCGATTTTTCCCTGTAGACTGTGCAATTAGATTAGGCAAGTACCTATATATGCAAAAACCCTATATGTCAAGTTTAGGGGGAGTTTGATGGCCAATTATTTTAAGATAATAGAAAATGCAGGTGATTGTTATGTGTTCAATATAATAAATAAGACAATTTAGGATGATAGAATCCAGGAATCGTGCCTAGTTTAACAGAAGAGGTAATAAATAACACCAACCAAAGCAGATTTGAAAATCTTTGCCAATCCTTATTGGCATCCCTTCAGAAAGCTTACTTATTTTCTACAACACTAATTTAAACAACCCAAGCTTAAAGACCTGATATCTAATTAGGTACTACTCAACTTATAAATGAGGTAGTAATTTTATTTAGAATGTGTAAGGAAAACACTAACACCATTCAGTACTGTATTTTATGCCCCCCCCATTCGGAATTCAAGCCTCAACACCTCTTCTCCTTCTCTTATAGCACTTGCCATCTGTACCAAATCAGGACATTTTATTAAATAGTTTTGCAGTGAATGCACTTCCTTTTCTAGCAAATAGAAATTAGTTTGCTCCCATTGGTCTTGCATCTTAGTTTTGCAGAGCTGATCTGAGTATTACTCTCCTTAGCTGAGTTCAGAAAAACACAAAGTAAGTCAAGAAGGTGGTGTAAAGTCCACTAGCGATGATGACAACGGTCTGGATGAGAAAATAATAGACTGATATCCAGTAGTTTTTTTTTTTAATGAAACTGGTGGTTGAATCACTCTGGAAGGACAAAGTCTTGCTTGAAGCCATCTGTTTATAAAGATCTTTTCCTCGCTTTTTAGCCTGTCAGGTTCACTGAGGCCAGCCAGGGTTCAGGAGGCCGGGAAAGGCCATTTATAATGCTCAGGCAACCTCTGGTCACAGGTGAAAAATCAGGCAAGAGACAGAAAATATGTAAAATGTACTCAATCAAATTATTTTAAAGTATATTTTATTCATTCATTCATTTTTATTTTAATGGAAAACTAAATAAATAAATAAATAAATAACCAAGAAACTACATTTAGGCTTCTACAGGATCCAAGTTCTTAGTGTTCCTTAAAATAGAAATGCCTCTTATATTACAAATCATTTGATCCATGGAAATAAAGGTAGCTACTCATTTATTTCAGTTCCTGCCCCTTCCCAACTTGGTTTAGAAGCAGAAACTACGTTTGCCCTCTTTGAACTAAAGCAAAGCAGCACGACTCTGACATGGGGTAACTTCTCCAAAAGCACTCATTAAATCTCTCTTTCTTCTCAAGATGAAAAAGATCTTTAAAAAACAAACTGAGGTTTTATATCTGCAGGTATTACATTCTCCCTTTGCATTTTCTTTAGTTCAATGTAGGATTTGTATGGTTTATTACAACGTCTTTCATGTAGCAGATCTAAAACCCCTTTGTGAAGTAGAAGATAATGGCATAGTGTGCTATAGGTTTTAAAAGATCCTGTTTTTTTAAGCCAGCAAGCTGCCCTTTGCAGAGAGAAGCTGCCGTGCCGATGTGAAAAGTTTCTTTTTCTGGCTTTGGTTTAATTCTCCATTCATTTTAGGAATTGCTTTCTATAAATACATTGTTTGGTGGCCATTTTTTCCTCTCTATCAGGCCTAAAGCAGAAGTTGCCAAATTTAAGGGTAAATAAGAGCCACCTGGAGTATTTACTAAACTGCTTATTCCTGGGTCCCTCAGCTAATACACTGATTGAGTATCCTGGGGAGTGGGGCCCAGAAACCTACTTTGTCTTTCTTTTGAGATGGAATCTCATTCTTGTTGCCCAGGCTGGAGTGCAGTGGTGCAATCTCTACCCACTGCAACCTCTGCCTCCTGGGTTCAAGCGATTCTCCTGTCTCAGCCTCCTGTGTAGCTGAGATTACAGGTGCCCACCACCACGGCCAGCTAATTTTTGTACTTTTAGTAGAGACAAGGTTTGGCCATGTTTGCCAGGCTGGTCTCGAACTCCTGACCTCAGGTGATCCACCCTCCTTGGCCTCCCAAAGTGCTGCGATTACAGGCGTGAGCCACTGTGCCCGGCCGAGGAACCTACTTTTTTTTTTTTTCCCATTTATTTATTTTATTGCATTTTAGGTTTTGGGGTACATGTGAAGAACATGCAAAATTGTTGCATAGGAACACACGTGGCAGTGTGATTTGCTGCCTTTCTCCCCATCACCTACATCTGGCAATTCTCCCCTTGCTATCTCTCCCCAGCTTCCCACCCCCCACCGTCCCTCCCCTGTTTCCCCCCAACTGACCCCAGTGTGTAGTGCTCCCCTCCCTGTGTCCATGTGTTCTCATTGTTCAACACCCGCCTATGAGTGAGAACATGCGGTGTTTGATCTTCTGCTCTTCTGTCAGTTTGCTGAGAATGATGGTTTCCAGGAAACCTACTTTTTAAGTGAGCACTCAGTTGATTTTGATGCAAAGGGATCGTTTAGAGAACACTGTCCAAAACTAATTCTAGAAAAACGTGAACATGAAAGTATTAAGCAGTTTTCTTTGCAAGATAGTTTCTGACTGTTGAAATCTCTTTTATTCCAAATAGTCATAAATAAAGAAGTAAATTATTTTTTAAAGGAAAAAAAGATTTAAGAGAAAGTGCCACTAGTTGGCTTGCCAATTAGTATGATGAATATTATGCACAAACATGAAATGGAAAAGCAAATTAATCCACTTGTTGATTACAAGGCACTACAGAGATTTCATGAAACCTAATTATATGTCATGAAGTCCAGTTCTTACAGAGTCTTGGTAAAGATAAACCTACAGATTAGACTGTAGATTAATAAGATTCTGCTGTGTGTTCCAACTTGTTGGCTGTCAAGTCAGCATTATACTACATGCAGAGATGGCAAAATGCCTACCATTCTATTATAAATGTTGACATGTTCTCCACTCAGAAACCTAACACAGACTTACATCCTTCCCTACTTGAGTTCAGTTCATGGCCTGTTGAAGGGAAAAATGATAGTAGGCCATTGTTGACAGCACCTGGAAACCAGGCACACCTGGAGACCCTTCAGTGAAACCCAGGAATGGGAAAGAGAATATAAAACATCTGAAGTATTCTGGTGGGCCACACAGTTATGCTGCTCAAACTTGCTCTGCCAGCTGCTGGTAATGTTGCCAGCTATGAGGAATTGGCAGGCAATCTACAACACCTTGAGAAATGACAAAGTCTACCTCTTGTAGTTCCATGTTACACAAACAGACCCATAATTAATTAATTTGGATATATACATGCTTGCTTAGCTGGTTTTAGTGTCAAAGTCAGAAGTTTTCAACTCTGTGAAATTGAATATTGCTAAGAAAAATGAACTATCATCGAATCAATCAATTATAGCAGTAGTGAAGAAATTAGAGGAAGTATAGTGAGGTAAATAGGTAAACAGGTTCTGCATTTAGAATGCCAAAATTAATAGACTAGCTCCACCAGTATCTACCTCTGAGCCATTCAGCATATTAATGGAATATTCTGTGTTTCAACTTCTTTATGTATAAAATGGAGAGAGGAGATGCCATACTTATGTATGAAGTATCATAAAATTCTTAAGAGGATCAAATTAGTTAACACGTATAAAGCGGTTATCATAGTGCAGGGCACAGAATAGGGGCTCAATAAATGTGAGCTTTTAAAAAAAATTGTTGTTGTTGTTGCTATTCTTAGAGAAAATAGGTGGAAAAAGCATCATTCTCAACTTGTAGATGTTTTAAATCAACTATATTGAGGTATACTTTTACATATAACAAAATACATGTTTTAAGTGTATAATTCATTGATGAATGTATACAGCTATATGACCAGCATTTTCACCAGGTGTGGTTCATGCCTGTAATCCTAGTGATTTGGGAGGCCAAGATGGGAAGATTGCTTCAGACCAGGAGTTTGAAACCAGCTGGGCAATATAGCGAGAACTTGTCTCTAAAAAAAAATAAAATAAAAATTAGCCAGGCAAGGTGATTCACATCATGCAGGAGCCTCAGCTATTCAGGAGGCTAAGGCAGGAGGATTGCTTCAGTCCAGGAGTTTAAGGTTGCAGTAAGCTAAGATTGTGCTGCTGCACTATAGCTTGGGTGAGAGAAGATAGCAAAACCTTATCTCTAAAGTAAGATACGCATATATCTTACTTTGTATATATATATACATATATATATATATACACATATATATATAATCTCCATTATTCCAGAAAATTCCCTAATGTGCTTTGCAATGTTAAACACACCCCACCCACACCCAAGGAAACAGTAAAAACCATAGCTTTACTTTTGCCTATTTTAGAACCTTATATAAATGGAATCATATAGGATGCACACTTTTGTATCTGGCTTTTTTTAGTCACCATGATAGTTTTGAAATTCATCTTCAATGTTATATATATCAATGGTTTCTTTGTAACAAAATATTGCTAAATTTTCTATTTTTTAAAATATGCCACAGTTTAATAAAATGCTGATGAACACGGAGGTTATATAGATTGTTCAGGTTTTCGTTACTGTAAAAAAAACTTACAACAGTCTTGTACCTATGTCTTTTTGTAAATAAATGTTTTCATTTATTTGGTGTAAATGCCTAGAAATTGAATTGTTGGGATATAGGTTAGATGTATGTTTAAGTTTATAAGAAACTGCAAACTATTTTCCAAAGTAGCCTCATTTTACACTCCCACCAGTGATGTATGAGATACCTTTAATCCAGATCACCATTAATTGGTATTGTTATTTTTAATTTTTTCCTTGTAATAGTACAATGTGATATCTAATATTGTTTTAATTTATATTTTCTCAAAAACTAATAATGTTGAGTACCTTGTTATGTATATTTTAGAAACTCCTATATTTTATTTTTTTAGATGTCTCTACAAATCTCTTGCACATTTTTATTGGATCATACTTTACTTACAGAGTTGGTGAGGTTATTTATGTAGTACTTCAAATATATAAAATGAATTATTAACACAGCCATTTTATTGTCTCAATGATGTCTCCTTAGAGTTTGATTTTGATAAAATACAATTTATATATTTTTTTGTTTTATGGTTAGAGCTTTTTATGTCCTAGGAAATTTTACCTATTACAACATTGTAAAGATATTCTCCCCTGTTTCTTATAGAAATTTTAGTGTTAGCTTTATATTTAGGTCTATGATTGATACAATTTGAATTTGTGACCCCACCCAAATCTCATGTTGAATTGTAATCCCCAATGTTGGAGGTGATTGGATCATGGAAGTGGACTGCATTTTGGTCAGATGGTTGTAGATGTGTGGCATTACTTCTGAGGTCTCTGTTCTGTTTCATTGGTCTATGTGTCTGATTTGGAACCAGTACCATGCTGTTTTGATTACTGTAGCCTTGTAGTATAGTTTGAAGTCAGGTAGTATGAGGCCTCCAGCTTTGTTCTTTTTGCTCAGGATTGTCTTGGGCTCTTTTTTGGTCCCATATGAAGTTTAAGGTGGTTTTTTCCAGTTCTGTAAAGAAGGTCAATGGTAGGTTGTTGAGGATAGCATTAAATCTATAAATTACTTTAGGCAGTATGGCTATTTCATAATATTGATTCTTTTTAACCATGAGCATGAAATGTTTTTCCATCTGTTTGTGCCCTATCTTATTTCCTTGAGTAGTGATCTGTAGTTCTTCTTGAGGAGGTCCTGTACATCCTTTGTTAGTTGCATTCCTAGGTATTTTATTCTTTTTGTAGCAATTGTAAATGGGAGTTCACTCATGATTTGCCTCTCTGTCTGTTACTGGTGTATAGAAATGGTTATGATTTTGCACATTGATTTTGTATCCTGAGTCTTTGCTGAAGTTGCTTACAGCCTAAGGAGATTTTGGGCTGAGACCATGGGGTCTTCTAAATATACAATCATGTTGTCTGCAAATAGAGACAATCTGACTTCCTCTTTTCCTAGTTGAATACCCTTTATTTCTTTTATTTGCCTGATTGTTCTGGCTAGAACTTCCAATACTATGTTGAATAGGAATAGTGAGAGAAGTCACTCTTGTCTATTGCCAGTTTTCAAAGGGAACGCTTCCAGTTTTTTCCCATTCAGTATGATATTGGCTGTGGGTTTGTTGTAAATAGCTTTTTTATGTTGAGATATGTTCCATTGATACCTAGTTTATTGATAGTTTTTAGCATAGAGAGCTGTTGAATTTTATCAAAGGCCTTTTCTGTATTTACTGAGATAATCATGTGGTTTTTGTCTTTGGTTCTGTTTATATGATATTATGTTTATAGATTTGGGTATGTTGAACCAGCCATGCATCCCCAGGATGAAGCCTATTTGATCATAATATATAATCTTTTTGATGTGTTGTTTCATTCGGTTTGCCATTATTTTATTGAAGATTTTGCATCAATGTTCATCATGGAATTGGCCTGAAATTTTCTTTTTTAGTTGTGGCTCTGCCAGGTTTTGGTATTAGGATGATGTTGGTCTCATAAAATGAATTAGGGAGGATTCCCTCTTTTTGTATTGTTTGGAATAGTTTCAGAGGGAATGGTACCAGCTCCTCTTTGTACATCTGGTAGAATTCGACTGTGAACCTATCTGGACCTGGACTTTTTTTGGTTGGTAGGCTATTAATTGCTGCCTCAACTTCAGACCTTGTTATTGGTCTATGGAGGGATTCAACTTCTTCCTGGTTTAGTCTTGGGAGGGTGTAAGTTTTGAGGAATTTATCCATTTCTTCTAGATTTACTGGTTTTTTGTGCATAGAGTTGTTTGTAGTAATCTCTGATGGTAGTTTGTATTTCTGTGGAATCAGTGGTGACATCCCTTTTATCATTTTTTAATGCATATAGTTGATTCTTCTCTCTTTTCTTTTTTATTAGTCTGGGTAGTGGTCTATCTATTTTGTTGTTCTTTTCAAAAAACCAGGTCTTGGATTTATGGATTATTTGAAGGGTTTTTTGTGTCTGTATCTCTTTCAGTTCTGCCTGATCTTAGTTACTTCTTGTCTTCTGCTAACTTTTAAATTTGCTTGATCTTGCCCTCAGGTTCTTTTCATTGTGATGATTGGATGTCGATTTTAGATCTTTTCTTGCTTCTCATGTGGACTTTTTGTGCTATAAATTTCCCTCTAGACGCTGCTTTAAATGTGTCCCAGAGATCCTCCAGAAGAAAATTCTAAGCAGACAAGCATTCAAAGGGTGGTCTTGATGCTTCTAACAGCCTATGCCTATATGCATTAGCAAATAAAGGATGTAGGACTGGAACATATATCTACAAAGGGAGTAGAGCATAAAATTTGAAGAATTAGCACCCTAGCTAAGTGGTAGAAAAGGAAAGCCTGTTTTTTTTTTTTTTTTTTTTGGAGACGGAATTTCGCTCTTGTTACCCAGGCTGGAGTGCAATGGCGCGATCTTGGCTCACCGCAACCTCCGCCTCCTGGGTTCAGGCAATTCTCCTGCCTCAGCCTCCTGAGTAGCTGGGACTACAGGCACGCGCCACCATGCCCAGCTAATTTTTTGTAGTTTTAGTAGAGACGGGGTTTCACCATATTGACCAGGATGGTCTCGATCTCTTGACCTCGTGATCCACCCGCCTCGGCCTCCCAAAGTGCTGGGATTACAGGCTTGAGCCACCGCGCCCGGCCGGAAAGCCTGTTTTTAGGGGAGGAATTTGAAAAGGCTGCAGAAATATGCATAATCAAAAGGAAAACAAATGCTAATAGCCAAGATAATAGGAAAAATCCTTTGAAGGCATTTCAGAGACATTCATGGCAGGCTTTTTCATCACAGATCTGGAGGCCTAGGAAGGAAGAATGATTTCATGAGTCAGCCTCAGGGTCTTACCACACTGCGCAACCTTGGGAAACTGATCCCTGCATCCAGCTTCAGCCATGGCTCAAAGGGGCCCAGGTACAGCTTGGGCCACTGCTACAGAGGGTGCAAGCTATAAGCCTTGGCAAGGGCTACAGGTGTGCAGAGTTCAAGAGTTGAGGTTTGGGAGCCTTTGCCTATATTTCAGAGGATGTGTGGAAAAGCCTGGATGTCCAGGCAGAAGCTTGCTGCAGGGGTGGAGCCTTTACAGAGAACCACTATTAGACCAGTGTGGAGGGGAAATGTGGGATTGGAGTCCCCACTGGAGCAGTGCCTAGTGGAGCTGTGAGAAGAAGGCCACTGTCCTCCAGACCCCAAGATGATAGAGCCACCAGCAGCTTGCACTATGTTCCTGGAAAAGCTGCAGACACTCAACGCCAGCACTTGAAACTAGCCTGAGGGTCAGAGCCCTGCAGAGCCATAGGGGCAGAGCTGCCCAAGGTCTTGGGAGCCCACTTGTTAAATCAGTGTGCCCTGCATGTGGACATGCAGTTGAAAGAGATTATTTTGAAGCTTTAGGGTTTAATGACTACCCTACTGGGTTTCAGATTTGCATGGGGCCTATAGACCCATTCTTTTGGCTGATTTATCCATTTTACCACAGGAGTATTTACCAAATGCTTGTGCCCCCATTGTGTCCTGAAAGTAACTAACTTGTTTTTGATTTTATAGGCTAATAGGCAGAAGGGACTAGCTTTGTCTCAGATGAGACTGTGGACTTTTCAGTTAATTCTGGAATGAGTTAATACTTTGAGGGACTGTTGGGAAGATATTTTGCAATGTGAGAGGGACATGAGATTAGGGAGGGGTGAGAGCAGCATAATATTGTTTAGATATATGTCCTCACAGAAATCTCATGTCAAACTGTAATCATCAATGTTGGAGGTAAAGCCTGGTGAGGGGTGATTGGATTATGTGGGCAAAATTTCCCCTTTGGTACTGTTCTTATGAGAAAGTTCTCATGAGATCTGGTTGTTTAAAAGTTTGTAGCACCAATTCCTTCTTCCTGCTCTGACAATGTGAGATGTGCCTGCTTCCCCTTCACTGTCCTCCATGATTGAAAGTTTCTGTAGGCCTCCCCAGAAACTGTTATCTTTTCTGTACAGCTTACAGAACCAAACCATGATCCAACTAAACCTCTTTTCTTTATACCAGCCTCAGATATTTCTTCATAGCAGCATGAGAACTGACTAATGCAATGTTACATCTTGAATTAATTTTTAGCTGTAGTAGAAATTGAGTTTTGTTTTTCTATGTACAGTCCGTTTCCCCAACAAAATTTCCTGAAAAAATTATTCTGCTTTTGAATTACCTTGCTACTTTATAGAAAAGATCAGTTGACCATGTAGGTGTGTGTTTATTTTGAAACTTGCAATTCCTCTATTTACCTAATTTTCTCTTTGCTACCACATTTTCTTGACAAATGTAGCTTTATATTATGCATTGAAAAGAGGAAGCAATTGTTTTGACCATTCTATCAATTATTTTGAGGAGGTGGTTTAAAAATCTGCACCTATGATGGTGGATTTTTCTGTTTCTCCCAGTAGTTCTGTACATTTAGCCTCATATTTTTAAGCTACATAATTAGATGAGAACATATTTAGAATTATGTCTTTCTGACTAACCAATTATTTTGTCATTACAAAGTAACCTTCTGATAATACTTGTCATATTGAAATAATCTAGTTGTATTAGATTTTTTCAGTTTCAGTGATTGAATGTTGTGTTTATATTTTATCCTTTTATTTCTGACTTGTTTCTGTCTTTATATTTGAAGTAAATGTCTTTCAAATAGTATTATTTGATTGAGGCTACAGTTTTTTTGTTTGTTTATTTTGGAGACAAAGTCTCGCTCTGTTGCCCAGGCTGAAGTGCAGCGGTACAATCTCGGCTCACTGTAACCTCTACCTCCCAGGTTCAAGTGATTCTTGTGCCTCAGCCTCCCATGTAGCTGGGACTACAGACATTCACCAGCACACCTGGCTTATTTTTTATATTTTTAGTAGAGACAGGCTTTCACCTTCTTGGCTAGGCTGGTCTTGAACTCCTGGCTTCATGTGATCTGCTTGCCTCAGCCTCCTAAAGTGCAGGAATTACAGGTGTAAGCTACCATGCCCAGCAAGCCAAGGATTTTTAAATGGCTTGACAATCACTCAGCTACCTTCTGGGATTTTATCTTAGCTCTTCTGATAGGTTTTCTTGCTATACCTATTTATATTATTTATAGTGGTTGCTTTAAAGATTATGATATACATATTTAGCTTATCAGAGTCTATTTGAATTAACATTATACCACCACATACAAGAACCTCACAACAATATAATTTGAATTATTTTTTTGCTGTCCTTTGTAATATTGATGTCATGTGTTTATTTCTACATATGTTATAAGCCACATAATACATTGATGTTGAATTTTTCTTTAAATAATTAACTGACTTTCAAATATTTCTTAAAAAGGTAAAACAATGATTTATACTTACTCACATATTTTCTATTTCCTTTATTCTTCATGGAGTGATACACTTCAGGTAGTAGTATGACCTTTTAAAGACATATAGAAGAAATGCAGACCATACATAAAAATTGCAGCTCATACATAGAAATCATGCTCTGCAGTAATAAAATGTGATGCAGTTCCCACAGGTAAAGCCTGAAACAAAGACTCCATCCAGCTCAAGCAATTTGTTAAAGAAGTGTTCTCAGGAGAAGGGAAGTGATTGAAGCCAGACAGGGCAGGGTCAGGGGAAGCTAAGTGAGACTCTGGTTTGAGCTGGAGAATAATTTTCTATCTGATCTCATGGGGAAGATCTGCAGCACAAATGGTATCACATAATTCCATATTGAGCAAGGGTGCTTATCTTTTGTACATTGTGTGGGTCAATCATTGGTTAGAGCCTACTTCCCTGCCCCTGGAACAGAGGTGTGCATAGCCTCCTGGGCTGAGTGGTTTCTGTTAGCTGAAGGCTATTCTCTAGTGAAGGGTAGATGTGGTTTGTTATCAACCAAGATCTGACTGGGGCACCAAGACATGCACTATAGGGCTATCCTTTACATGAAGTGCATACCTTAAAATTCACTCACTGTTTATTGATGTGTCCCCAGTAGGTAGAATATATAAGTTCAGAAATAAAGGGGTAAAAATAGGACCGTACCCCTTTTATCTTCTCTCCCAGTGAACTAGGTGGGGAAGTTATATTTTCTGTCCCCAGATGTTTAGGCTCTGTGTGTCTTGACATCTTGGTTAGGAGTGGGAGTGAGGTGCTTCCACCAAGGGATAAAATAAAATTCTGCATAACTTCAAAGCCACACCTGCCACCTGGTCACTTTGTGTTCCTTGTGCCTGTAGAAGAACAGGCACAGAAAGGATACAAACTGGCAGGTGAAATTGATCCTTATCTTCATGATGTAGCATGACTGCTGCTATGCGTGGAGGCTTGGTAGAATGTATCTAATTCAAAGGTGATCCAATGGGGCCTTTTTTGATGCCTTTGTGCACTGTGTTAGTTCCATAAGGGCATGTAAAGCAATTATGGTTTGATGAGACCTTGATAACCAGAGGTTTAGCTCCCTCAGGGATGAGAAACTATTAGAATATAGAATTGCTATCTTAGGGTGATGGAAAGATAGAAGATGAGTATTAATTATGTAATTAAATCAACTTCAGTTGAGAAATTGAGAAACTTTTAATCCCAATAATATTCCCCTTATAGGTTTTCCCAGGAATTACAATCATGTTCTTCTGGAGATGCTGTAATTAGTCGGAATGAGCTTAATGTGAAAAACAGGTGCATTTGGGTAGTGAAAGGGGTAGATCATAACAGTCTCTAGGGTGACTTCTGGAGTCATCTTCTCAGACTACTCTACTTGGCTGGTGCTTGCATGCCTCAGCTGATATGTTTGGTGGTTGCTTCTCTTTTCCAAGGAATTGCCCCAGTTTGCTGGGCTGATGGGAGCTGACTGAGAAAGCACTCTTCACTGGCCCATAGACAGTGACTGACTTAAATAGGATTCAAAAATCTGACGCTTTTGTTTCAAGAGGGAACAACACTGCAGTGGAATTTATGTTTTAGCTTCCTTTTTCCTTCTGCTCCCCGCATCAGACTAAGACTAGAATTAATAATAACTGAGCCTACATCTATGCATCTGAATTCCTACCTCAGGTTCTGCTTCTAGGAAACCTGAGGTAATACAGGGTGAAAATCAGCTTTTGTGTTCTACTTATCTTTTTGAGTTTTTGCTTTTGCTTCATTTTTTGCCTCTAGAGATTCTTTAATTTCTTGCCAGCTGACAAAATAGATTTTGAAAGATTTAAAAATATTTTATTCAGCAGAAGGGTTAGTTTGGGTATCTATTATAGTTCTATAGTTTCCACGTGGAAAATGGGTCACTTTATCTCTGCTGCTGTTTTATCCAGATCATTTTCTCAGTTATAATCTTTATTGAGCATTGATAATATACCAGGAACTTACCATATATGTTGCTTTACAGATAAAGACGTTAGGACACAGAAAGTTTAAACAATTAGCCCTGGGTCATATAGTAAGTGGTCAAGCTAGTAAGTGGTCAAACCAGGATTCTACTCAGCAGTGCAGCTTCCAAACTCACGAAATTCTACCACCTCTAAGAAGGAAACCCCTTGCTAAATTTATCCACAATTGTTTTACATGGCGGCCATGTGCCTTGAAGCATTTAGAAAGTGGTTTCCTGTCACCCAACACATAATGTTTTATAATATGCAAGTCTACATTGAGTTGTATATAAAGGGAGACAGTTCTGTTAACTATCTGGATTTTTGGTATCCAAATTGTGCCTAACCCAAGGGTTTTCTGCAGCTAATGTACAGCTAATTATAAAGTGTAATAAATTATACTTTTAGATCTGCAATAGTAGGAAATACTGCATCAGGACAATAATATCACCAAAATAATAATAATTGAACATAAAGGTTTGTGTTATTTTTGTATTATATTACTATGAATTAATTACTATTAATTTTTTGTATTATATTATATTGAATTTTTGTATTATGTTACTGTGAATTAACTACTATATTACTATAAATTAATACCATTTTGTATTATATTACTATGAATAGGTTTTTCTTGAATAACTCCTATCTTCCAGCAATTTTCAAATATTATCTTTAAAATTTGTTACAACTTTTTGAGAAAGCATTTGTCAGGCACTGAATAAGTATTTGTTAAATGAATGATGAATAAAGTGTAAAATAGCATTTTACTAGTCAATGGGCAAAAAATAAATAAATGAAAACAAAAACAGAGAGTTTAAGATAAGTCAGAGCTGCACAAATACTACATTGGCGAAAGTTCCTCTTATAAGATAGAAAGAGACCGAAGTACTATAAAATTTAGTAATGGAGAAGAGACTGTCTTCTCCCCATTGTGTATTCCTGGCACTCTTGTTAAAAATCAGATGACTATATGTGCATAGTTTACTTAATAGAACAGAGAGAACAGAAATAAACTATGCATATACAGTCATCTGATTTTATCTGTCAGTTTTTATGCCAGTATCACACTATTTTTATTACTGTAGCTTTGTAATGTACTTTGAAATTAGGAAGTATGAAGCTGCCTGCTTTGTTATTGCTAAAAATCGTTTTGGCTATTCAGGTCTTTTGTGGTTCCATATAAATTTTAGCATTGTTGTTTATTTCTGAAAAAAAATTGCCATTAAGATTTTTATAGAGATTTCATTGAATCTGTATATCCCTTTGTGTAGTATGTACATTTTAACAATATTAATTATTTTCATCTACAAACCTGGTATGTCTTTCTTTCCATTTTTTTGTGTCTGCTTTAATTTCTTTCATCAGTGTTTTATACCTTTCAGTGCACACGTTTTTTATCTCCTTGTTTAAGTTTGTTGCTAAGAATTTATTATTTTTGATGCTATTGTAAATGAAATTGTTTACTTATTTTCTGTTTTGAAAAATTCAGTTAGTGTATAGAAATATAACTGATTTTTGTATGTTGATTTTGTGTCTTACAACTTGGCTAAATTTATTAGTTCTAATATTTTTAATAAAATCTTTAGCGTTTTCTTGATATAAGATTATATTGACTGCAAACAGAGATAATTTTACTTCTTTCTTTTCAATTTAGATGCCTTTTATTGCTTCTTATTGCCTACTTGCTCTGGCAAGAACTTCCAGTATTATATTGAAAAGAAGTAGTGAGAGTGGGCATTCTTACCTTGTTCCAGATCTTTACAGAAAAGCTTTCGGTTTTTACCATTAAGTGTGATATTGGCTATAAGCTTTTTATGCATGGACTTTATTGCTTGAGCTAAGTTCTTTCTATACCCAATTTATTGAGATAAGTGGTGTTGGAAAAGAGTAAAATTAGACTCTTATTTCACATCATACACAAAAATCAACTCAAAATGGATTGAAGACCTAAATATTAGACTTAAAACTATAAAAATCCTAGATGAAAACATAGAGAAAAGGCTTCTGGATATTGGCCTTGGCAATCATTTTTTGGATATAATACCAAAAACACAGACAAGAAAAGCCAAAATAGACAAGTTGGATTGCATCAAACTAAAAACCGTCTGCACAGAAAAAAAAAAAAAAAAAAAAAATCAATAAAATAAAAAGGCAATCTGTGGAATAAGAAAAAATATTTGCAAACCATATATCTGATAAAGGGCAAATATCCAATTATTGAGGGATTCTTACAACTCAATAGCAATAACACAAACAAATGAATTTAACAATTGGAAAATGAATTGGATAGACCTTCTCCAAAGAAGATATACAAATAGCCAACAAATATAGAAAAGAAAATGTTCGACATCATTAACCACCAGGGAAATGCAAATAAAACCACAGTGTGATATAACCTCGTACCTTTTAAGATGAATTTTATTTAAAAAAACAAGAGATATCTTTGAAGAGAGTAAGACAAAAGATAATAAAGCCAACAAGGCTGTGGAGAAAAGGAAACTCTAGTATACCGATGAGAATGTAAATTGGTACAGGTAGTATAGAAAACAGCATAGAAGTCTTGAAAAACTAAAAATAATACTGCCATATAATCTGGCAAATCAATTTCTGGGTATATATCCAAAAGAATCTGGAAGAAAGTTAGAATTTCAAGGAGAAATCTGCAATGCCATGTTCATTGGAGCATTATTGATAATAGCCAAGACATGGAAGTAACCTAAATGTCCATTGACAGATGAATGGACAAAGAAAATGTGGTATAGCCATACAATGTAATATTATCTAGCCTGAAAAAAGAAGGAAATTCTGACACATGTACACCACGGATAAACCTTGAAGACATTAAATAAAATAATGTTAGACATGAAAACAAGTACTCCATGTTACTACTTATATGATAAATGTAAACTAGTCAAGCAGTGAGTAGAATGGTGGTTTGCAGAGGCTGCAGAGAGGGAAACAGAGAGGTTAGTCAAAAGGTATATAGTTTTAGTTATACAAGATAAATAAGTTGTAGAGATCTACTGTACAGCATAGTGTCTATAGTTAATAATTCTGTATTGTATACTTAAAAATTTGCTAAGGATGTACTTCTTAAAAGTTCTTATTGCAAATGACAACAATAATAAATAACAAAGAAAGAGAAACCTTCTGGGGATAATGGATAGGCTTATGGCATACATTGTGGTGATGGTTTCATGGAGGCATACTATCTCCAAACTCATCAGATTGTATACATTAAATGTTACAGGTTTTAGGTGTCAAAAATTAAATTTAAAATGTTGAATATGAAAAAGAATAATAATTCAGTAACAGGGAAACAGATTTCTGGAAAGTATCATAGTATAATCAGACCTTTATTCCCAACATTCTCTTGAAATTGTTCCTTTGGAAGATTTAGTGAGGCTCATGCTACATTACTTAAAGTTCCATTTTCAGGCCTCATGTTACTCAGTATTATTTCACACAGTTGATGATTCCTTTTTTTTTTTTTTAATGCTTTTTCCACTTAGTCTCTAGGACACTGTTCTCTTGGTTTATTTCCCACCATCCTGCTCATTCCTCCTTAGTTTCCTTTGCTGGGTCTTCCTCAGCTTTCCATCTATATGTTGAAGCTTCCAGTGCTCAGCCTTACATCCATTCTCTTCCCCTCTACACTCATTTGATTAGCAAACTCATTCCAGCTCACATTCATATGCCCAGCCTGGCTCCCCACTTGCCGTGAAGACTCATATAATCAACTACCTACTTAATGTTTCCTCTGGGGTCTCATTGCTACACTCAGCTCAAGTCTAGGATATTACAGTAGTTTTCTACCTTTCTGTCTATTCCCACATGGCCGCCAGAGTGACTATTTAAAATATGAATCAGATCATATCTCTACTCTGCTCAAAACCATCCAACTGCTTCACTTATCACTCAGAATCAAACAAAAACCCTTCCCATAGCCATTAAGGTTCTATGTGCTCTGGATGCTACTCCATCCTCTGTCCCCACCTTCTTGATCTCAATTCTTTTTTCACCTAGCTTGCTTTTCTTCAGCCATGGTAGCCTTCTTGCTAATCTTGGAATATGCTAAACACACTAATTCCTCAAAATCTTTGTTCTTTCTGCCCTCCCTGCTGGAACAGTCTTCCATTATATATTCATTGACTGCCCGCTGCCTTCCTCTAAGCCTTTGTTGGCATCTATATAAAATAGCATGTCCTCTCTAAGCCTCTCTGCCTTCCAAGCTTTCCCTACCACATATGTGGTTGTTTATTGTCTCTTCCCACTTTCACTCCCTTTGAAGCATGAGCTTTTTGAGAGCAATGACCTTGTCTTATTTACTGATGTATCTTCATTGCCTTGATATGGTAGATGCTTAATAAATATGCATTGAGACAATAAACGTGAAGGCATTTTCATTATTATAAAATAACATCTTACTAAGATAACATGTTACTTTACAAAGAACTTTCATGTAAACTATGTCTAAAAAATCTGCTCAAAATCTATTAAGATCTCTTTTTCTACTTTCCTCTGGAAGATCTGCATTCCTAAGATGCAAAGAGATGAGGAGGCTCTTCCACTTTTCTCCATTGTACCCAGGAGAAGGAGAGAATGAGTGAGAAGCAAAATATTTTCTTCTGCCCCACCTGAGGACAATACAAGATTTTTATGGTACATAACTATTAGGCATGCAGGGGAGGCCTTTTGAGTGATTAGGGTTTCTTAAGGACAAAGCTTAGACAAGCCTTTTGCTTTTGCTCTGCCATTGCCCTGACTGAAGTCTGTCTCTCAGTCTATAACCCATTTGTTTAGTAATCCATTAAAAAAAGCCAATAATACTGTTCCTGTATTATGATGGTGCTGGGAGGCTTGAGCAATTAGTAAAGGCTTATGAAAAGCTTTGACATTCTCAGATGAAAGGCACAAAAGGACCAAAGAGTGTTATTATAGTTTTTACAATTGGAAAACCTAACATTAAAGTAATGAAATTTTACACTATTATAAGATCAAAAGTTTTTTACAAGAATACCATTTTATACTCATTTTGTTTTGTTGTTTGATACAGAAACTGAAATGGGGGTGATGCCCATTTCTAGAGGTGATACTCCAAATCAATTAAACAGTCACAAATGGGTGTTATATGAACATACATACCCAGCAACTATTGTTCATTTAACCACCTTGACCATGAGAACAACAACAGGGCATCAAGAAGAAACAGTATATAGTAGGAAAGCCACCGGACCAAGAGCAGAGAGACCAAGGTCATTTATCGTGGTTCTCAGACCAACTCATGTGACATTAAGTAACTCATTTAACAAATATTTATAATATAACTATGCAGGTGTAGGGATTACTTCTCCTCTTGGAGAGATTGACGGCAGTGAAAAAGCTTGAGACAACAAAGAAACATGAGGCCTAGCTGTCTTGGATTCTGGCAGTGTCACTAAAGGGACATTTACCTCTCCTCAGGTAACTTCCACTTCTTGCATGTTTTCTGGAAGGACCCAAAAAAAAACCTGGGCATCCCGATTACCCTGGAGGTTAACTGCACCATAAGCTGAATTTTTCCTGGCTCTTCAATGTGAACAGAACTGTTGCCTACACTAGGAGGAAATGAGAAGCTCAGTAACTCCTTTGTGCCTCATCAAAGTGTTAATATTTATCAATACTTTCATAACCAGCTATTACATAAAAAATGCTGTGCTTCCTGACACTTTCAGGACAGTGTTCTAATCTGGTAAAGAGTGATGATAAAGATATTATGACTGCCTGAACTGTACAAGTGCTATGGGGACATAAATCCATACTCAGAAAAAGAACAACCTAGTTAAGGAGATCCAGCTACCGAAGAGAGGAAGAACAAATGGCTATCACTGTGATTGAATTAAATGGAGGAGTCAGAAGATAGTTTTGACAAATTGGTAGTTACTGTCAGGTCGCATACCAAAAATATATTTTCAGAACCATTTAAATGGAGAATCAGTGAAGAGAAACTAGTTTCTTTTCTGAAGTTCAAGTGGTAGAAAATTTAACAAAACAGAGCAAAATCACAGTGTTTAATGTTGCTAAACAAAAGATGAGTCCTGGGGAATGTATTCTAAAAACATGCAGAAATCATAGGAGTTCCATGGGAAGAAAAATGAAAAATAGAGTGGTAATAACTTAAGTAACTCAAGAATAATTAGCTGGGCTGAAAATTAATTTGAGTCTGCCAATTGGAAAACCCTACTGAGTTCCAGGAAGAATTAATTTTCAAAGCCATACAACAAGGCCTATCTTGATGACTTTTCAGGATTTCAAGAATAAAAAGGAAATCTTAGGCCAGGCATAGTGGTTCACCTATAATCCCAGCACTTTGGGAGGCAGGTGGATCACTTGAGATCAGGAATTCAAGAACAGCCTGGCCAACACAGTGAAAACCTGTCTCTACTAAAAGTACAAAAATTAGCCAGGCATGTTGGTGCACACTTGTAATCCCAGCTACTTGAGAGGTTGAGACATGAGAATTGCTTGAACCCAGAAGGCAGAAGTTACAGTGAGCCCAGGTCACACCACTGCACTGTAGCCTGAGCAACAGACTGAGAGAAAGAAGAAAGAAAGAGAGAAGGAGAGAAAGAGAGAGAGAAGAAAGAAAAAGAAAGAGAGAGAGAGAGAGAGAAAGAGAGAGAGAGAGAAAGAGAGAGAGAGAGAGAGAGAGAGAGAGATAAAGGGAGAAAGGGAAGAAGGGAGGAAGGGAGGAAGAGAAAAATCTTACAGTTTTCAGAGAGTAGATAACATAGAAAAGAAATAGCCCCATTCCAGTACTGAAAATGTCATTTACAACATTGACTGCCAGAAAACAGAGATGTTACTTTAATAGACGATTAAGAGAAAAAGACTGCAGTCCAAGAATAATATACCCAGCCAAGATATTATTAATCTAACTGGATGAAGGAAAGAAATCTTCAAAAATTCAAGAGTTCAAAGTATATGACTCTATATTTTGTCTGGAAAATATCTTCAAATCTGTGTTCTAACTAAGTGAAATATCAAATAAGAGCTCAAGATCTCAAAATGGGACAGAATAAAAAGGGATAGGTGGTAAATTGAAGGGTTAGATAGTAAATTGAAAGTAAATTGAAGGTGATGTTGTGAGACACATAAGTTTGAAATAGATGATATATACCTTCTATAATAGAAATATCCAACAGTTGCCTAAAGCTATTTTTTGTGAAGTGGAAAGGAGGGAAGGAGAGAGAGAGATATATATAGAGAGACAGTGACAGAGAGAGAGAAAAAAAGAGCGAGAGAGAGACTGATTTAAATACCTTTAACAATTTTACTCATTTCACTCACACTCAATCAGCAGAAACCCTGGAATGAATGTGAAATGGAAGACATGACTGTTCTTCCTTCCATCAGTGACAGCCTCCACATGCCTCTGACAGTGTATCTCACCATGTTGGATGATTCTAGTGTTTAAAGACATAGTCACGCACTAAATAGAGACATTTCAGTCAACTACAGACCACATATACTGTGGTGGTCCCATAAAATGATAATGGAGTTATAAATTACTATAGCCTAATATATATTATACTATACTTTTTTATTGTTATTTTAAAGTTTACTCCATTCACTTATATTTTTTGTTAACGCTACAACAGCTACAGGTGGATCCTTCAGAAAGCATCTAAAAATTTGAAATAGATTATTTCAAAAGAAGGCATTATCACAGATGACAGCTTCATACGTGTTCTTGTCTCTGTAGGACTTCAGAGAGGCAAGATGTAGAGGCAGAAGACAGTGATATTGATGATCCTGACCCTGTGTAGGCATAGGCTAGCGTGTGTGTTTATATTTTAGTTTCAACAAAAATGTTTAAAAAGTAAGAACAAAATTGAAAATAGAAAAAAGTGTATAGAATAAGGATATAAAGAAAGAAAATACTTTGGTATAGCTGTAAATTGTGTTTGTGTTTTAAATTATTATTACAAAAGAGTCTAAAAGTGAAAAAGAATTTAAAAGTTTATAAAGTAAAAAATTGCAGTAAGCCAAGGATAATTTATTATTGAGAAAAACATTATTTTATAAATTTAGTATAGACTAAGTGTACAGTGTTTATAAAGTCTACAGTCATATAGGACAATATCCTAGGTCTTGACATTTACTCACCACTCATTCACTGACACCCGTAGCAACTTTCAGTCCTGCAAGTTCCAGTTATGGTAAGTACCTTATACCTACGTATCTTTTTTTTTTTTCTTTTTTTTTTTTTAAATTTTTTATGTTGTATTTTTACCAAACTTTGTCTATGTTTAGATATACAAATACTCATGCTTGTATGACAATGGCCTACAGTATTCAATATAGTAACCTGTTATACAGGTTTCTAGCCCAAGAACAATAAGCTATAACATAGAGTCTAGGTATGTAGCAGCCTTTACCATCTGGGATTTGTGTAGGTACACTCTATGATGATGTCCACATAACAGCAAAACCACATAATGATGCATTTCTCAGATCTTGCCCCATTGTTAAGTGATGCATGACTGTACACTTATTTGAACAGTATGGCTTGTAGATCAAGATAATGACTTCATCTTGTGGTCAAAAATAATTAAGGGTAATTTTGCCTATGTGCAATATTATTACTTAAAAATCTAAACTAAATAAACTGCACCTTTACTGTTGTATTAGCCCATTCTCATGCTGCTATGAAGAAATACTCAAGACTGGGTAATTTATAAAGTAAAGAGATTTAATTGACTCACAGTTTTGCATGGCTGGTAAGACCTCAGGAAACTCGCAATCATGACAAAATCACCTTTTCACAAGGCAGTAGAGGAGAGAATGAGTGCACAGCAGAAGGGGAAGCCGCTAATAAAACCCCCAGATCACATGAAAACTAACCCATTATCATGAGATCAGGATGGGGGTAAACACCCCCATGATTTAATTATCTCCATCTTGTCCTTCCCACAACGTGTGGGGATTATGGGAACTATAATTCAAGAAAGATTTTGGTGGGGACACAGCGAAACCGTGTCATTTTACCTCTGGCCCCTCTCAGATCTTAAGTCCTCACATTTCAAAACGCAATCATGCCCTTCCAACAATCCCTCAAAGTCTTAACTCATTCCATCATTAACTCAAAAGTCCAAATCTGAAGTCTCATTTGAGACAAGGAAAGTCTCTTCCACCTATGAGCATGTAAAATCAAAAGCAAGTTAGTTACTTCCTAGATACAATTGGGTACAGGCATTGGGTAAATACACATGTATAGAGAACACATCATGAGAACAGGATGGTAGAAACAGCCCCCATGATTCAACTGTCTCCATCTGATCGATCCCATGACACATGAGAATTATGGAAACTACAATTCAAGATGAGATTTGGGTTGAAACACAGCCAAACCATATCAACTATTGTTCAGCAAAACCATGAATTTAGGTATTTTAGAGAATTTGTACTTGGTTATGAAGTGGTCCAGTAAAAAAACTTCTAAAGATATCACCTTGATGAGTTGGAATGGAGTGGAGGAAAGGAAATATAACAAAAGATTGTGAAGATATTAGGAGAACTGTAACAGAACATGTCTTGCAATTCTGAGGCAGTGAATTTGAAATTCAAAAGGACGCATGTGAGTTTCCAGCTAAAAGGAACCAGGTGATTTTCTAGGAAAATATCAAAACTAACTTACGTAAA
The DNA here is from genome assembly GCF_009761245.1 of Sapajus apella. Classification (NCBI taxonomy): domain Eukaryota; kingdom Metazoa; phylum Chordata; class Mammalia; order Primates; family Cebidae; genus Sapajus; species Sapajus apella. The sequence continues at coordinate 47,371,098 of NW_022436942.1, forward strand.
AATGGAAAGCCATAGCAGACAGTAATTATATTTGGAAGATAACTAATATTGTAAAAAGGCTACTGTTTAAAAAATAGATAATTACTATTCAAACCATTTTTAATGCTAGGGACAAGAAAAATTTCCAGTTAGGTTTATGAGGCTGGCATTTGCTTCACAAGATAGTACAATACCACAAAAACCATATGTATTTAAAAACATAAATATAAAAATTGTAAATAATTATTAACCAATAGAATTGAACAGTCTATCAAAGATGAATATACTATGATCCAAGTTGGATTTATTTAACAAATGAGAATACAGCTCAGTATCAAGAAATCTATTAAAGCAATTAATTTATTTTAACAAATTAAAGAGAAAATAATTTATTACATTACACGCTTAAAACATATATGCTAATTTGAGGCATTTCTAATTTTTAGAAATCAATTATATAGTAATGAAACAATCTAGTGAAATATAACATTTACTCAAATCCAGTAAAACAACTCACACCAAATAAAACTCTATTAACACTTCCATTAAGATGAATTATCTCTCTCTTTCTTCTTCATAAGTGTGTGTTCATTGTTAAAGAAACAATGATAAAAAAAATTAAGAAGTATAAAGTGCAGGCCGGGCACAGTGGCTCATGCCTGTAATCCCAGCACTTTGGGAGGCTGAGGCAGGTGAATTGCCTGAGGTCAGGAATTTGAGACCAGCCTGGCTACCATGGTAAAACACCATCTCTGCTAAAAATACAAACATTAGCCAGGTGTAGTGGTGGACACCTGTAATCCCAGCTACTCTGGAGGCTAAGGCAGGAGAATCACTGGAACCCTGGAGGTGGAGGTTGCAGTGAGCCAAGATCCCGCCACTGCACTCCAGCCTGGGTGACAGAGCAAGATTACCTCAAGAAAGAAAACAAGAAAGAGAAAGAAAGAAAAAAAGAAAGAAAGGAGGGAAGGAGGGAGGGAGGAAGGAAGAAAGGAAGGGAGGGAGGGAAGGAGGAAACAAAGAGTGCAAAAGAGAAACGAATAACCAAAATCCCCAAATCCCATTAATCATCTTCATCAATATTTGATGAATATAGTTCTAGACATGTATTTATGCATATATAGATGACAAGATAGATTATATAGTTAAAAATAAAATTATACAATAAAGAGAATATAAACGAAAATATTATGATCAATTTCCTTGAATTTAACAGAAAAAACTGAAATAAAAGCAAACCGAATGAAAATTCAGATGAATATTTCTTTCCAATAAATATTAATTTATCTTAAAATTTTCTGGATAAGGGAAAACTATATAAAATGCACTTAGAGATCCTATCTCTTTATTTAAACTCTAAGACGCAACTACTGTTGCAACTATAATTCAATGACTCTTTCCTGTTATGAAAACAAGGAAATTACCACCTTCCCTTCTCCTGTCTACCAATTCTTAAAGTATTATTTTATTAATAATACTTTGGGGAGGAATAACATTATGAGAAATATCTAACATAGATAACAGGGGGGATGGATGCAGCCAACCACCATGGCATGTGTATACCTATGTAACAAATCTGCATGATCTGAACATGTACCCCAGAACTTAAAGTATAATTTAAAAAAAGAGAGAGAAAATAAAAAAGAAAAAAAGTTGCTGTGGAGCATGGGCAAGCGCTGCTGCCTGAAAAAAGACTGAGTGTCCTTGGGAGGGTAGTGCTGACGCACAGGTTTCCCCAGGCGGGCTTATGTGTTCTCTACTGTAGGTCTGCAGCCAGGTGTGTAAGGAGAGCAGGAGTCTGAGGAATTGATGTAGGTTGGGAATGCATGATGTGAGGAGACGGAGTAGAGGATATGAAGAAGAAAGTGACGTGATGGTGGCAGTAGTTCCACAGGTATATATATTTGTTAAACTCCACTAAAAATTACATTTTAAATACAAAAAAAAATTATTTGCTGATTTTCTGCATTGCTGATCTGTCTAGTGTTGTAAATGGAGTATTGAATTCCTCCACTATTATTTTATTGCTATTGATCTGTTTCCCTAGGTCAAATAGTATTTTTTTATGAATCTGGGTGCTCCAGTGTTGGGTGCACATATATTTAGGAAGTTAAATCTTTTTGTATTGAATTCTTTATCATTATATAATTCCCTTCTTTGTCTTTCTTTAGTGTGTTTGTTTAAAATCCGTTTAAATCTGATAAAATGATGGGTACTCCTGCTCACTTTGATTTTCCATTTGTGTCAAATATCTTTTTCCACCTCTCTGAGTCTGCAGCTGTCTTTAGCCATTAGGTGGGTCCGTTGTATGCAGCAGATAATTGAGTCTTGTTTTTAAATCTAATTTGTCAGTCTATATCTTTTAAGTGGAGCATTTAGGCTATTTATATTCAATGTCAGTATTTACATGTGAGGTTTTGTTTCTGTCATAATGTTGCTGCCTAGTTCCCTTCAAGTTTCAGTTATGTAATTGCTTTATAGGATCTGTGAGCTTTGTACTTATGCGTCTTTTTTATGATAGTGAGTATTTTCCTTTTGTTTCCGTGTTTCTAACTTCTTTGTGCATTTCTTATAGAACCAGTCTAGTGGTGGCAAATAGCATTAGTGTTTGTTTGTCTGGGACATATTTTATTTCTCCTATGTTTATGAAGTTTAGTTTAGGAGAATATTAGAATTCTTGGCTCACTTTTTTTTTTTTTTTTTAATGTAAGCTAAAAATAGGCCTTCAATCTCTCTGGCTGGAAGAGTTTCTGCTGAGAAGTCCACTGTTAGTCTGATAAGATTTCCTTTATAGGTGATTAAACACTTTCCTCTTGCTGCTCTTAAGATTTACTTTTTCATGCTGACTTTGCACAGTCTGATGACTATATGTCTTGGTGAGATTCTTCTTGCAATATATCTTACAGGGATTTTCTGAGCTTCTTGTATCTGGATGCCCAAATCCTCCCACAACCAAGGAAATTTTCCTGAATTATTTCCCAACTATATTTTCCATACGTTAATTTTCTTCATCTCCCTGTGAAATGCCTGTACTTGTAGGTGTTGAAATTTCACATACTCCCATAGTTCTCAAAGGTTTTGTTTATTTTATAAAATTCTTTTTTCTTTATTTTTGTCTGACTGGTTTAATTTGAAAGACCTGCATTCCAGCTCTGAAATTCCATCTTTCACTTGGTATAGCCTATTGTTAAAGCTTTCAACTGTATTTTTAATTCTTTCAATGAATATTTCATTTTTGGAAGTTCATATTGTTTTAAAGATATCTATCCTTTTTTAATATCCTGAATTGTTTTTCTGATTTCTTTTGTTGGTTTTAGCTTTCTCCTGGATCTCACTGCACTTCTTTAAAATCAATATTTTGAATTCTTTATCTGGTATTTCAAAGATTTCATTTCGGTTCTGATCTATTGCTAGAGAGTTAGTGTGGTCCTTTATAACACTGTTTTATATATATGCTTTCAGAGCTTTTTCTCTGCTTCTTTCTCATCTGGACAAGCTATTTCTCCTTATTTTTTGAATTTTCTTTCATTTGGACAGAACTCTTCTTCCTTGAGGAGGTGTCTATATGTATATTGTATAGGGTCATTTGGCGTGTGTGTGTGTGTGTGTGTGTGTGTGTGTGTGTGTGTGTGTGTGCTTTCAGTGGCGAATAGTGTGTATAAGTTCCTTAGTTATAGGTAGCCTTTGCATGCTGACTTTTCCAAATCCTTGTCATAGCAGTGATGTATTGGGCATTTGAACAGGTTCATTGCCTCCTGTGGGGCTGGGGTGATGGAGATGTCACGTAGTTTATCTCATTTCCTAGTGCTATGCATTTGTGTTAGATATTTCTTATTGGGTTATGCCTCTCAATCTCCAGGCCAGTAAGTGGCACTTATGGGTAAGAGCTGGATATGGACAATGCAGATGTGTATACACTTAATTCTTGTTTACTGGAAGAAGCTCTATGTTCCCTTAGGCAGTATGCTGATCTGTGAAATGCACAGTGGTATGAGGTCCCTGCTCAGCCCAAGTCAGTGGACCAACATGGGTGGGGCAGACTAGACAGGCCCACCTACAGGTCCCCCAATGGTAGGCATAAACACCAACTCTGAAGGAGCTTCTAGTAGATGGTTGCTATGCATTCAGAGGTGTTCCTAGGTATGAGATTGGAAAACTGTAGCCCTATATTCTCTGGATGGAAAGAAGAGGCAGCCTAAATTCCTAATCTAGAACAGTGGGTGCCCCAAATGCCTGAAGATTTGTCTAGGCATCAAGCAAAGACAGTGTCACTGCACCAGGATCTCTGCATCTGAAGGGAGGGGAGGCTCAGGCTCCTGATCCAAGCAAGTGATTATACCAAATGCCTGCAAATATACCCCAGCAAGAAGTGGAGAAACCATTGCTGCAACAAGGTCTTTGCAGGGGACAAGAGGAGTGACTCAGGCTCCTAATCTGAGGGAACATGTATGCTCCTCAAGCCAGGTGATACGCCTGGGGAAGGAACACAGAAATGGCTGCCATGATAAGACCTTATCTTGGAAAGGGAGGAGCAGCTAAAGCTTCATCTGTGGGAGCAGGTGTGCCAAATGCCTGGAGTTATGTCCAGGTTTGGAGTGGGATTCTATAATAAATTATTTGTGTGGATATGGGATTCTATAATACGTTTTCTGTATCGCCCTTTTACTTAGTTCCTATTCTCTTTTCTGAGCACAATCTGTCTAAATGTGGTTTTATTGGGTTCCTTTCTTACTACTACTCATGCTTAAATGAGGCCAGGTATATGGTGAATGTTTATTTGTGCAAAGGAAGGGGAATGTGCACACATAAACTTAGGCTTCAATTGTGTTTGCTAAAACAAACACTTTTCAAAAATTATCTGTTTTGTCTGCTTTGGATGGCATTTTCATTAGGTTTTTTTTTTTTTTTTTTTTTTTTTTTAGTTTTAGTTTTAGTTTGGTGAGTCTTATAGCAAAGACCTTCACATCACAGGCGTTATGGTTTCCCATCAAATGGTAACTGCTTTGAGGGACTGTGTTAAAGAAACTTCTCTTCCTGGGTCCGCAAGGGGAGTGGTTTCAAAGGCAGGAATTTTCCAGCGCCATGCTTCTATCTGGGGACCAGAGGGGTTTCAAATGTAAAGTTCTTTGTCTGGTTTTCCTGTGAGCACTGGCTAGGTAGGGAAAGCTAGGTGGGGCTCCTTTGTCCCAACAATCCTGCTGACAGCTCTGGGAGGAGGGGGCTCTGTAACTCAGGGCTGTGGTCCAAGCAGCCAGTCTGGTATCAGAGTCAAAGACTGATCACTCCAGAGGCGGTTTGAAAGAACTCCTCTCATTGGATGAGAACATGAATGGGGACGGAATAACTTAGGGGTTAAAACTTCAGCTGCTCCTTATCTGAAGGGATATCCCTCTCTAGATTCACGTCCCACAACAGCGTGGGAGCTCTCTCTCTCTATCTCTCTCTCTGTCTAATAAATCACTCTTCCACAAAACTCTTTGGGTCCACAATATTTATTTGAACAGCAAACTCCCCGTGCCTCCAAGGCCCCTTTCCCCATTCTTTGGGGTTAGAGAGGCCAAGAACCTCTTTGAAACTGGGAGCTGGGTACACTCCCCCGGTTACACATTTGCTTCCTCTGTTTTATTCTGCTACTCATCCACAGACTTCTTGTCAAGAACTAAGTTTGGGCAAACGACCTAAATAAACATTTCTTCAAATAAACAAAACTCTGGATGTCCTTGGCTTGTGAGGACATATACAAATGACCAACAAGCTAATGAAAAGATGTTTGAACATCATTAATCATTAGAGAAATGTATCAATAACACGAGGAGACGGCATTTTACACCAGCTAGGATGTAAAAGAAATGTAAGCTGGTGTTGCTACTTTGGAAAGCAGTTTAACAGTTCTTCAAGATGTATATACTCCTAAGTATATACTTAAGAGAAATGAAGCCATGTGTCCACACGAAACCTTGTGCATGAATGTTCATAGAGGCATTATTCATGCAGAATTATTCATTTTGATGAAAAGTGGAAACATTCTGAATAGCTATTGATTAACTAATGGATAAATATGCTATATTCATACAATGGACTATTATTTGATGTTAAAAGAATAAAATACAGATACATGGTACAACATGGATGAATGCTGAAATGATATGCTATGTGAAAGACTATATATTGTATGATCTTATTTATATGAAATGTCCAGAATAGGCAAAACTATAGAAAGTTAATAGTTGCCTAGGGCTGGAAGAGGGAGAGGTTGGGCATGGATTTTTGTGTGTGTGTGGATGTCGAAAGTTTTCTAAAATTAGACTGTGGTGATAATTGTACAACTCTGTGAATTTACTAAAAACTATTGAATTACATACTTTAAATGCGTAAATTGTATGGCATGTGAATTATCTGTCTTTATATGTTTATTAATCTGTTTTTTTAAGAAGACTGAAGACTCTTGAATCAGAATGCCCAGATTCAAATCTTGGCATCCCCACCCATGTCCATGTGACCATGGGCAAGCTTCTTCACATCTTGAAGCATATAAGTGATGTGGTTGTGATAGAGCCAACTTCAAAGTTGGGTTGTAAGGACACATGAGTTTGTGCTTAGAACATTATCTGGTATGCAGTACATGGAAATATCCAGGAAGTGTTCATTATTTTATGTGTATTGACATTTTTAAAATCTCAATGACTATATTTTTCATTTCTAGTTCTAATTTTTTTATTTTCTAAATCAGCTTGTTATTAACATTGCCTTTCTTAGATTATAATTCCTTATTTTAAATGTTTTCAAATTTATTTTTAAAATTTTAAAATTTTATTTTATTTTTTTAGAGGTAGGCTCTTGCTCTGTCTCTAAGGCTAGAGTGCACGTCCATGACCATGACTCACTGCAGCCTCCACCTCCTGCTTAAGCAATCCTCCTGCCTTAGCCTCTGGAGTAGCTGGGACTATGAGTACATATAACAATATCCAGCTCAGGTTTTATTTTTAATTTTTTTGTTTTTTATTTTTATTTATTTATTTATTTTTGAGATATGGGCTCAGTCTGTTGCCCAGGCTAAAGTCCAATGATGTAATCACAGCTTACTGCAAACTCCACCTTCCAAATTCAAGCAATCCTCCCACCTTAGCTTCCTGAGTAACTGGGACTACAGGCACACATCACGCCTGGCTAATTTTTGCATTTTTTTCTAGAGACAGGGTTTCGCCATGTTGCCCAGGCTGGTCTGAAACTCCAGGGTTCAAGCAATCCATTCACCTTGCCCTTACTTTTTAAAAATTTTTTGTAGAGATGTGGTCTCCCTGTGTTGCTCAGGCTGTTCTCAAACTCCTGGGCTCAAACAATCCTACTGCCAGGGCCTCCCAAAGTGCTGGGATTACAGGTATGAGCCACCACACCCAGCCTAATTCCTTCCTTTGTATCTTTACTTTTTAAAAAATTCTTGTTTAATAGTTTATCAAATACTTTGTCTAAGTGTAATTACTTTGTCTAATTAAATAAATGTAACTATCTAACACAAATGAGGTATTCAGTAAATATTTGTTGATTTTATGAATGACTGCCTAGTAGATAATACTGCTTTCCTCATTTTTTTCACTGTGTTTCCTTAATGAAATTATTCCTTTAGTCTTTGCTTAGGTTTTTTTCACCTGTAACATGGGAACAATAATATCTACTTCTTAAATTTGTAGTAGGGTCTAAATGAAATCATGTCTAGTTTAGTGCTTGACAGTAATATATGCTTAACTATATTAGTTCCTTTTCCTCCCAGCCATAATCATCTTTCTATATGTGTTATCAGGGTTGCTAAGTGCTCAGTTTTCTGTTATTTCTGTTTGGGCTTTGCTGCCCTCCCTGCAAATCCTTATACAGTCTGTTTCTCACTCTTATTCTTCTCTCATTATGGGCTCTTGGGGGGTCTCATATATTTTTATATTTTCCTGTATATTTTATCTTTAATTATTTTGTTGCTCTGGCTGCTCTGACTCTTTAGCTACTGAATTAATTTCTACTTTCAGAAAGATAATAAATACAAACATACCTTAATGTCTACTTTACAGAGTAGAAACTCAATACATAACAACTGAATTTAAATTCTGCCACCATCCCTGATTCTGCTGCCTGTCATTCAGTTTCCTTTGGTGCTCCACTCACTGCCTTGCTGAGGGAGTGCAGAGTAGCATGCTGTACTCTACAGGATCTTTGATTTATTCTCTTTCTAACCCTAAATGGCCAGACTTGAGGCTTTTTTTTTTTCTGAATTTTTTTAATTAAAAAGAGTCTGAGTTCCTAGCAAAGAGATATCAGTGCTACTAATTGGAAGAAAAAGCCCAAACAATCAAAAATCTCAAATTGCATATTTGGAACTTTTCAGTTCTTGCCTATAATTTGGATTAAAAGTAACCAGCTACTCTGGGATACAGGGACCTATAAAATGCTACGATCTTGTATTGCCTATTCCCTTTGGTGATGAAAATGCTATATATGGTGCTCAATAGATACTACATTATTATATGTACTGCTTTCTTACTAAAACGTAAGATGAAATTGAGCTTAAATTTTGAGTAATATATATTTGCTATCCAAGCAAATATATATTACTAGAAGGATACTGTGATAACACTGTTTTATCAACAAGTACTATTTGTAGCCTTGATATTATAGGCTTTGGGGTTAATAGTAGGTGGTTTCTTTATTGTAAAAAACGTTTGAAGCAAGGAACAGGGATAACAATGGGAGAAATTTTTCTGCAGTATTCCACCATACTGGAATAAGCTTGCAGAGATTACTGTCTCTATGAGAAAGAAATCCTCACTTGCTCACCAAAATTCAGGAGATTTATAGATAGATTCTAATCCACACAAATTTTGACATGAACCCATTACATAGGGTGTAACAATGAATAATGAAATGTGTAAGAATGTGGAGGTGCAGGAAATTAAGAAACTAAAACCTTAAGTCTAGGTTTCTTAGACTATCTAAAATGAACAATTTGATATATCAAAATAAACAATGGGAGTATATTTTTCGAGGTGAAAGTGTAGTGTGAATTCTGAAGATATCTATTACCATTGGCATGTAAGTATAACTTGACCATAGCTTCTACAAGTAACCAAAAATACTTTCTAAAATTTCAAGTTATTTGATAACCACAAATCCTTAAAATCCTTATGGGGTAGGGCCTATATAGAGATACTGTTTCACCTTGTTCAGAAGTCCTCCTTAAAGATAGTGATTTTGTGTATAATAAGCATACTTTGCCCTTAAGTCTTGCATCTAATGTTGCCCTTCAAATGATTAGGACTCTCTGAGAAGTGCTATAGTCCCCTAGAAATGTGCTGTTTAGCTTTTCTCAGTGCTGTTATAAAAATTACTAGGAATGCATAAACTGGAATTAAGAAACAGTGTTTCTTGCCAGTTAAATGAATAGAACTAATGTGTGTATGTTCAGTCATGTTTGCTGTATGAAAGACAACTTGAGATAATTTCTTAATTGAATTGTTTAAATGATGCTATTCAAATCCCAAGTATTTTTGCCTGTTGTAAAATTGATATTATGCAATTGACATTTGTTTTCAGTATTTTTTTTTCTTTAAAATCATGAAAAAGTGACAGGATCACTTTTATATAATGAATGTGTGAACAAGTCATTAAGAAATGACTTGACATCTCACTGGCAGATGCAATATAAATAAAAGTCATTCCTGTTTTGTTTTTCTTAGATTTTTCTTCCATTTCTGCTATAACAGTGAGAAAATTTAGTGATACTAATATAGTTGCAATCACTATCTTTGTAATGCTCTATTAAGAAAAAGAATTGAGTCAAGCTCTTGAATGGACACTTTGCTTTATAACAAGAGAGCAGTGGTTGTGTAACCAAACATTTGCATTTTAAATCTGTAACCCGGTCTTGCTGATAGAAGGTACCAGCAGAACCAACTCTAGAGACTCCATTCCTGCCTAGACATACTCTACTTCTCTGACTCCAGAATTTCTTTAATTTCACCAGACCCTGCCATTCACAATCATGTTTTCACTATCAACATGTCCTCATGTCCTTTCTGCTCTCCTTCACTTCTTTCTATATCCCCAAGTCTTTTTGAGACTGTCTTCCTGCATCATAATCACCTGGAAAAAGACCAGCTGCTGTTCAGTCAAACTTTTGGTATATCCTATGTATTTACCCTCATGTCAGAGCTTGACTGAAGAAAAGCACACAATCAGGCTGAACTGTCTTACTCACATGCATGACCATGAATCTGGGTCTGAATCCATGCCTACATACTTTACATTTTACCCTCTTAATTATGGATAAACAATCCCTACTAAGAGATAAGGCCACTTCTAACTACTGCATCAGGCCCTCCCCCTTGTCACCAAGGAAGTCCTATCAAGCTGATCATTTGTGTAATCATACACATGAATAACAGTTTCTCTGTCTTAAAAAATATCCCCCAAGCTCTTCTCATTCCTGTCAAGGTCAGTTTCCTTTTCTCTGTAGCAAAACTCCTCCAATGAATTATCCGTATTCTCTCTCTTCAATTGCTTTATTCTCATTCTCTTTGAAGTCTTTCTAATTAGGCATCTAAACCCATAACTCCACCAAAACTGCTTTGGCTAGGGATACCAAGGACATGTATGTTTCCAAATTCAGTGATCAATTCTCAGCCTTCATCTTACCTGAGAACTCCATTGCATTTGACAGGTAGATTCCTACCTCCTGCTTAAAACACCTTTCTTTAATTCATTTCCAGGATAATATAGGCCTCTGGTTTTCCAAGCCACTCTTTTTCTTGTTCCTTCCAATTCCTTAACTTTAAATGTTGGAATGCATCAGGACTCAGCCTTGAAAAAAAAATTTTATAGCCAGATTTCTTTGGTGATTTTCCTTAAACATCACATGACTTTTAAAACCATCCATAACACTGATGTCTCCTAACTTTACATGTTCTTGAACTGAGCCCCCTTCCCTTATCCCAAATTCCCACTTGACAAAGGCACTTAATAACTAGTAGATACCTCAAGATTACCCTGTCCAGAGCAGAGCTACTGACTTTTCCCCTAGACTTTGTTCTTCTAACAGTTTTCCCCAGTTTAGTAAATGGTAGCTTCATTATTCCAATTGTTCATACCCACAACTTTTGTCACAATATAATCTTTAAAAAACAAAGAGTTGTGACTCTTATACAAACATAAAGTGAGTGTGTGTCAAAAATGTCTTAGTTCACATTTTTGTAAACCAGCAGAGTACAAAAGTTGATTTAAAAAATCAAAGGACTCCTAAGAGGTAAAGCCGATTCAAAGGAGAAACAGACATTACAGAGTCAGCCAGGAACACAAGCAAAGTAAGTTTGCTAAATGAGAGAACAAACCGGTTGGTGAACTTCAGGAAAATAACACTGTTGAGATTATCTTCTCTACTGGATGAAAATATTTGCATCCCTACTGGGCAAAAGTTTCCAAGTGAACATGCAGCTCCACATAAAATTTCACAGTAGTGAAGTTATTTCACAATAGTAAATAGTAAGTCAACATGAGTTCGTGTCTCAGAGAATTAAATCATCCTTGCCAGTGCCTGTGAGGCAATGATCTGATACAAAAGGACATACTGTCTTTTTTTTGTTTGTTTTATTTCCAAGTTGCAGATATTTCCTGACATCTTTAGTCATCCATGATTTTTTTTTTCACAATTTAAATTATCAAATCTTGATGACTCTCACTTCAATATATAATCTGAATCTTATCACTCTCACTACATTTACTGCTATTACCCTGGCCCAAACAACTATCATTTCTTGCCTAGATTGTTGACATTCCTCCTTACCGGCCCTTATAATCTGGTTTCAGAAAAGCGCAATTAAAGAATAAGTCACATCATGACTCTTCTCTTGTTAAGATTGAATAAGTTTACATGACACTCTGTTGCTCCCACATAATAAAAATGAAGAGTCCATCTGGGGTTCTCCAAGGCTCTTCATGACTTTTACCTCTCTCCAAACCTATTGGTTCTCTGAGTTCATCTCCTACAACACTGTCTCTCCCCCAATGCTTGACCCACAGGGGCCTCCTTGCTGTTTTGTGAGCACACATAACATGTTTCCACCTCAAGGTCTTCGTACTTGTTCCCGCTGCCTGAAATATTATTTTCCCAGATACTCACCTGGCTCACTGCCCACCTCCTGCAAGTCTTGCTCCAATATCACCTTCTGAGTGAGGCCTTCTCTGACCACCCTACTAAAAATTCAGTCCATTCTCAGGATACTTCTCTCCCTAGCACTTGCTTTACCTCTTTTCCACTTTGTCCATAGCAGTTACTACCCTCTGACATATATTAATTATCAAGGGCAAGCATTTTTGTCTATCTTGTTCACCAGTGTTTCCCCAAAGACTTATAACACTACCTGGCACATGAAAGTCATTCCAATATTTTTGAATAAATAAATGAGTGGGTGAAGTATTAATTTCTTATCTATTCCTAATTTCTTATTTTCTTCCTAGATGGTTCATGTTAACTCTAAAATGAAGCCATTATTTATTACTGATTTCTAACCTGAGATTGTTTCTAATGAAATCAAATTAAAATGAATTATTGTCTATATCCAAGGCACTGGCTTGACCTTATGGAGGATACAAGAAACAGACACAAAGGTTTTGCAATGTAGTTAGGGATAGAGATGATATAAGACTAGTGGATAAAAAGTTAAATGCTAACAATATAAGTAAGTATCATTTCAAACCAAAAATTTGATGAACTATTACGAGACAAAAATATTTAATGATCAAAGGTACTTGCTTTCTGGTCTCACATTTAGATATCAAAGAATCAAAAGTTTGCAGGTGGTAATATATTTTTCAAGATAGAAGAAAGAAATGCATTTAAATATATAATAAATATTTATAATATATAAATAAAAATATATAAATATAAGGTAATGATGAAATTTACAAAAGGTCATCAAATGACATGCTTTTGTAAAAAGCAACAGAGAAACTCCTTGTGAGATTCAAATGTAAAGAGAGAAACATGTTCCTAGCTCCGGAGCATTTATGTGATGTAATTGGGAAGACCTATTTGGGAGCAGGGGGCTGGCAATTTTATTCACAATATTTTCTTCAATGCTCTTAACATTTTTCCTGTCTAGGATTTGTATGTGTACTGAATTACTTGTTCTGCTCATTTTTTTTTTGTCCTTTTTCCCCATTCTGCCTCCTCCCCTACACACACACACACACACACACACACACACACACACACACACACACCTTCTCCTGATTGTGTTTAATGGAATGATCCGGTCCTTCTGTAGTTCTGATCATAGAGCTAGAGGCTTGTTCATTATGTACGTGTGCTTTGATTCAAACAAGTCTTTTCAATGATTTGCCTTTTTTGGTTTTCCAATCTTGTCACAAAAAGAAATATTTAAAATATATCTGCCTTGCCCCTTTCACCATAATCCAAGCACCTCAAAATTGTACCTAGATAAGTTGGATATCCCAATATAACCAGTGCTGGCACTGAAAGGAATGTGCTTTGCTTAAGGAAAATGTTTATGTTTCATTCTCTGATTTCTTCCAAAAAAGGTTTTAAGCTACTTAAGTAAATGGAGAACAATGAAAGCAGCTTTATCAGCAGTGTTTAATTTCTTTTGAAAGTAACAGTGCTAACCTTTCTGCAGTGTATTAGTTGATACTACAGAGAAAATGCCATTTGTGCTGAGAAGCTGCCAAATATAGCCAAAGTCAAAAGATAAATATAATGTACGTATTAAGGCTGTGTTCTCCTCCCATTTTGAATTTTTTTTTTCCTACCCTTAGGGCAGGCACCAAGCTGTCTCTGTTTGATGTAGTACTAACTTTATCAGTCATGTTAAATATGTGGAAAATAATGAATTATTAGGTTTTCTGTGGCAGCTAAAAGACATGTTCCCTGTCAAAACTGGTTAGAAGCAACAATTAAAGACAAAATTTCTTTTGGAATAACCAAATCCTTAAAATTTATGTTTTACAACAGATATTCTTGTTCTTTAAATATAGTTAACAAATTACTGGTTTAAAAAATAATCTGAAAATCTCCCTAATCTGTAGCAAAAATTTGATTTAAGTATTGGATATTCAGTTTGCCCAACCTTTTCTCATTGTTTCTATGTTGCAGTACTTTCCTTTATAAATGTAGGTCAAATGAAAATCATGTTTCCTTTGCTTTCTCTAAAGTCATTCTTAATTTCTCTTCCCTTTTGTCTGAGCTATTTTGGCTTCCCTTGATGCTTAATGTTCCAACGTAGTTGAGGAATGTGAAAAATATTGCCCTAGATATGTACATTGCTAACTATTATTATTCCCTGTCATCAAAGTTCTTTTAATTCTAGGAAGAAATGATATAACTCTTGGGAATAATTTATTGATATTAGCTTCAAATATACTCCACATGTTAATAACAATAATCAATTCATTTTTGTTATGTATTTTGTTTTTCTCAAAGTGTAAATTTTTGTTTTGGGAAGTCATTCCTTTACATGTGTAATGAAGATCTGGATCCTTCTTTGTAATGCTACTGCCTTCTGGGGTCATAATCACAGGTTTCCTTATAACCTATGTCATTAATAATAAGTATTATTGGCACCAAAAGTTATTATTAATAATAATCACAACAAACTGTTATTTACTATCTGTAATTACTGCTACATCCTTTATGTGCTTCATCTCATTTAAATGTTGGGAGGTACTAACATTAAATTCTTAATAGCTGAGAAATAGGAAGCTTGGGAGATTATGAAACTTGCTCTAGGTAACACAGGCAATGAAAGTAGGTGGCACTGCCAATTAAAGTGGAGGAATAGGGATATAAACACAAGTCTATCACACATTTCTTGAGCAAAGAATTGTCTCGGATGATGTCATTTAATTCTTTTACAAATCTTAGGAGATAGGTGTAACATACCAATTTTATAGATGAAGAAACAATGACCTCTTAAAATCTCATGTTGAAATCTAGTCCCAGCATTGGAGGTGGGATCTAGTGAGAGGTATTTGGGTCAAGGGGCAGATCTTTCATGACTGGCTTGGTACCCCTCCCATGGTAAGGAGTGAGTTCTCACTCTATTACTTCCTAGGAAATCTGGTTATTAGAAGGAGCCTGGCACTACCTCCTCTCCCTCTTGCTCCCTGTCTTGACATGTAATGCACTGACTCGTCTTCCCCTTCTGCCATAAAAGAAGCAGCCTGGAGCCCTCACCAGAAGCAGATGCTGGTTCATGCTTCTTTTTTAGCCCATAAACTGTGAACCAAATAAGCCTCTTTACTTTATAAATTACCCAGACACAGGTATTCCTTTACAGCAATGCAAAATGGACTAACACACTCACAATTACATACCCATCAAGTAACTCACTCTATTTATTGAATGACTCAGTGAACAAAATACTTTTTGAATGACTACTATGTCATTGAAAATTGTACTAGATTCTCGGTTTATAAATATAACACACACACACACACACACACACACACACACACACACACACACACACACACATATATATATATATATTCACTGTGTTGTGGGGAATTACTGCCTAAGGAGAAACAAACTATTTCAGTATGGTGCTTAATAGAGAAGACATCCACAGTGGCCTATGGGATCCCATTGGAGAGGAGTATCCTAATTCTGATAGGGCATGGGAATGCTTGAAGAAAGAATGATTTCTGAGAAGAAATGCTGCTTGAACTGCAACTTGAAAGATAAATAAGAATTACCTAAGTGAAGGGAGGGAAGAGAGAAAGGAGAGTCGAGAAAGAGGGACAAAAAGCATGTGCAAAGTCTGGAGATGAAAGCGTGACAATTTCTAGGAGTCACCAGTGTAGCCAGTAGAATAATGAGGAGATAGAAGGGAGAGGTCAGGCAGAAGGAGTAAGAAGGCATGAGGCCATGGAGCTCCTAGGTTCCATCTTAAGTTGTTGGGAATTTTTTATTCTGAAGGTAATAGGAAACTATAAAAGAATCTTTGAAACATAAGATCAGAAAGATTGGTAAATATGAATATCAAATTGGAGGTGGAAGGAAGGAAGGAAGAGGAATATTTATAAAGCCATTGTGGTAAATAACACAACATAATATCAAACTAAATCATTGACTACCAGAATAAAAGACATTTGCCAGAATCAAAGATACGAAGGTAGTAGAACTGAAAATATTTGGTAAATGACAAGCTAAAGGGGGCTGACAGAAAAAGAGGCCTTTAGGATAACTTCAATAATTCTGGAAACTTTTTGTGGTTTCTTAATTTTGTGTAAAGTGCATATTTATGTGGTATAACTGAATCAGCTATATACACTGCCTACTAGCCTATATGTCATGAAAATTTGAAGTCAATAGATTGTGCAGGTATTCTTATCTGAGTTGTATTTTCTATGTTAGTAGAGTAGTTGAGATACCAAATAAATTTTTCTAAAGCCTGAACTAGGTGAATTAGCTAAGGGATGATTCCTTAATTCATTCCACTAAAATTTTTATTTAAAAAAATTGCAAACTCCTGGCTATCTTTTGTACATCTTTTGCTTCTAAAACTTCTCCTTGCTTCAGTGATCCAGCATGATAAAATTATACTGTGAAGATTGAAAGAAAAATTTTTAAATTAAGTTAATCAAAAGAATTTTTGGAAGCTGCCAATTTAGTTGATACATTATTTTTTTTTCTTATTCAATCTTTTGTTTCAAAGTTCTGAAATGATGATTACATAATCTAGGATTAAAAATATAATAAGCCTGTCTTCTAAATTGTTGATTTGTTTGCAAGATGAAGGTTAGAGACTTGGATTCCCTGGAGATTTCTTTATTCTATCCTAAACACTAAGGGGCTGTTGAGAACTCATTCATGATCTAAGAATTCTCTGGGGGTCTTAGGGTTACTCCCTAACTCCATCTCAGACATCGTGATTTGTTCTAGGCTACTGTTGAAGCTAGGACCTGTTCAGAGGGTTAGAGAAAGAAAACTTCAACATGCAGGTATTAGCATTCAATGTACTGGATTTCTGAAAATTACTCATTAGCCCTTTCTGAAAATCAAAAGCTAGTAAAACTGCAGAGGACAGAGATGTCCTGCCTTTCAGGTGGAACTAAGGGGGATATAGAGGTGTTCATTTGGCCTATTCCTGCCACCTGTTCTACTCAACTGTTACAGTTCTGGTTTGAGATGAACAACTAAAAAGTTAGGTGTTTATCTCAACTCTAGTTGTTTATCTCAAACTAGAGCTGCAATGGTTGAGTAGAATAGGTGGCAGGACAGGCCAAATGAAAAAGAGGACTGAAAACTGATACTCAATTCTCCATGAAAAGAAGAAAGCCAGTGAGTGGTGCAAGAAAAGAGCTTAAAGATGAGAGCTAGCATAACTGCTGGAGGTCCCAGAGGTGCAAAGATTCTATAGCCGGGTATAAGCAGAAGATGGCTAAATCTGGGCAATGACAATGGTCATTTCCTCTCTTGCCTGAGCTAAAGGAAGAGTAGAGTATCCTGAGCCATATACACTACCAAAGAAACAGTCATGAACCAGGTCCCCCTCTGCCTACACCCTGTAAGCCCCTCACCCTCACTCCAGAACCCCCAGAGCTTCATCACCCTAAAGAGAAGAGACAGATAAAGAGAGAAAAGTCCTGAGAGAAATTCTGAAGTAATTGAGTAGTTTCCCAGAAGAAATGTAGTTTAAACCAGAAGTAACTAAATTCTCTTGACTTAAAAGAATTCAGTTTTGCATTATCAAATAGAATTGAGGCTTGAGAGCTAAGTGTCGTTATAGAATACAAATGAAGGTGAACTCTTAGGAGGATTGTAACTGCAGAATTACTGTCAGAATGTGAGTGCTGGCTGAAGGTCAATGATTCAGGGCTTGTGCAAAGTAGCAGAAACAGTATCAACTTTAAAACTGACAGATCGGAATCCTCCAGTAGGTGTCTTTGGGTAAATTATTTTATTTCACTGAGCTTTTGTATTCCCCCACCCACACACCATAACATGGGCTTAAAAAAAAACATATTTTTATAGATATATATGCTTTGTCATACCGGAAAGAATCACTTACCATACAGTAAGAAATAGTAGAACATCGTTGGCCTGTGTCATAGCTCTGCCTCATGCTCAGCAAGTAACTTTTTCTCCTGTTGCTAATATTTTGAGATGAATTAAGTAAGATGAAAATTAATTTCTAAAAGTGTGAGAAAATTAATAAGTATTAGTACTGGCTCTAAAGTTTTTCTTCTGGATACATATTTTTCAGGTTTTTTTCTATATAAATGATCTAGGTGAGCTTTATACTTCTTATTAGCCAATTTTAATGATTTATATATTTTCAGAAAACAATCTATTTCGTGGAAATTTATAAATTATTTGAAGCATGCATACAAAATATTCCCTTAAATGTTTTAAATTTCCTTTTCAGCTGTTTGCCTTGTTCTTTTTAAAATTTTTTTGTTTTTCTTCATTAGACCTCAGAGAGGTTGGTCAGTGTCACTGCTTTTCTTTGAAAAAAAAAAAAAAAAAAAAAACTGCTGGGTGCGTAGTTTTTAATTTCTCTCTGTTTCTGCTTTTTAATTTTTGCTCTGTATGATACTTACTACCTTCTGCTTTCTTGTGGTCTTTTTTTTTCTCATTTAAAACTCTTGAATTGGATATTCTTTCTACTTATTTTCTCTGTTTTAAAATAATAATGTTTAATAATGTCAATTATTTATAAATGCTACTTATTTACTCTAATAATAATCAAAGTATTAAAAGCATGAAATGATCTATAACTACATTTTATTGTATTTCTTAAATTTAAAATGTGGCATTCATTTTTGTTGATTTCTAAATAGTTTGTTATTGACCAAATATTTAAGTTTTTAAATCTCTAAGCAATTTACTTTTCAAAATATTCCAGTTAGACTTATGTAAAATTTCTACTTTATAAAATATATAACATTTTGCCACCATATAGTTGATCAGTGTTTTTAATTGTTCCGTTGACACTTGAGATGTAGTTGTATTTTTGTTGCTAAAACAGCATAATGTTTAAAATTACAACTTACTGATTCTGTTTTATTAATAACAATAGGGTTTTTCTCTATGTTTTGATTTATGTATTTTATTTTGTTTTTATGGGCTGATAATGGATTGTTAAAATATTACCATTGTCTGTGTATGTATTTCCTTTTTATTTTTAGAAGTGGATTTTTAAATATATTTTAATGCTATGTTATTTACTTGTAAGAGTGGACCTATTACGTTTACAGTTTAGATGTTGCTTTTTATCAATCAAAATGTCATTTTATACCACATGCTTGACTTTGGTTAACATTAATATTGTTGTTTTTGTTTTATTTGGATAGTGTAATTATTTACTGCTATAATTCTTGAACATTTATGAACATCTTTCCAAATTATACTGAGTGTTTTTCCTTTACTTTAATGAGTTTTTTCCCTGCATAATCTAACTCATTATTCATTAAAGAACAAAAATGCTACCATGAATGCAAGCTTATTAAATGTTTCCCCTGCTTTTCACACGCTGTGTTATTAAACATGCCACATCTGAATACATCTAAACCATCCCAATTTTAGCACTTTTCAACTGTTTTCTTGTCAACAGCCTACTTCTTAATTTTGATTTATTATAAGATTAATATTGGGGAGAATAGTTGAAGCATTTACTGACAAAGCCTTTGGTTCTTTGGCAATTTTCTTCTTGGCCTTGAAGTAAAATAGCCTTAATGACAAGAATTCTTACTGTTTTCTTTTTATTCATGTATGAAAAATGATCATTCTGGAAGCTAAAGAACATTTAGTCCTTTGAAATAAAAAGAAGTAAGCACCCATGAAAGAAGAAAGATGCTCTAGAAAAATAGGAGGATTAGAACGGGAGTGAACTGCTTTTTCTTCCCCATCTGCTTTCAAATGTGTGGATCACGCCTTGAGGTCTGCATAAAATAAAGCAAGTGGGTAAGGGCAGAGGTTCATTCTTGGTTAGAAAATCTTTGTTATACTTGTCAGCAAGAGTTGCAACGAGGCTCACCATTGAGAAAGACGTTTTCTTATATTTGTTCCTAGGTTGTGATTATCCAAATGGATATCTTCTTTTCAAATTTGAAATCAGTGTAATGTAATTTCTGAATTCAAAACCAATAACTTTGTCTTTGTAATTCCCTTTCCCACCCAAACTGGGATGACATATATCTCCCCTAATCAATTTATTTGTGGAAGGTGTTCGCTGTACACACTGCTGCTTTGATTTCATTCTTAATGGATTTCATATTCACTGTAGTTTCACTCTCAGGTAAGCTAGAGGTTGAAGTTGTCAAACATAAAGATTAAAAAGCATTGACTCATTCTAATATGTTATCTCTTTTTAGCTTACAGATCTTTACTTTTGACCCTTAGTGAATCTCTTATCAGAATAGTTCCTACCTCATCCAGAAGACAAGTAAAGAGTGATGATTTTCCTAAATGGCCACAGAGGGAAAATTTTTTTTAGTAAATATCCACATTTTTTAAATACGGCTAGTTTTACTTATATTCATTACATTCTAACTGCTTAAAAAGCAGGCTTTTAGATCCTTGCCTAAGATTTATTTTTTTTTTGCCTTCTGCTTTTTTACAGGGATACATTTTCTTATGTTTAATTTCAGTAGCTTCTAATTACCTACAGTTGGTCATTTCTCAGGGCTCTTTCAGAGCTGAACAATGGGTAAAGAAAAACATTCCTATCATTAGTGAAGTCCTATGTATATACACAAGGGTCACAAAATGATAGAGTGAGCTTCAAAGAGTAGACATAGGTCACACATATAATGAGATGGTGGCAAGAAAACAGTTAACGACAACAACAACATTACATTGAAAATCTAAAACATACGGCTAAAAACATTTCAAAGGTCTAGAGAATATACCAGTTCACAGAAAATACTCCTAATAAATACTGTGCTTGTTACAGAAGTGATAAAAGAGCTTATGTAGCTATATTTCAGATTTGTTGACTATGAACATCCACTTGTTTCAGACTGCATAGTTACTAGAAATGTGATGTTAATTAGACCACGGTCACAGCTTTAATTCCCATGTGAGTTAGTTAAACAGTGTGATTGGTTGGATCAGGCATAGCAGTAGGCATCTTTCCAAAGGCATGGCTTCCAGTACCGTGGCTGTGTTTATTAGGCAAGTGACTCTGGAGAAATCTGTTAAATTCTCTGAGCCTCAATTTCATCATCTGTAACATAAAAGTAATAATCTCTTGCCTTTCTATATCTCAAAGGACTGTGAAGGAACAGGGAGATGTTTTCATTGAATGTTCTCTTAAAATTTAGAAAGTATGATGCAAATGTAAATCATGATTAGTGCAATTCCAGTCATACACTGCAATGTCTATTATTCTACAAACCATACCTCTCATTTGCAAGGATGACCAACCATCTCAGTTTACCTAGGACTGCCTCTGTGTAAGTAGTGAGAATTCTATGTTTCCAAGAAATGCCTAAGTTCTGGAGAAGCTGGGACTATCGTTCACCCATAATGAATAGGAGACGAGTTCACAGCATACCTAATTCTCAACTCAGTGGTGGTTTCCCTCCTGAACAGCATGTTCGTTAATATGTTTACTATAACTTTTAGAATATCTACAATGCAACAGCACTTTGTGAGACAGTGAATATATAACAGTAAACAAAACAGATTGGGCTTCTGCTTCAGAGAAAAGTCATTCTATTCTGGGAGAGAAAAATCAAAACAAGTAAAGTACAAATAAGAATATAATGGCATGTTGGGAGAAATGTATCCAAGAAAAAAAAAAGAGCAGGCTTCTGTGAGAAAGAATAGAAGAGGAGACTATCTTTATGGAATAAAAGGATGTGATATAAATTAAAACTGAGGCCTAAAGGATTTTAAAAAGCCAACCGAAGAACACTAGAATGTATGCATGTGGTGGTGGAGTGAACTCATGGAAGAAGGAAGAACATATATATGCTAGATTATCTCTTTCAGTTTTACATTCTTGGCATAGTACAATACCTGTCATAAAGTAAGTAGGTGCTCAAGGACAAATTGAATGAAGGAATGAATGAATGTGCCCAAGAGTACACTTTCAATACATAGTAATTGACTCTAGAATTTCAGTCCCTCTCACCCTTTTAAGGGAAACATTATTTGGGACACAGTGACCTTCTTGGTATTCATTACATCACACTGAGAAGATGTCTTTTACCTCTACTATCCTTTAATACTATGTGATCCAGGGACAGGGGCACACGACCCAATGCCATCCCTCTTGGCTGTCTGTGCCATGAAGGCCTATGCCTGATGTCTCATAAGCTTCTAAAATTAGAAACCTTAGAGGAATTTTGCTGCCTTTTAGTTTTACTTATTTTAAAGAATTAACAGGTTTTGTACACATATACTCTGAAGTGCTACAAATTATATTATTCTCCAGTTTCTTCCACCACCATTTACCTGTATACTAAAACCTTTAGCTTTTCTGCCTCCAAGTTTGGTTTCTAGTCTATCATGAAGCATTTTGCTTTTGTAATTAAAGAAAAAAGTTGCTACTAAATGTTTCTATCTGTCTTGAAGTCTTTCTGTTTATCACACCGTGTTCAATTATTCTGTGTCCTTCCTTGCCAGGTTCATTTCTATTCTTCCATGAAGAAGAATAGGAGCTCTTTAAGTATTTGTTATTGCTTTTCTGCCTTGAGTTTTCTTTGTTTCTTTCTTTTGGTAATTACTACTATTTAAAAACCTCATTAAATATAGTTACTTAGACACATGGCCATGCTAGTCTATAATCACCTCAAGAGCAAAATCAATATTTGTTTTTTCTTTTAATTAAGGCTCCCTCCCTCCCTCTTCTCTCTCATCCCTAGCTATACCATGAATGTGGTGGTAGTAAATAAATAAGTTTTTGTGTAATGAAAAAAAAATGCTTTCAGATGATACAAACAAACATGGAAATATTTTGAGAATAATTTGAAGTAGAGAATTAGAGTTTGGGGGAAAAAAGGGGGGCCCCTAACTGGATAAAAGTTAGAGGCCTAGAGGTCCCCCTTTTTCCCAAAAAAGGTGGGGGGAACTGAGGCCTAAAGAATTTTAAAAAGCCAACTGAAGAACACTGGAATGTTCTTCACTGGGTAAAAAGTATAATTGGACATTTTTGTAGTGTGACATCTTACAAGATAAAAGTAATTAATGAGGCAAAGGACACTGTGACCATGTATCAACCAGCACTCTCACTTATTAAAGAAGGGTGCAACCAGTCTTGTATAGGAGGAATTGTCATTGGGTCAAATTGTTCCAATATGTCCTGGGGTGTTCTTGTTTGAAGTCATCAGTCTTGGAGATAAAACTGGCAAATCCTACATTTAAAGAAAAAGGTAGGGTTATTGCAAGCCTTGTGGTGTATCTCTTGAGGCTGCCTCCCCAAATGGACTAGCACCTGAAGAAGCTTCATTATTCCGTGCACGGTGTTAATCCCTTATTCTTGGAGGATAGGTTCCAAGACTCCCAGCGAATACCTGAAACCATGAAAAGTATCAAACTCTACATACAGGTTTTTCCTACCCATAAATACCCATGATAAAGTTTAGTACATAAATTAAGCACAATAAGATATAACAATAATTAATAACAAAATAGAACAAACCTAATGTACTGTACTAAAAGTTATGTGAATGTGGTCTCTCTCTCTCTCTTTTTCTTTCTCTCTCTCTCTCTTTTTCTCTCTCCCTCTCTTAAAATATCTTATGGTACTGTATTCACCTATTTTCTGACTGCAGTTGACCACAGGTAACTGAAATCTTGGAAGGCAAAAGCACAAATAAGCGCAATACTGTATTCAAGTGTGACCAATAGTAATCAGAATGCTGGAATTACCAAAATCATAGGCTTTAAAATCATGATGTCAGCACATTGGTTACCTTATCTGATTTAAGTGTTCATCTAATCATATCAATTGCCATAATCCAATCAGATGACTGTATTTAATAGATTGGGAGATCCTATTTTAGTTTTACATTTACAGATTGGATGAAATTATGGAGTAAATCTTTTTTTTTGTTTGTTTACTAACTTTGCTGACAGTGAATAGGACAGCCACTTTGAGAGCTGCAGCATGACCTACACCCTCTCTTCAGGCCCCTGGATCTCCCCTTATCATAGGATGAGCATTCTAATGTTTAATTTTTAAAATAATACACATGCATTCCATTTTTTTGTATATTCCTGTAAATAATTGTATTTTATATGTTTTAAATGTTAGAGTAAACACAGAGCAATTAATGTGAATGCGTCATTTTAAAAAGAAAAAATAGGAAATTTTTAAAAGAAAAGAGTGCATTATTGAAAAGTAATTATTTAACAAACTTGGATTCTCAACTTTTAAAAATCATCTATTACTCCTTCCTCCTTTTGTAGACACCACATTTAGAAAAAGTCTGGACACTACCAGATAATAAAGTGTTTTCTCATTTTTAATTAATTTAACATATATGAATCAGAAATTCCGGTAAGCATGAAATATCTAACATTACCATTAAATTGTCAAAATTTCTGCCAATTGCAAGAAATAGTCTTATTTATAACACATGTTATTGGCCAATAAATGTTCATTAAATACCAGGATAAAAAAATACTAAGACTGCTGAAAATGTGTTGATAGAAACAGTGTTAGTGTAATTTCTCTTAAAGAAACTTTCTATCCAGGCAGCTATTTTAATTTAAACAGAACTCTTATTTTAATCTTATTTCAGAGTCCACAGTCAGCAACAAGTTGTATTTTTCTATGAACTAAAGACAAAATGTGTATTCCACTTATTTTTTCATACTTAGCTATATAGTGCTCTGTAATAATTCATGATTCTTTATGCATGTATGTATGATTGATTCGTTTGTCTGTCTACTTATTTTATCCATCCAAAAGTCCTTCAGTGGTGGGCATGACATTAGCACAGAAGGGTCAGTAGAATAAGACTCAGCATATCCTATAAGAAAATAAGACACAGACTTGTCCTAGATGGACTCAAAGTTTAGTAGGGATCATGGTCCCTAAAATACAGTAGATCACAGTCTCACTCTATCACCCAGGCTGGAATGCAGTGGCATGATCACAGCTCACTGCAGCCTCCACCTCCCAGCATCAAGCAATCCTTCCACCCCAGCATCCTGAGTAGCAGGGCTATAGGCGTGTACCACAATGGCCAGCTGATTTTGGTATTTTTTGTAGAAATAAGGTTTTGCAATATTGCGCAGTCTGGTCTCGAACTTCTGGGCTCAAGAGATCCTCCCACCTCAGTCTCCCAGCGTACTGGGATTACAGGCATGAGCCACCGTGCTCTTTCAAGCATTGCAGATACTAACTTTCATAAGGCTAACAACTTTAACATGATAAACTTTTATTTATTTACTTTTCCTTTTCAAGACTTGTTCTTGGAAGTAATTAAGATAAAAATGAGATTAAACAGAAACATTAAGTATCCTCTACTTGGACCTATCTTGGAGTGCTCATTTATTAAAAAAATAGATTCTGGTAAATATTAAACATATTAGTTTAATCAGCTACCTCTTACTCTAGTAAATAATTAACACTTCTTTTCAGGCTTCCAGAATGAAATGCCACAGCTCCTTTTGCTTGCAGAAAATCAGCCTTCAGTTGAGGAAGTGCCTTTTGAAAGTAAAACACTGCTTGTATTTAAATGGAGTGGGGGCATCTTTAAGGAAACCTATCGCAGATTGATTAAGGACTTGTGCCTTTCAGTCAATAATTAATAACTACATAGCTATGCCCAAAGAACAACATGTGTTCTAGGGTTAAACTGAGGGCACAAAAGGGATACCAAGTTCCTAGACTCTTAAAGCCATTTAGGATATTAAGTTCTGAGAACAAATGTAATTTTAGGTCATGGTTAAAAACCCAAGAACGACATTCTTTCATTTAGCACTTCCCTTACCTGTTTTAACTCCTCAACTTTGTGAACTTCCTTTATTTATTGGCTCTTTTATGTCAGCCTAAACTGTTGGGTTCAGGGATCTACGTATATACATATTGTGTGTATATGCATGTGTATATACATATATATATATGTATCTATATATATAAACATATAGGTATTAAAAATTTAAATGACTTCTTGTCTTTTTCTATAACCAGATCTCTCTAATTTTCCACTAGAATACCTGATCTAGACTTGGAAATTAATTAATAATAGTTAAATTAATTTGTGCAAGGCATGATGCTTAGCGTACAACATGGATTCTTCTCACATAACCATCGCAACTACTCTGTGTGGATTTAGACAATTTATTCTCATTTACAGATAGAAAAATGGACTAGCCCAAGGTTTCAGAAGATATCTATGATAGTGATGATGATCTGAAATCCATTGCCATTGCTCACTTTAGCTGACAGTAATTGAAAGGCAAACCTTTGTTTGCTTTGTAAATTTAAAGTGTATTCAATGTGAGAACACTGATTGCAAAAGAAAAAAAATTCAATCTATGAAAGCTGATTGCAAAAAAAAGTAAAAATAGAAATAGATTAAAAGTGTGTCTAATTATTTGGAACTTTGGTACTGCTTTCTTTATATGTCAAGGTAACACATGCTACCCCTTCTGGCTAGAATGCTCTTCCCTCCCAATTTACCAAGCTAAATTTCTTACTAAGTTTTCAAGCCTCAGCTCAGGATTGCTTCCCTGAAGAAGATATCTGTGGCAGCCAAACTGGGTCAATTTCTTCTGTAACACCTTGTACATAGCTGATTCTTAAGTACGTTTAACTATGGGAGAGTTGGATATTGACTTCTTGTATGGTCAGTTCCTAACATAGACCTGTCATAGAAAAATTACTTCATGAATTACTGCATGATCGAGTTCCCTAAATATCAAGTTGTTCTGAATTAGATTAGAGTTATATGTCAGGTATGCAACATGTTGCAACAACAGATGAAGGAACAAGAACATACTATGTAGCAAGATAGGACAGAGCTGATTCATGAGGAAAATAGTTTGAAGAGATCAAATATGTCCATGGAAAAATAAAAGCATATATTTAGAAAGCAAAAAGAGCCCAAGAAAGACAATTGAACATGTAATTGCTGAGAGTATGAAGAGTAAAATGGAGACGAAGATGAAGTTAAACTGAAGATATTTCCTGGAGCAAGTTCTGAATCCCTAGATTTCCCCTTCTTACACAACCAGGTGTTTTGGAACTAATGTTGATAGTAGAGTTCCATTGTGTTCTTAACCCATTATGCAGCCACAAGCAGATGGGATATTGTATCATTTTTAGTAGCATGGAAGTGACTATAAATATGCTAAACATTAGTTCACCAACTGCTTATTTTCTTACTTCATTAGAGAAGAAAATTACCCCATTCATAGAATGTTTCATTTCCTTTTCCACAGAGCTGATCACTAGCTTAGGTCTCACTGACATGGCAATTATTTCAGAACAACAAGAAGAAAGCTACATTACATGTTGTCTAAATTATTGAATTCTTACAAAATCAAGGTAGAGGTCAGAAGTAGGATGGAATATTTTCCAGCTGTTTAGGAAGACATATTATTAAGGGTTTTATACAATGATACTATGAGAAGTTGTCAGGCCATAGGAAGTGACCTGGGCTCAGTCTTCCTTATCTTCCCTATCTCGGACTCTATCATGAGGACACTGAACAAAGTGATCTTAAAGGTCACCTTCACTTGTAAAGTCTATGCACTAGGCTGCTTTTTGTTATATACTCCGCTGATTACTTGCCTTTTAGTTATTTTATTGATCATTAATGATCAATATCTATGATGGCGTGACACTCTCTAATCATTTTATTTGAATTCTTATTAGCAGTTCCTGGGTGGGAATAGTTAAGATAATAGGTTTTGGAGAGATTGAATAGCACATTCACTGGAATTTGCCAATTTACCAACTATCTGAACTCAGTTAAGTTTCTCAACTTCTACAAGCCCAAATTTCCTCATTTGCAAATTGGGGTTAATGATAGAACCATGCTCATAGGGTTGTGGTAAGTATTAAATGAGATAATTCATGTAAAGTGGCAGATATTTATTGACTAATAATAAGTATTATTTTTGTTAGTTTTGTGGGAAAATATGTTCAAAGTTTCATATATCTGGATTTTTGTGTGCAAAGTTTATTTATTTACATGTTCTTTCCTATTATCCCTGAATAAAACAAGAGGTTACTTAAAAAACAAAATTCAGGGAGTCAATGACTATAAGAACCATACATGCAGTCTATTTGCTTCATAAACCCTACAGTGTTTTTTTTTTTTTTTTTTTTTTTTTTATGCCAAGAACCCAGTTAACTTCAGCTGACTACCTGTGAAGTATAAATCTCTACTAATTATTGATAAAACAATTGGGTATAACGTAACTGTGTCATTGAATAAATCATGTTTTCTTTCAGTTGATTCAAATCCCTGGCAGTACATAATCATAAAGACAGGCAGGCATGTTGTTACTTTACTTATAATGTGATTCCAAGATCTCTGCCATCTGCTTTGAATGGCAAACTGTCGACACTCTAATAATTTAGTATATGAACTTTGTTGCTTGACTAATGTATGTTTATCATAATTAATGATTTTTTTCACTATATCTGTAGCTTCTTTGTGCCTTGCAATTTTTTTCTCTGAAGGTGGTTTGTGTTAGTGATATTATACTATGAAAGAAACTCTTCCAGGAAACAAATTATTTGTTGTTTCAGTAAAAGCAGTCCATGATCCTGAGACAACTCCATAGATAGCATGAGTTTTACAAATTATTTTATTCACAGTTATGATTTCCTAAATAGGATATAAAACATGAAATCCTGTACAAAGTAGAAAACCAAAGTCACTGGTTCTTTATTTAGTATTACAGTAATGTCGATGAGTTTGTTAGGGATTGGAACTAATATTATGAAAATTTTCTCCATGTACCGGGTACTATATACATGTTATTTATTATTTACAGCTACAACCTTGGCCAGTTAAGTTGCATACATTTTGAATTTATCTATGTTTACATTGACACTCAAAGAAATCAGGATAACCTATCCTAGATCACACAAGTACGTAAGCAAGCATGCATTTGAACCCAGGTTAATTTTATTCCAGAATACGTGTTTCCAGTATACTACAATCACATATTGTGGTATATTGGTGTTTCCATTATACCACAATGGCAAGTATTACGCACTCATGGATGTCTATCATGGTCCCTGAAATTCAGACTTCCTGTGAGTGTAGGTTTTACAGGGTGTAAATTGTGCATTTACATCCTATAAAATGCATATTTTTAAATAACCCTGCAATATATGGTTAAACAAAATAATCCTAAAATAAATTTTCAAAGAAAGAATGTAAGGAAACTCTATGAAAAGAGATGTTTGATTCAAAAGTAGATAGTAGACTCAAAGTGGACCAAATGATGCTGATTAAGTGAAGAGACTTCTTATTCACTCATTAGATAATTGTCATTCTTTCATTTTCAGCCTTAACTCTGTGCCAATAACTGAGCTGGCTGCCAGGGATACCAGAGTAATCAACAGCTAGAATAGTCCGCATACTCTAATTTCTTAGAATCTTATTAAGGAGATATGTTAATAAATAAAATTATGAAATTATATCTACTTACTGTGATCTGTGTTTTAATAGAAAATATAGGGGACTATGAAAATTATAACATGGAGATATGGACACACATATGCTACAAGAGAACCAATTAAAAATCATTATGAAAACACAAAAGCATTCTACCTATTCTGTACATTTAAATATTCAGATTTGTAATGAGGATGTAATAATGATATGAATAAACTCATATAATTGAATTGTTTTTTAATAATTCTAGTACAAATATTTTTGTAATTTCATTTGTGATATATTAGAATGGTGAGATTATAGAATTTTTTTCTCTTTCATTTTCTATTTTTAAAATATATGCATAGTTACATGATTTTTTAAAGTAGATGTAAAATTATCTCTCATATTAAAATATTTTTTAAGAATGGTGACTGAATCTTGGGAAATACTGTGAGGTGAATGTGTGGGTATATTGGGGGGGTATAATTTGATTTTTTTTCTTTCTTGTTTTGGGCTAAATGAACTTTGTACTCCTGATATGCCTGATCTTCACTTTTGAAGGTGAGGAACTACAGCTGCAAGTCAGCTACAGTGATCTCCTTTCCTGGTTTCTGGCTCATAGACTTGATTAAAAGGAAAATTGAAAACATATCCAACCTTGAATTAATGCTACAAGATTAGGGCAAGCCTACGGAAATCAGACTTTCAAGGCACTAGCTCATTTCTGCTTTTGCTAAGTAATCAGAGTGCAAAATAAAAATGAAAACTATTTCATTGATCATTTATTTACAGTCCTATCAACCCAGGTTTAGATGCATTTTTGTGTGACAAGACATGTTCAGTGATATATCTTAAATTATATAAGTACATAAATATCTATGTGTGTATATATATATATATATATATACACACACACACATATATATATATACACACACACACACAAAAATGCAGTCACATGTATATATATATTTTAAAAATATTTTTTCCTGAATGACGTAAATCTTACTTAAAATATATTTTATTTCTTTATCTTATTAGAAAAGTAATCCTATAACATGTTACTATAAAAGATTTTTTTAATGCTATAAGTATAAAGGAGAAGCTAATAACCATCTGTAATCCCAAGGCATGAAGATAAACCATATTTCCATTTTTGTGAATGTCCTTCCAGTATTTATCATACATATAAATATATATTCTACTATATATATATATATGCACATATACAATAAATATATATGTGCATATTTATTTTGTAAGTATAAGATAATATTTTATGATCTTATATTCTTACTTATAATGATATTTTTCAATATCTTGTAATGGCTATTTAACATCCTGCCATATTAGCATTCTATATTGATCAATTAATCCCTTAGGGTTAGACATCCAAGCATTTCCACCTTTTTGCTGTTATATACAATGTCATGATAAACATCCTTACAGAGAAATCTTGAAGTCACTAACTTGAAGATGGAGTTTTATCTGCATAAATAAGTTACAGAACTACATGGGCTAGAAATACAATTCCCCAAGTCTAATTCCTTTCCCTCTTTCCATCTATCCACTGAATCCATCTTCAAACTGACTTCTAAGGTAGAGTAAAAAATAAGCTGAATTGTGCTCACGTGACAGCATATATACTAAAATTGTAACAATACAGAGATTAACATCTCCCCTGCGCAAGGATGACATGCAAATTCGTGAAACGTTCCACATTTTGAAAAAAATTAATAAATAAGCTGAATTACTTTAAATAATGTGTGTGACAATGGGATCTTAAATGAAAATTATATAACTACTGACTATGTAAGTTTGATCCTTTTTTTCATATTTTTGCCAGGTTAATAAGTTAAAAAATGCAAATATAAAAAAAGCCCATTTGTTCTTGGATGTTCCATGACTACCTTGAAGTTATTAATACTGTATATACTAGATATACCGTATACACTATAAGATTGCAAAATGAAGACAGAGCATAAGTGATAGAGACTTTTAGAATGTTACTATTACTGGGATAATGACAAAGGCTTTATGAATGCTAGCTTCCTCTCTCCTCCAGCAAGTATACATTCTCTACTGTCTACGTCAGATTCAGTTGGCCAGCATTACTGACTGAAAAATGATAGAATTACTTTTCTTTTATTGTTTTTTTTAATGACTGTGAATATAAATCTAGAGTAAATTGCCCAACTGAAAAAGGAACATTGAAGAAGAAAACCAAAGTAAGTTTTCTTATGTATGTGACATTAAGGCACTGAAAGCCAATTAGCAGACTCTGCCTCACTTTGTTTACACATCCCTCATGGGGTTAATATATATGGCCAGTGCTAATGAGCTAGTTATATGGCCAAATAATGATAGCCTGCGGAAAGAGAAGGGGAGCTGACGTCCTGACATTTATTTTCAAAATAGCTGAACATTTTCCAGGCACATTTTGTCGGTTCTACTGACAAAAGTTCTTCTGTTAGCCATCTAGAATAAAATTCTTCTCAACATGACATAATTGAGGATCCACCTTAAAACTCTGAAAAATAAAGATCTTTTCAAATTCAGATTGACTTTCTGACTTTCTCTGTTTTTACTTTGTGAAGACATTGAGCTTGAAATGAATGTAGTTCTTCTTGTAAGTATAAAAAAGTTGAAGAGCAAAGAAGATCCTTTAGGAATTGCTGTTGAATAGATTGATATTTAAAAATTTGAAATAAAAGTGACTACATAAAATTGTATT
Organism: Sapajus apella; assembly: GCF_009761245.1. Classification (NCBI taxonomy): domain Eukaryota; kingdom Metazoa; phylum Chordata; class Mammalia; order Primates; family Cebidae; genus Sapajus; species Sapajus apella. The sequence continues at coordinate 47,403,391 of NW_022436942.1, forward strand.
TGTTCATATCTTACAATTTTAATATTTTAGATTTTGAACTGATAAACTAACAGCTGACAGAGAGGGTTATTTAAAAAAAGAGTCCCAGGTTTTAAGCCTAAGCAATTGACCTTTTAGCTTAGCAAAGCTATTAAGTATTTTAGATAGTGAACTAGAATAAAGGTTTTTCTGGAAGGAATAGCTTGAGGTGTACATGGGCACATCATAACAGATGCCAGAGAAGATCAAGGGCCTGCACAGTACGCTGAGAACCAAAGAGAGTCAATGAAGAACTTGGCATTAAAGAAGTCACATGAAGCTAGGCACAGTAGCTCACACCTATAATCCCAGCACTTTGGGAAGCCTAGGTGGGAGGAGCATTTGAGCCCAAGAGTTTCAGACTAGCTTGGGCTACATAGCAAGACCCATCTCCACAAAAAATACAAAAATTAGCTGAATGCGGTAGGGCATGCCTCTAGTTCCAGCTTCTTGGGAGGCTGAGGAGGTAGGATCCTTTGAGGCTGCCCTGCACTCCAGCCTGGGTGACAAATTGAGACCCTGGTAAAAAGAGAAAGAGAGAGAGAGAGAAAGAGAGAGAGAGAGAGAGAGAGGAAGAGAAAGAAAGAAAAAGAAAAAAGAAAGAGAGAGAGAGAGAAGAAAAAAAGAAAGAAGAAAGAAAGAAAGAAAAGAAAGAAAGAAAGAAAGAAAGAGAAAGAAAGAAAGAAAGAAAAAGAAAAAAAAGAAAAGAAAGAAAAAGAAAGAAAGAAGAGGAAAGGAAAAGAAAAGAAAGAGGGAGGGAGGGAAGGAAGGAAGAAGGAAAGAAAAGAAAGAAAAAGGAAGGAAGGAAGAAAGAGAAAGAAAATTGCATTACATGGACAGACTGTGAGAGAATGGGAAGGTGATGGGCTGAGGTGAGAAAATGTAGAAAGAGAGATAAACTAAAATGCAATTGGAGCATTCTAGGTGAAAAAATAATAAAGGGTCTTACCATAGTTCAGAAAAGAAATAGAATTGATGGCTATGTAGTTAAATTCTTTTTTAAAAAATGAGGAAGAGTTGGGATTTGGAGGCGCTTAAATGTTAATATGGACATCTGACCCAAATAATTGGGTTGTGTGTGTAGATTGCAGACCCAATCTACACTGACATCTTGTTTTTAATCATATGGCCAAAGCTCTTTTTAAATACCATTTATTCTCTCAATTTACCCATAACCTTTACATTTTTGAAACTTAGAACAGAATTTGGATGGTGTATTGTTATCCATCAACTTGGGACTTTGGACAAGATGGAGAAATTATATGTATATTCTAGATCCTTTCCTGACACACTATTTGACCATTTGCTTTCAACATAACTTTGGCATATATACTTTATTTGATTTGGTGAGCCATATGTCTTCACCAGAAGAAAACTAAAACAAAATTAAAATTAAAAATGTAATGACACTCAATTTCAATTTTTTCTGAATTGATTGTAGTGATTTATTATCCTGGTATTTTTGACACTGAAATATATCTATAGTTGCTTTTAAATTTTCGTGTCCCTCTGAATTACTTTCAAAGCAAAAACTTTTCCCAAGAAAGACCAGATGTGGATCTAGGTTTAAATGTAGGTATATCTTTGAAGAATTATGTCTTTGGGCCCCTCCTTCCTAATATCTAGCACAGAGTAATGTCTCTGAGAAAGAATCAAACTTGACAATTTCCATGGTGACATCATCCCTTCTCTAAAAACCTTTATGAAAAAAGTGTCCTTGAAGCCAACTCTATGGTAAGCTTGGAAAAAAACAGAGGCTGAGCTGCTTAAATAATGAAGCAAGGTCATCCTGTTTCCTTAGAAAATGTTTTTATTACTCTGAAAGGAACTTTGGAATGGAATCAAAAAGTGAATTGCAGCCCCTCCCAGCTTAGAAGTTGTGTTTGGATTATTAAAAAGACTTAGCTAGTGTTAGTGAAATTAAAATGGGGAATATGCAGTACCAGTTCAATATAAAATCTGTATAAGTTTCCATAAGTCATACATTAATACTTATTTGCATATCTTGTAAGATTTATTTCTTTTACGTATTATTAGAATCACAACATTAGAAAGCGATCTAGCCTCAATAGCTGTGGAAGAATAAGACACAGATTTTAGTATGAAATGATTTAATATGTGTGCATTCTCAAAGTTTTTTTTCATATTCCCTCCTTATATTGTCAAAATTTGTTTGAAAAGTACATTAAAATAAAACACCAAATACAGTTATAGTGATACTATCAATTTAACTTTTCATTTCTAACTGTCCTATGTTTGACATGTCATTATAGTTAATTTTTGTCAGACAAATGCACAGAAAATAAAATAAATGTACTATTTTATGTTGTTTGTTCATACAAATAAGTGAATTCATTGGACAAAACTAAAATATTGGGGGAGAAACCCAACTACTTATAGAATTGTATATTTTATCTCTTACTCATTATTTTTTCCTTTTGTTTTCAAATAACTGTTGTCTTCTCAATGAATCTCATATTTTACTCCTGCTTTGAAAATTAGCTTTAGACACATTCCAACACAATTCTGTACTTAGATAATCATTAACAAATGTTACCCCAGCCTGACCTTTCTGGCCAGACAGCCACCAAGAGATAAATGTTTTATGAGGCTTCGCCTTTAAAAGAGACTACATCCACCCTCAGGCACCTATACCTCAGGAACCTTTCTTTTTGTACAAACCTTTGTCTCTCTTTGCATTTCAAAATGAAATGATTTACGTTGATTTAAAGTTTTTATAAACATTGGTACAACAATAGGCTTGATGCAGTGATTCTCTTTAGCCCACCAAGCATTCCCTAACCCTAAATCTAAAATGAGGATTTGAAATGTCTCTCAACACAGCATGCAGGTGGAAAAGAACATGTACTAGGGATTAGTCTTATTCACACAAATTCCCTGGCCATGTTTTGTGAACCTCAGTTATGCCAGAACTGGTCTCTTTCACTTCACTGAGCTCCTAAAGCACACAGGACATGCCTTTTTTATTTTCTTCAGAGTGTGTCTGCTTTGCACAAATTAGGTGCTCAACACAACTTGGCTCTGACTGTCACTGCTGGTGAGATTTCCTCTTGGCCTTGGTTATTTGTCAGATGATTGCATGGTTGTCTAACTGATTTCCTGGTTTCTAGGCCTTTTCTTTTCCAATTTAGCTCACATAGTACTACTAAATTAGATGAATGCATTCATTCTGTTATTGGGCTGCTCAGCAGCCCCTCCACTCTTGTTGGAATTTTACTTGATTTTTCACATTCCTTCTTAGATTTTTATGTCCTGTTTAAAATTTTTACTATGAGTATGTAGTTTTACTTAGATGTAATTAAGAAAAAAAACTGTTTTTATTCCAAAAAGATATTCAGATATTCAAAGGAACAAACACCTAGTCTAATAAAATAACTCTGAATATAACAGCATCTTGGGTTTCCAAAGGAATATCATCAGCCTCTGCACTTGATTCTGCTGCTGTCAACAACCAAGTATCAGCCATTGTGGAAAGGAGGAGATACCTACACAGATACGCATAAATATAAACACACAAAACTAGCAGATGGATTTATAGAAATGCACCTATATATCCATAACTAGACATAAAGGTCTAAGCGATGTGTACCCACAGGCTGACAGTAGTTGTGTTTGTACAATAGGATAATTTAGTGTATTTGCATTTGTATCATTTTCTGAAGTGAGTTCATAGCTTTCATTAGAGTTTCAAACACATAGGTGATCGCCCAAATAGTAACATCTACTTTTCTAGACTTTCATGTCCAGATAGCTGGTCTTCTACCTTTATCTAGAAAAAATATTAACTGTGTCCTAATCTTTCTGCATTGCTGATGCTTAATCATTTTCCTTTTAAAGTTCTCTTTCCTCTTTTCAACAGAAATCATTAAAATCTGATCCCTCTTTGAAAACTCAAATCATATGCTGTTCCTTCTCTTTTATGAATTACTGCCAAATCTCTTCTTCCTCTCAATTCTGATAGAACTAATTATTTAATTTTGTATTGATCATGTAATAATGTTTTGGTTTTATTTTTTATGATAAGATGTGGCATTTTTCCCATCTAGATGGCAAGCTCACTATAGGTAGGGATTACCTCTCAATGAATCGTCTAGCTGTGTTTCTTTCAGCCCGATAATATTTGAGATATGATCTGATTTCTCTAATCTGGTAGGGGAAAGAATCCTGTGACATCTGGAATATGGAGTATTTTAAATGAGATAGAAACACTTTATTCTCAACGTATTGGAAAGAGTAAATGTTAAACTCAATGTTCATGTTATCATTTTCCTCAGAACTCATAAAGCTACAGGAGAAGGTTATATCTGAGGACTTCACAGAAATATGCATATTTAAGACTCGAGGTATGCAGACGTGCCAATAAGGTTTTAAGATAGATCACCTGAAAGACCATTTTTAAGGGTATCTTTAAGTGATTCAAGATAACAAAAAATTCTAAAGAGCAGGAATTTCAAATTCATCTTGTCTAAATCCAAATGAAAAACAAATTCTTTCTCACACACTGCTGCTGTAATATCATAAGGACATAAAACTTTAGGAGAGTGAACATGTTTTTATAATTACTATATAACATGTAAGTAAACAAAACTATTCAATTTGCTAATGAGTCATTCTAATTCTAAAATATAGTCTAACCTACAATTTCCACTTTACCACTGGGACCTCGTCAAATGTAGTAGTTAAGAACATGAGCTTTGGTTTCAGGTAAATCTGGGTTTGAATTTTATGGGACAAATAGATCGATCTCTCAAAACTTTACTTTCCTCATTTACAATATAGTCTTAAAATATTGCCTTATAGGATAATTAGAAAGATTAGAAAATGCAGTATATTTTTAAAGCTCTTGCCTCTGTGCCAGGAAGTGACAATGCAATGAATGCTATCTATTCTTATTAATATTACTAATCTTGTTTAAGTCTAATCACCTCCCTCTGTGCTGCATATACTTGTTGAGTATGGTACACTCTGCCCTCTAATTATGACCACTGTGCTTCTCCAGCCTCTCCTTTCACTGCTTGATTGTCTGCATCTTTACCCTGAAATAATACCCATTGTTTCCCAAGCTCATCAGGCTATTTCAAGCCTTCTATAGTATGTCATACTCTGTCTCCTCTTAATGGAACACCCCTTCCCTTTGACAGTCTTACTCTTCCCTTTAAGGGATTCCTTTCTGAAGAATTCCTACCTTGACAATGAACCCCTAAAAATACTTCAGCTTATTCATTCTTCTTTATGTTTCTGGTGCCTTACACAGTGCCTGGCACAAGCAGATTTTAAATAAATGTTGATTAAATTTTCAACTGAAAACAATGCCATTGTCCAAGGTACTATATGAGTTCAGAATCCCAAATTCCTCAATATCCTCTGGCATTTGAAATAACATGAGACTAAAATCCAGATAAAAGTAGGAGCTTTTGAATCAAATAAATTAGTGCATATTCTTTGCTTCCTATATAATTTGAGGCAAGTTATTTAAACCATCTTTCTGAATCTACAAACTGGGGTTATTTAAAGTTGTCTAATAGGATTGATGAAAGGGAGTAAAAGAAATCATGCAAATATTTAACACAGAACTTGGAACATTCTATGTATTTAATACAATGCTGTGTTGTGCTGTTGCTGTTATTGTCATTGTCATTTCAGTGAGATCCTTCTTATCATTATGCTCATCAATATTTTCATTATCAAAACTTCTCACCATCAGGAGTCAGGAAACCTATTGTAAAAGGACCTGAAATGGAAAATGTTAAAGCATGGAGTCTGTCTCTCCCTCTGCATGGGGATTTAAGACACATGGAAAGATGCTAAATGGAAGGCACAAAGGAACTGAGAAGTAGAGAGGAGGTATACCTTGGTGACTGAGAACAGTTAATAAGAGCAGGAAGTTGGAAAATGAAAGGCACAGTGTAGAATCAGTTAATTGTCTCTTGATGAGAGTGACTTTCACTTGGAAGCAACTAATGAACATGCAATACAGTCCAAAAGATTAGATTGGAGTAAGACCTCAGAAGGTCCTGTACAGCAGGTTAAAATAATTGGAATCCATTGACATAATGAACAATCATTTAGTCAAATGATTTTGTTAGTTTCCTATTTCTGCACAGTAACAGAAATAACTTAGTAGTTTAAAACAACACCCATTTATTATCACACAGTTTTGTAAGACAGAATTCAGCACAGGGTGACTTGATTCTCTGCTCAAGGTCGTACAAGGAGCAAGTCAAGATCAGCTTGACCTTTATCTGTCAGTTGGTTTGGACTTTTGTCTGGAGGCTTGGGCGAAGAATCTGCTTCCAATTTCGTTTAGGATGTTGGCAGACTTCAAGTTCTTGCAGCTGTACAACTAAGGTCCTGTTTCCTTCCTCCCTGTCAGCTGGGATTTACCTTCTTCTCCTAGAAGCCACCCACATTCCCTCTCTTATAGCTCCCTCCAACTTCCAGGCAACAATAGAGCAACAGGTTCTTTTTGTGCTTCCAATCTTTTTGACTTCATATTCTACTACCAGCCTGAGAAAACTGTGCTTTAAAGGGCTCATGTAATTAGATTATCCCACTTAGATAATCTTTACTAATTACACCTGCCAAATCCCTTTTGCCACGTAAGGCAACATAATCACAGGAGTAACAATAGGAGACTAAGGGCGTGGAATTCATCATCTGGAATTCTGCTTACCTGCCTCGTGAAGTGGCTCACACCTGTTATCCCAGTACTTTGGAAGGCCAAGGTGGGAAGATCACTTGAGCCCAGAATTTTAAGACCACCCTGGACAACAAAGAGAGAACATGTCTCTACAAAAAATGTCTTTTCTAAATTAGCTGGACATGGTGGACACACCTGTGATCCGGGCTACTCAGGGGGCTGAGGTGGGAGGTTTGATTGAGCCAAACAGTTGGAGGCTGAAGTGAGCTGTAATCATGCCATTGCAGTGCAGCCTGAGCAACAGAGCAAGATCTTGCCTCTAATTATATATATATATATAGTCTTCTGCTTAGCTTACCACAATGATCCTTGCAATGAGGTACAGGATTGTAAAAGAAAGATCCTAAATGCTTGAGGACCACTCAGGAGCTATTTTAGCAATTTGAGCTGAACTGTTAAAAAATTCTAGTTAGTTAGTAATCACAGTTTGTATGCACTATTCCTTATTTATGATTTTAACTCATGGAATCTTCACAATGGCTTTATGGCAGAGGTGCTATTATTTTTCTTATTGAACAGTTGAAGACATTGAGGCTTAATGAGGTTAGGAAATGTGCTCAACTTCATACAACTTGTATTTTGTAGATCTAGGAATTAGACCCAGAAAGACTGACTCCAGAGCCCAGGATCTAAACTATTGAATGAGTTATGTTTCATCAAAAGTATCCAGGAAAAGACAATATATGGTGTGTGTTTAATACACAAAGTAAATCAGCCTCCCATTGTTGCAGGCTGAGGACCTATGGCAAGCATGGAGACAATACGATTGGCACCTTGGTTCTGTTTGAATCATCCTCATATTACAGATCTCCACTCTGATTTACTTTGTGTATTAAACACACACCATATATTGTCTTTTCCTGGATACTTTTGATGAAACATAACTCATTCAATTTTCATAGCACTAGAATTTTCCTGGTATTAGAAATAAGAAAACAGAGTTTGGTTACATATCTCATATCTTGTTTCAGGTCTCAGAGCAATGGGATAGCAGGTGTAAACTTTGAACTCCAGTTTGCCTTACTTTAAAGGCTTTTTATTACACTGTATGATTAACCTCAGGACATTAGGCACAGCATGTTCAAAGCTCTGAGAAGCAGAAATATGTACTAGTGATAAGCATGGAAGCTGATACCACATTAATACTACCTGTATTAATACTACCTGTATTATTACTACCTGTATTTGAAGTCCAGTTCTTCTTATTTGTCTGTTCTTACTTGACCTCAGTTTCCTAATTTTTAACAGAAGGATATGACCTGTTTTACGGTGACTCTGTGAAAATTAATGGGTCATTACAGGTAACACTCTCAGAACAGTTCCTGGCACATAGTAAATACTAAAAATTTGTGAACTACTAGAGAGGTCTGGGAGAAATGCATGGTATAGACAACTATGAATTAGTTTTACCTGTTCTTTGTGTTATTTGCATGATTTAAAGTTGGTGGTACTAGGGAATAGGGTTGGTTAAATGATATAGCATAACGATGTTGCTCAGCGGGGCTGGCTAATTAGGCTAGCGGTGAAGAGAAACTTAATTGTGAGTTGAATTTTGAAAACCTGGAGGGCATATAAAAGTAGCAGAAGGTAAGGGGAAAGTGCTGTATGTAGGTCACTTGTGAAAAGGATCATAGAAGGCGGCTTGTGCTCAGGACAAATGAAGTAGACTTTCTGCTTGGAATGTGGAAGATAGTGAATAGTGTATCATAATTTTTGTCAGATGGTAAAGGCTGAAGCAATGAACACATTAAAGCAACTTATATTTTTGCACTTATTTGTTCATACATCTAATTATTTTTATTTGATAAGCATTCATAAAGCTCCAAAGTACACTGTGTTATTAAAAACACCAAAGTTAATTACACAATTTGCCTTTAAAGAACCTATAAGCTAATAGAAGTAACAAAACAAGTAAATAATTATAATTGAAAGTGAAAATTTGCATGAGTCATGAGTGAGGCAAGGATGAAGTTCTAATGATGTTCACAAGACAAAGAGGTTCCTTCAAGCAGAGAGAAATTGGGAAAAGTTTGTGGGGATGATGGCAAATATCTAAAAGGGAAATTGATGGAAAGATGTTTAAAATAGGAATTGAAAGGTGGCATTGGGCTTTGCCTTGGCCCACCAATGTGTGAACAAACATGGACTTTCATTAGAGAAATCATAGTGACAATGGAGGTTAAAAAGCACATAGGAGACACTGGGACAGAATTGATAGAAGCTGACAACTAAATGCATTTTTGGCATGAAGAGGAAAGAGAAGTAAAAATTAACTAGAGTTTTGGCCTCAATGACTAGGAAGTTGGTAGGATTAGCAGAAACACTGAATACATGAGTACATTGGTAGGGAAAGAAATGGATTTTTGTTTTGCACAAACTCTATTTTGCTTACCGGGTAGCCCAAATCACCTAGAATGTAAGGTAGCCTGGTTGGATTGGTTCTGCTGGCAGAACTTGTAGCTACTGCCTGATGTGTGAGGAAAGGAGTCACCTGACCTCCAGATTGGCTCTAGACTAGTGGTTTTCATCTGCATTCTGTAAGCCCTTCAGTTATGTGGCAGTGCCTCAGAGGCGGGATGGCTATGCAGATAATTAAGGTGAAAAGGGAACCTATTTATAATTATGCCAGAACAATTGGTATAAACCGGGACAGCTCTGCAGCAAGGGGGCTCCAGGTTTACTCTCTCCAGAGGCCACAGGAGGAGGATGGGGATAACCAGACAGAGGCAGCTCTTCTGGCAGGGCTTCAAATCCTTTGCCTCAACCAGAGCAGCTCTTCTTTCATGTTTTTCATGGGTTATGGTTCTGCAAAAACATAATTTGAAAAATGGTTTAGATTACCTTAAGAAACATTGAAAACCATTGGCCTCGGCAATAGTTAAGATTCTCAAACAAAAAGGTGGAAATGGTGGACGTCTGTTTTTCTGGGGGAGAAAAAAAAAAGAGGACTGCTCGCAAGGAAAGGAGTGTTAACATATTATGGTAGCACATGTCCTTTTTAAATTACAACTATATTTTTAAACAAACCATTTGTTGGTGATGCAACTGTAAAAGGCATCTAAAATTATCATGTCTATATTTGATTCATAAAATTGCATGTTATAAACAAATGAATAGATTCTTCCAGACTGTTTAAAATTCCCTTGTGAGTTGTGACTTTGTAAGTCAGGTTTCATCCTGGATCACATTTTTTTTTTTAATAACGCTGTGAAAATGAGCAATTTTAACAATAGCAGCAAATGTGGTGTTATAATCAGTTGCTGAAGAGCATAAGGTTTCCTTTTATAGTTCACTAGTGTTGAAAAGGAAAAGTATCCATGTAACATGTGAATGCTAATACAAAGACCTTGAAAAATCCATAATATATAAGAACTAAAAATTCCATAAAATGAAATGAAAAATTATGCTCTAGATAATTATTAAATTGATATTAAAAATTAAATTCCCAGATTGTGTTTTTTCTGTATTTAATTTCATTGAAAATCTGAACTTCACACCAGAAAAAAAAATGATCTTTTCACTTAGGTCATTTTTAACAGTTTTTAGATTAATTATATTTGATTGGTGGCATGACAAAGTACTACAAATAATTTTATTAAATACTTTGGAGTTTTAAGTTGTAATTTTGTGTTTATGTTTAAGGAAAGTCAGTTTAAAGTTATGGGAATAATATTGTACATATTTCTCCTTCTCTTACTATTTTATCTTTTTTTAATTTTAACATTTACTAAATTTGGTATGTATTTTTTTCTCAAATATCTCTTTGGTTTTCAAGTTAGGCAAAAAGATAAGTACCATTTCCCCCAAATTGAGAGGCTATTTGTGACAGAAATACCTTTCTAGATCCATCTGGTGAAGAGTCTTTTTCTCACAACTCCAATCCATGAGTCGATAATCTCTAGAAGTGTCAGCATTCGCAATGTTATATTTATTTTTTTATAAGACACTACCTAGAGGTTTTAGATTTAAGACACAGCCCCTGCCCCTAGGATGCACACAATTCTGTGGGAAGACAGAGAAATTGAGAAACAAACAGGCAATTGCATACGATGGTAAGAGTCATGGTAAGTATAAGCACAAGATCCCACAGAACAACAAACAAGGATCTCCTAACTTAGTATTGGGAAATAAAGGAAGACTGGGAAGGGAATGTCTGAGCTGAGTCCTGAAAAACAGTGAAATTTCTACATAAAAATCTATGGAAATAGGGATTCAAGCATTTTAGCAAATTCAACCTCATGTTCATTCATTCTCAAATCATTGGAAAGGTGGAAGTGGAGAATAGACTTTTTTGAGAAAAAAATTTCTCCTAAGCAGCCGTCTCCATGCTGGAATCTGCCATACTGAGATAGCTACATTCTAATAGGAAGTAAAGGGAAGGCTAAGGACAATGTTTTAATGGATCACACTTCAAGGAACATGAGATTGAGTAAAATACTCAAGCAGGGTCATGACTTTAAAAGAAGTCAGAGGTCAGGCTGGGTGTGGTGGCTCATACCTATAATCCCAGCACTTTAGAAGGCTGGGCTGGGAAGACTGCTTGAGCCCAGGAGTTGGAGATCCGACTGGGGAACATAGTGAGACCTCATCTCTACAAAAAATAAACAAAATTAACTAGCCATGTGCTTGTGGTCCCATCTACTCAGGAGGCTGAAGTGGGAGGATTAAACCTGAGAGGTTGAGGCTACAGAGAGCCAAAATCATGCCACTGTACTCCAGCCTGGGCAATGAAGCCCAGACTGGGCAATAGAGCCCTTGTCTCAAAAAAAACAGTTTCAGATGCCAATATAATGAGATCTAATTTTCAGTACACAAAGGTACAAGTGCAAACATTTTTACATGGAATATTTTTTTCTTTAAACCACCTGAATTCAAACTCCAAACTCCCAACTTATTAGAATGATTTGAAAAATTATATCTCAGTCATTTTTGAGTCTCTTCACTCTGTCCTAAGCAAAGTTCTTAGATCTTACATAGCCCAAGGCTATGGGGAGCTCTTTGGTTACAGGATATTGGGTCCATACCACCTACCGGGAAGACATCTCTTTTCCAAGTTCATGTCCCACTCAGGTTGGGCAACTGCTGCTTGACATGAAGATCTTTGTGTTTGGAGAAGATGAGAACCCTGACGCCTGGAATCCTATCTCTCTAAATGCACCAAACTCGCTTTGACATCTTTTCTTCTAGGATGCAGCAAGATTGCAGGGCATAACACCTACTTCTTGCTAGACTCTCAGACCACTTTCCTTTACCCAGACTTTGAGAATCAATCCCAGAGTCTCAGAGCTCCCCAAATGCTCTTGCCACCTCCTTTTCCCCTGGCATATTTTTTCTAGAGTTCTAGCTTTAAATAAAAGGCAGAAAGACCTGTTAACATTTCATTGCTTCTGTTTGGCCCTGATCAAATCTTTGAGGCCATAATTGGAAAGCCTGGTTGCCTGCTAGTAATGAGGGGGGAAGAATTATACAATCAGAACATGTACAATTTAACCTTCCTAAAGGCAAATTATTCTGCCTTTAAGAGCATGGTCCATGGGAAGGATAAACTGAAGGAGGTCAGTCAAATTTGGGAAAGTGCCATGGTGCCCTGGGCACTTGTGGTCACCTGCATAATTCAGGACATCATCTTGCAGTCCTTAGCAAGCCTGGAACAGGTTACCAATACTTGACCTGATGCTTCTTAAAAACAGTCTGTCTTTCGGGTTTTATACTTTATGTGCTTGAAATCCCCAGTGTTTTTTTTCTCTTTCAGATTGGCAGACTTTTGGTTTACCACTTTGGAATTATGTTCAAAGTTAGTCCATGTGCTCTCCAGGTGCCCTATATTTCAAACACAGAGCTGGATTCTCCACATGCCCAAGGGTCAGAAGTATATACTTCGTTTCCCTGCTGCCAAGGAGACCTGACTTTTTTCACCAGAATTATTGTCATTATTGACTCTTGTTATTATTAATAGAATTTTCCACTCTATAGCAATTAAGGTTTTAAGGCTTTTTTACTCTATTATCACATCTGATCCTCATGAGAACCCTGAAAACTAGGACAAATGTTATTATCTATGCCCCCTATAACTATTGTCTTGATTAGAGCCCTTAAAAGCAGTAGGCTCACTGAAGACTTGTTGATAGAAATTTAAGTTGCTAAAAACATATTCCAGATAACTAGAATAAATTGTACCCAAAGCATTTATATCTTATTTTAGCTGAGGACAAATTATTGCACAGTATCTGAGGCATTCACATACTAATCTATTCAGAACATTAGAGAAATTGTCACAAGATTTTTGAAGGACGTTAGTTATACACTTTACCCTGAATCAGATTACATGCTTTTGATGCCAGTTAAAATCATGGCACAGTTGTCCTCTGTGTAACAAAAGGATCACTATGAACTTTTTTCTTGTTTCTTTTTTTCCTGCCCTCCCTTTTTACCCTCTCTCCTCCCTCTCTCCCTTCTTTGTTCCTTTCATCTCTCATTCATTCATTTCTTCATTATTATCCTTCATTCTTTTCCTTTCTTCTTTCTCTTCCTTCCTTCTTATCCTTTCTTCTCAAGCACATATGAAAAACATCATTTTCTACTTCCAAAGGTCTAAAAAACCTAAGCAATAATAATCTCTAAAGAACTCATTTGCATTAATTTACTTAATCAAAAAAAAAAAACTATAGTTATATACTTAGGACTTACTAAGGTAAAAGAATTTTAATTTATTCTTCACCTATTATGTTTCTGACACGGTGCTGAATTTTTTAATTTACTTTATTATTTAAACCTCACAGTCACCCTTTGAAATAGATATTATTGTACTCAATGAAAATAAATATATTTCCTAATTTTATATAACTAAAAATTAACAAAACCAGAATTAAAAATTGGTTTTTGAGGGACCCCAAGGGCCAAAAGTATGTATTAAAAATGGTTAAATTCATATTTGGAGCAGAATGATAGAACATAGAATGTTAGAATAGAAAATGACTTTAGAGGTTTCCTTGAATATAAAATGCTGTGCCTCTAAAATTCTCTGCCAAATTATTGACCATTTTTTACTAAAACAGTCTGGTAAGGTGTTGGATTATTTTCTTTCAGAGTTCTTCCTTGTTTTGAGCCAAATTATGTCTCTCTTTTTTTCTCTGTCCCATGGTTTAACGCCGGTTTTCTCCTGTGTATAGAGTCATCATATGTCCTAGGTTTCCTGGGACAGTATTTGTTCATACAAGCTTATTGCCCCTACAACAAGTAAATACTGTCCCCCTTTAACTCTCAGCAATGCCCTATTTTAGATGACAAATTATATGTCCACCCACCTATGAGGACATATAGATTTAACAGTTTTCCAAATATTTGAGGAAATTCATCACATCTCTCAACTCCACTGCAGGCTAAGTATTCCCAGTTGATGTTTGCCACAAATTACAAGTTTCCCTCAGTCCCCTTACTACGTTGACCATAATTGCCTGGACATTTTCTAATTCAGATCTGTTTAACTTAGGCTTCATGAACCCTTGGGGAGTCCATGCAGAGAGTTTGAAATATTATGCAAAATGCTGCATGTAAGAGCATTATGTTTGTTTCCTGCTATAACAAATTACCACATTAGGTAGATTAAAAACCACAAAAATTTATTCTTTCACAGTGCTGGAGGCCAGGAGTCTGAAATCAAGGTATCAGAAGTGTTGATTCCTTCTGGAAGCTTTAAAGGAGAGCCAAACTCATGCCTCTCATAGCTTCTGGTGGCTTTCAGCTCTCCATGTTTCTTGGCTTGGGGCAGCACACTTTCAGTCTCTGCCTCCATCTTTTCATGATCTTCTTGTGTCTCTGTGTCTTCCCCTTTGCTGTCTGTTATGTGGACACTTGTTATTGGATTTAGGGCCTAACTTAAATCCAGGATAACCTCATCTTAATATCCTTAATTTGTTATATCTGCAAAGGTTTTATTTCCAAACAAAGTTCTATTCACAGGTACTGGAGATTAGAACTTGGATATACCTTTTGTAGGGGACATCGTTCAGCCCAATACGATGTGTATGTGTTGTTCTGAAAAGTGATCCATAGGTTTTCTCATACCATAGGCAAAGGTTTAATAATAATTACTAATCCAGATTGTCAATAACCTGAATACAATATTCTAGGAATCCTTAAGAATAGTTGCTACTGAAGTTATGTTGCTTGGCACATAGTAGACAATAAATATTTCTTTCACAAGTGATTGAATTGAATGATTTGATCATTTTAGAAGGTAATTACTTCTTCCTAAAAATTTCTTATGGCAGACAATGGTTATTTTATATTCATTTTTGAAGAGTGAATACTAATGATAATTCAAATTGAGTTGATTTATGATTATAGCTACCTGAAGTCACCCACAGTTCAGGCAGTCAGCATAAGCGGAGAATCCTCTTAGAAATGAGACTTCTTACTTTACTTCTCTTATGTGGTTCAGGTGGAAATTGATGGGGATTAGGTTTCTTTTCCTTTCCCTTTTTCTATTTTTTTTTTTTTTTAGACGAAGTCTCACTCTGTTGCCCAGGCTGGAGTGCAGTGGCACGATCTTGGCTCACTGCAACCTCCGCCTCCCAGGTTCAGGCAATTCTCCTGCCTCAGCCTCCTGAGTAGCTGGGATTACAGGCGTGTGCCACCACGCCCAGCTAATTTTTGTATTTTTAGTAGAGACGGGGTTTCACCATATTGGTCAGGCTGGCCTCGAACTCCTGACCTTGTGATCCACCCGCCTCGGCCTCCCAAAGTGCTGGGATTACAGGCATGAGCCACCGAGCCCGGCCGAGGATTAGGTTTCTATCCATAAAACACATCAGGTCTGCTTAAAATGCCAGATTACTGTGAGAAGGAGGCATCCCTCTCTGTCTCTTTTTTTCTGCATTGGTCTCTGGTGCCTCTGGATTTAGACAAGGGTTGTTTTGGGCTCTTACATTATTATTCTTTTTTCCTATGAGAAAAATAACTTAGCGCAGTTGTCTCCACTTCATGGCGAAAACCTAAGTGAGTAAGGCAGCACACCTTTTGAGAAAGTTTTGATAAGGTCATTCAATTGACAGTTATATCCCAATTAACTCTATGCTATATGAGACATCATCTTTTACATTAGATGTCCAATTGTGTGCTTCCAATGTTCAAGATTCTTCTCTTACAATGGGACTGAATAGCGGCCTGATGGTAGTAATTTAATTCTATTGGATTTGTCTTCTGACACTTAGTAGTTTATGCCTTCAGGAAAGTCGGATTCTAGAAAACAATTTTAGTTTTTTTTTTTTTCCCCACAGCTGAAAATCAAGAAAAGTAGAAATAAGAGGGTGTCAGCCATTATAATTTCAGTTATAATCGAGGGATTCTTGCTGATTTCCTAGTAATATGTAAATATAATTCTTGTCTTTTTTTCCCCATATCACCTTTTTTATTTTCTGCATAGCACTCCTTGAAGTCTTATATTCTTTTTAATTATTTACTTGGATACTGTCTCTCACCCTTCACCAGCATGTGAGCTCAAGCAAAAAGGGATCCTGTCTGTCTTGGTCATTCCCAGTGCCCTGAGCAAAGTAGAACTTCAACAGAAATTTGGTGATAATGGAATGTAAGGATCAATCTTTCACTGATTCATGCACTCCAAAAAGAGCCATCAAAGAGAAAACCCCATATAATAATTTAGTGAACTTCAAACAGATCCATAGGAGACCCAGCAGCTGGGAAAAGGGAAGGGATTCTACTTGCTGACCCATCCAAGGTCATGAAGAGCAGTCATTAAATCTTAAAGATCCAAAATCATCTAACTCCATGTCTTACATCTAGGGCATGCTGATGCAAGGTGTGGGCTCCCACAGCCTTGGGCAGCTCCTTTCATGGCTGGTGTTGAGTGCCTTCAGCTTTTCTAGGTGCACAATGCAAGCTGTTTGGTGAATCTGCCATTCTGGGGGCTGGAGAATGGTGGCCCTCTTCCACTAGGCAGTACCCCAGTGGGGACTCCATGTGGGGTTTCCCACTTCACATTTCCCATTTGCACTTCCCTAGCAGAGATTCTTCATGAGGACTTTGGCCCTGCAGCAAACTTCTGCCTAGAAATCCAGGCATTTTCATACATCCTCTGAAATCTAGGTGGAAGTTCCCAAAACTCAGTTCTTGACTTTTCGTGCACCCACAGGCCTAGTACCCTATGGAAGCTGCCAAGGCTTGAGGCTTGCACCCTCTGAAGCAACAATTGGGCTATACCTTGGCCCTTTTTAGCCCCGGCTGGGACTGGAGAAGCTGGGACTGGAGTAGCTGGGGCATAGAGCACTAAGTCCTGAGGCTGTATAGAGCAGGGGGACCTGGGGCCTGGCCAACAAAAGCACTTTTCCCTCTTAGGCCTCTGGGCCTGTGATGGGAGCAGCTCCCACCAAGACCTCTGACATGCCCTGGAGATATTTTCCGGATTATTTTGGCAATTAACATTTGACTCCTCATTATTTATGCAAATTTCTGCAGCAGGTTTAAATTTTTCCCCAGAAAATGGTTTGTGTTTTGTTGTTGTTGTTTTCATTTCTATCACCTCATTAGGCTGCAAATTTTCCAAACTTTTAGGCTCTACTTCCCTTTTAAATGAAAGTTCCAATTTCAGATAATTTCTTTCAAGTTCAAAGTTCCACAGATCTCTATGGCAGGCACAAAATGCTGCCAGTTTCTTTGCTAAAACAGCAAGAGTGACCTTTGTTCTAGTTCCCAAGAAGTTCCTCATCTCTGTCTGAGACTACCTTAGCCCAGACATCACTGTCCACATCATTATCAGCATTTTGGTCAAAACCATCCAATAAGTCTCTAAGAAGTTCCAAACATTTCCAAATCTTCCTGTCTTCTTCTGAGTCCCTCAAATTGTTCCAACCTCTGCCTATTACCAAGTTCCAAAGTTGCTTCCACATTATCAGGCAACTTTATAGCAGTGCCCCACTCCCAGTACCAATTTACTGTATTAGTCTGTTCTCACACTACTATTAAGAAATACATGAGACTGGGTAATTTATAAAGAAACGAGATTTAATTGGCTTACAGCTCCACATGGCTGGGGAGGCCTCAGGAAACTTACAATTATGGCAGAAGGGGAAGCAGGAACCTTCTTCACAAGGCAGCAGAAGAGAGTGTGAGCGAGAACAGGAAAATGCCACACTTTAAAAACATCAGCTCTCGTGATAACTCATTCACTATAATGAGAATAGCATGGGAGAGACTGACCCCATGGCCCAATCACCTCCCTCACTACCCTTTCTCTCCCTTGTCACATGGGGATTATGGGGATTACAATTCAAAATGAAATATGAGTGGAGATACAGAGCCAAACCATATTAACCACAGAGTGTGGGGAAAAAATTATGTGGAGGGAGAGAGATCAGTGGGACCCAGATTATAAAGGACCATGTAAATCGTATGCTAAAGATTTGGGGAGAAGCAAGAATCAAAAGCAGCAGCAGATCTGTGCTTTACAAAAATTAATCTAGCTGCTGCTGTATAGAAGTGAAATCAAAGTGCTGGGGGAAAGACGAGAAGCACAGAGACTAGTTAAGAGACAAGTTGTATTTCTGTTGGAGGAAAAGCACCACTGAAGGGGAAGGAGGAGGCTTTATTGAACAGGATTCATTTCCTCACACCTCAGGAGCAAGATCTAGGTAAAGCAATGCCCAAACAGCATGCATTGACCACATGGCAAAAATATTCTTTCATCTTGGTAGGCAATGGCTGAAAATGAGAACCAAGTTCCAGCCCTATATGACTTTGGTATGTGCCAAGGGGCACTGCTCTGCACACCTCTGAGCTTTAGCTTCTCTTTCTATTCTGGATGAATCACATCCCTCAAGCTGTGCAGCCAGGCAAGGGCCTAAGGGGAAAGACCTAAGATTGCTGTAAAATGGTGATGACTTTACAGAAAAAAGGTAGCAACAACACCTAATAGGTTGACTGGCAAGCATGGAGAGACGATTTTGTTCTGCATTTCCTTCAGCTTTTTGTTTCCTGTCTTGGCTGCAGCGGCCTTTCCTTGCTGCCTCATAAAGCTCCCTTTAAAGCTGGACACAAGAATCATTTTAACAAGAAACAGATGGTGGCCAGGCCAGAAAACTTCATCCACCACAGTAAAGTCATGACCTCCCTCTTGCCTTCTGGAAGCATCTTTTGTTTAGGGTCATCACTCTAATATAAGTCAGTGAGAAATGATCATCAGCTGGTTCCTAAATGTGAGTTCTGGCGGCTTTGATCACTCCAGGAGCCACTAGGATTGAAGACCAGCTACAGGAAGAAGTTCCAGATACAATCACTGCTCTGTGAAAGCAGTGAAGACCCAGAGCTAGGATCTAGCTCTGGATCTACACTTCTGAGCCACCATTTACCACCTCAGAAGCTGCAGTTTCAGAAATTAAGATTGGTCCTCCACAGGAAAACAATGAATGCCATTTTTTAGGGAATGCTGGAGAAGTTTCTGGAGTTGACCCAATATTTTCAGTCTGTCCTGTGCTCTTGCTCTACTCCATGCTAGAAGATGATGATGGTCAAACTAAGTACAGGTTTTCACCTGGGCAGATGGGCAGAGCAGAAAGAACAGTATTATCAGAAGTGAAAGTTGTGAAATGAGCAAGCTGAGGACCTAAAATGCCCTCCACAAGTCTGCCAAGCTCAGCCTAGCTAGTTATTCTTTCTTACTTTTTTTTTTTTTTAGATGGAGTCTCTCTCTGTCACCCAGACTGGAGTGCAGTGGCATGATCTCACCTCACTACAAGCTCTGCCTCCCGGGTTCAAGCGATTCTCCTGTCTTAGCCTCCCGAATAAGTGGGATTACAGGTGCCCAACATCATACTTGGCTAATTTTTGTATTTTTAATAGAGACGGGGTTTCCTCATGTTGGCCAGGCTGGTCTCAAACTCCTGACCTCATGATCTGCCCACCTCAACCTCCCGAAGTGCTGGGATTACAGGTATGAGCCACCATGCCCAGCCACCAGCCAGTTATTCTTATTTTTTTTTTTAACATTGTGCATTCCTTGTGATTAGCAACTGTGTCTTCCTTATTCAGCTTCATCAGTACCTAACAGTTGCATTTTATTGACAGAATGGAAAAATGTGAAAGCCTATCAGGGGAAGTGCAGGAGATGCCCCTTCTTGTCTCAATGGAATTCTCAAATCAGATGGATGTAAAATTCCTTAATGTTTATATCCTCCTGCCAAGGTACCAGTTGTTTGTTTAGATATATGGCTATAATTCAACAATCTTGTGAATTCCATTTAGTCCAAGTATCCGACAGATGAAATAAATATTGTTGTGGACTTGAATGCCAGTGAGGATAGTAGGGTTTTGAGGACTAAACTTTGACCTTTTTTCTCTCTTGCTCAAATTCCTATCTAAGGGGCCTGGGGAATCATGCCCTACAAACCATAAAATTTCATCAGATGGGTTTTATGTAACCCTATATAATGTGGTTTACATTCCAACCTGACTCTGGCATAACATCACATGAGGGATAAAGAAGGAAATAGAAATATTTTACCCTAACATATTTTGCTTTGCCATATTTTGAAATGACCCTGCAAAGCCATCATTTGTAAGGGAAAATTAGCATCTGTAAGGACTCTCTATTAGCATAACTAAACCTCCCCCCTTCCAAGCCCTCCCACTCCTGAAGAGATTAACTGAGAGTCTAGCACATTTTAAAGGTCTGAACAGGAAATATTTGCCATCTGTTGTCTCTAAAGGTGTCCACCTATGAGACTTCACCTACAAAATAAGAACCTTAGTCTCCAAAACCCTTATCTTAACCCAGACACTCCTTTCTACCAATTCCAGGCTTTTGGATAATAACTTAACTCTTTTGACCAATTGCCAATTGGAAAACCTTTCAATCCACCTGTGACCTGTAAAACCCACCCCACCCATGCTTACCCCCTCCCCACCCCCACTTCAAGTTGTCCCCTTTTTCTGGACTGAACCAACATATACTTCACATATACTGATTGATGTCTTATAGCTTTCCTAAACCATATAAAATCAAGCTGTAATCCAACAGCTTTGGGTGTATGTTCTCAGACCTCTTAAGACTATGCCTTGGGTAATGGTCACTCACATTTAGCTGCAGATAAACCTTTTTAAATATTTTATAGTTTGACTCTATTCATCAACAGTTTTCAAAGTCTTTTCTGGACTCATTTTCAAGTAAAGGGATTGTTTACTCAAGGGTCATTCTTCTAAGTGGAACGTTTCTGTTCAAATATATTTTTTCCCCTTAGGTTGGCCCACAGGGTAAAAAGAACTCACATTGCCATTTTATGATTTCCCACCACTGTCAATATTTAGCGTCTCTCCGACATTAGCACAATCCTAGATGTGACTATTTTTTTTTCTCATTCTGTTCTCTGAAATTAGAGTGTTAAATATAACTGAGTTGTTATAAAAGGTTCTCCAAATTTAAAGACTTTTTTATGGCCTGCTAAGATCCTGGATCTCCATTCTTATGCTTTTTGAGAGGATCTTCTCTCCTTGTTACTTATCAAGAAATTGACATTCTGAAATTATCTTATCTGTCCTTTGCAAGACTCATGTTAAGTCGTAATATGACAGGGTTTACCAGTGGGAAATAAAAATAAAATTCTAAACTTCCTGACTGACTGGATACCCTCTTGACCAAGAGAACGCCAGAGAAATATTGCAAGCTGATTTCAGGGCCATGACTAAATGGGAGATCAGATAAGCCTTGTATCCCTTACCTTACCAACGGTAATTATGTGTTCTTTCCCCCAAGCGCTAAAATGAAGCCAGCCTCTTCAAAAGACTATAAGCTTATCTTCCCAGGTACAGAACAAAGACAAGATGAGATTAATCTTCCTTCACCCCTTCTCCAAGATGTGTGCTTCCTCTATTCCCTTTTCTTCAAATATTCACCTTATTCTATATAAAATGTAGATTTACTGGGCACTAACCAAAGTCTTAGTATTACCTTTTCTTCTTTTAATGAAAGTGTATTAATGTGAAACCTCCTGAAAGCGACTTTGGAAAAAACAGTCACAGATGCTTCTGAGGCTGCATTTTTCCCAGCAGTGGTCTCAGGCTGACTCAATAACCGTCAATGATTAGAGGCTTATGCCTCAATCACTCATTTTGGTTGTCTCCAGGATGTTAAAAAATAATAGTCCTAACTATTTTAGCAAGTTGATATGGAAAAATGACAGTGTAAAGAAGCTGTTTGGCAGTCTAATAAAATTTAAATATTCTTTAATTTTCTCAGCACTTCTCAGAAACCTAGTTATCATAGATTTCTGCAGTGATTTGTGAAACTGGCTATTGGAGAAATAAGGATTGTCAACTCAGGGAAAGAATTGCCTACTGAATGTGTTTGTTCATGGAGGGTGTAGAAACAGGATTTTTAATAGCTATCTTGGTAGGACTTTCCTCTCCCAGCTTTGTAGATCTATGAAAACAGCCCAGAACCTTAACCCTCCAACAGTGGGACACAAAAGCACCAAATGAAGAGCTTTCCATCAGAAAAGTTCAAAGCCTGTGACTTGAACATTCATCTCTACAGTCTTTGTTCTTTCCATTTTTTCTTCCCTAAAAATAATTAAAAGCAGTAACATTTCACTGAATATCCTCACAGATATTAAAGAAAATAATTTAGTAATATTTAAATGTACTTCATTCTTTAGGTGCATACTATTCTATTGAGTATATAGTAGATCCAATAATTTTTTTAACCATTCTTACCTTAGTGAAAATTCATGTGTTTCGCTATTGCAAGCAAAAATACTTCAATATCTACATATATGTTCTTACATAGTAGCTCTTTTGGGTGATTTTTTTGAGCTACTTATAAGCTTATTTTAAGTTTTATTAGTTATTGCCTGGATTTTTCATAAAAATTGTACCAACTCCTATCTTTTACAACCTTGCCACATAAGTAACAATTCTGACATAATATCATCTATATAGTTTAAGAGAAATGGAGACTAGATCCAGAAGAACATTTCTCTCATATTAGAGCTTCTAAAGGAGAGACTAGTATAAAATATAGGAGAATAAATAATAAAAGATAAACATACCTTCATGATTTTAGAGGGAAAAAGAGATTGCTTAAAAGTAAGGAGAACCACCCCACATCTGACTTCTTGGCTGTGATGCAGGTTGCTAGAAAACAAAGTCTCCAAGGTGCTAAAGAAAAACTATTTAGATCTTAGAGTTCTATGCTCAGCCAAACTATCATTCCAATCTAAGAACAAAATGCTCACATTTCTGTGGGTGGGTCATTGTCAGTCCTACTATCATTGTGAGGTGGAAAACAGAAAAGATAGAGGTAGGAAAGAATACCAATAAGTTGAGAACTGAGTATTCTCTGTTCCCTCTTTAACTCTTACACCCTAAGAAGTAGATGATTATATTGAAGAAGAAGAATGAGCAAAAAGCATTCCCGCAGGCATTAATACTGGATAGCCTTCTAAAGGGAAAGGTAACTTAGTAGAAAGATGGCAAGACAGGAAGCTGAGGCTATATTTTAATATGTATGCGTATGTGTATCCCAGAGACTATCTCCCTTCAGTCATGTAGGAAATAGGGTGTAGGTTTTCACTTTCTCATGAGATATATTTTATCTGCTCTAACAGTTATTTATTGCTGTGTAACAAATTAGTTACACAGCAAACTTAGTGTCTTAAAACAATAAACTTTTACTATCTCACTGTTTCTGTGGATCATACATTTGGGTGTGGCTTTGCTGAGTGCTCTTCCTTAAGACTGCTCAGAGGGATGTAACCAACGTGTCAGCAAGAGCGGTGGGCTTATCAGAAGGCTCAGCTAGGCAATGGTGTGCTTCCCAACTCCCTCACGTGTTTGTTGGCAGAATTTAGTTTCTCATGAGCTGTTGGCCAGAGGCCTCCCTCTCAGTCCCTTGCCATGTGGCCTGTCTATAAGGAAGCTCAGCATTTGACAAATGACTTCCATCAGATTGAGCAAATGAGAGAGCAACAAAGGACAGAACTTAGAGTTTTTTTATAATCTAATTCTGAGACTATCCCATGCTATATTCACACTAGAATCAAGTTGCTAAGTCCAGCCCACACTCAAAGAGAGGAGATTACACAAATGTGAGAATACTGGAGGCAGATGTCAATCATTGGCAACCATCTTACCATCTGCCTACCACACTTGCTACTGTAAGCTTCTATTCCTAGGGAAATATAAGCATCCCGAGAAAGTAAGAAGAATCTGAGGAGTTCAACAGTAGAGAAAACCAACAAACCAAAGAGCTTATATCATAAGAAAAACAATAGGTTAGAGAGAACGGGGATTTAAAATAAGCTTAATATCTTTAAACAACTAAGAACGGACACTGGTAAATATAAAGCCGGAAACAAACATTTATAAAAATGACCAGTTGGTTTTGAAAAATGTGAGAGTTGAAAGAATCCCATATGTGGGATTTATATCAAAATGAATACAACTGAAAATGAAGGTATAGGTGCAAGAATTGATGGACATAACTAACAAAATGACAGAAATGGAAAATAGAAGACTTGAGAGATTAAGAAAGTATTCATACTTGATTAACAGGAATCACAGAAGGAAAGATGTATAAATAGAAGAGAATAAGTATTTGAAGAAACAATACGTAAGAATTTCCCTGAATTGTTTCTGAAAGTGTAACCCAAATGCTTCCTCAGTTCTCCTACTGAGTCCATAAAACATTTAGAATTCTGTAATTAACTGAAACTAGCGAAAGAGAATTTTGTTTCAGTAAACAAATCCTGGATAACATTATGATAATTACTAATAGAATACAAGAGAATAACCAACTTCAAGGTTTATATCAGAAGAGTTAATCTATCCAATGGAAGGCAGAAAAGGAGAAAAGGATTAAAAATAGAAAACACAAAATAAGATAGAAATGTAACACTCTTGAAATAACAGTAAATATGATGGGTATAAACTTGTGTTCTTATGAAGAGCTGTATAGTAATATTAAGTGAAAAGATTGTACATACATCTTGTCACTAGCAGTCCTACTTCTTGGGATATATCCCAAAGAAAGTTTCACACTGAGTGACAGAGAAGCATGTGTAAAGATGCTTTACAATGGTGTGGTGGCTATAATTTTAGCACAATGAATTAGATTTTTGGAACCAAAAAAGTAGATTTTTCAAGAGCAACATGGAGAGTAGAATTTTTTTTTTTTAGGGTTTCTGGAAAATTTTATTCATACTTCTGTAAAAACTGCAACCAAGACTACCTCTGGTTAATCACATCAGTTTGGATGGGTTACCCTTCACTTGCAACATTAAAGGCCACAAAGTAGAAACAATACATAGCCATGGTAAAGGGTGGACTCTAATGTTTATTTACAGGATGCTGCAAGATATGAAATGCCATAGAGAACTAAGCAACTGGCTGGGCACAGTGGCTCACACCTGTAATCCCAGCACTTTGGGAGGCCAAGGCAGGCGGATCACAAGATCAGAAGTTCGAGACCAGCCTGGCCAAAATAGTGAAATCCCATCTCTATTAAAAATACAGAAAAAAAAAATTATCCTGGCATGGTGGTGGGCGCCTATAATCCCAGCTGCTTGGGAGGCTGAGGCAGGAGAATTGCTTGAACCCGGGAGGCGGAGGTTGCAGTGAGCTGAGATCACACCATTGCACTCCAGCCTGGCAACAGTGTGAGACTCTGTCTCAAAAAAAAAAAAAAAGAAAAGAAATAGGAAACCTAGAAACCTAGTCAGAGGACGAGCTTCATACAGCATGTTCAGTTGGAACTGTTCAAGTATAGTTTCAGTGTAAAAAGTGCTACAGTGACAAACCACATTTAAAAAGAGTTTTTAGTAGAGAAACAGTAAGACAAAATACCAAACATAGCATACAACAAATGCCTCAGCTACATGATCTAAAAGCTCCAGGAGTCCCATCCTGAACTTGGAAGATATAGCCTTCAGAAGTAGTTTCTGGCACAACATTTTGATCTTCCTCTTCCTCTGCAGAGAAATACTTCTGAATTAAGCTTAATGAAACCTTATACACAGATTGATTTTCATGGTTTTGTGGAGCTTCAATTTTGTCTAAGCCTCCACATTCTTCGATCATTATACTAAGTTTCTCAGTTTCACCTAGTTTCTCAGCAGCCTGAAAGATATTTGAAATGGCATCCAGGATAACCAGAATAATCTTGGTATCTTTTGCAGTAAAGAGGTTCATCAACAGTAGAATTTTTTAAAAGTAAATCTATAGAGTAATAGCTACATTGATGCAAATTAAAAAGAACTCATGGCTAAAAGTAAACATATACAACTACATTATATAGCAGTCAGAAATTATAAACTAGCAATACCTGAAGTAGCATGTTGTCATGGTTATCTGTTGCTGAGTAGCAAACTACCCCTCAAACATCATGACTTAAAACAAAAACCATTTATTATCTCACAGTTTTGTGTGCCAGGGATTTGGGCCAGGCCTGCCTGGATGATGCCTTTATTCAATATAGCATTAAAGGGGGTCACTACCTTGTACTTAGTAGCAGAAAGTTTGGTCTGCAGCACACAAGACAGCTTCACTAACATGCCTGTTGCCTTGGTAGAGAAGGCTACAAGATTAGATCCAACTGAGGCTGTCAACTAGAATGCCTACACGTGGCTGCTCCAGCATTGCCATTTTAGGGTAGGTAAACTTCTTATATTATGCATGGTATTTCAGGACTTCCAGAGAGGACAATCTAATACAGTAGAAGATGCCAGTTTCTTAAGTCGTGGGGTCTGAAACAAGCATGGTGTCAATTCTGCCATATTCTATTACCCAAAGCTCTCACAGAGCCCACTCAGAACTGAGGTAAAGAACTTGCATCTACTTCTTTGTGGAAGGAGTGTCCATGAATTTGTGGCCACTTTTGATCTACCACACATGAGTTAAGACGCACAGTGTTGGTTAAGGAAGAAAGAGAGAAGGTCTATAATACAAAAATTTCCACAACTTATATATTTTTCAATAGTACATATATGTCCAAGGCTACATATTAAACACAATAGGATGGAAGCCTATAAATATAAAGGAAAAATATTGAGGTTAGAGGACACAGAGGAAAATAAAATAATATAAAGCTAGAAGGGCCTTGTATATATCAGTTATAATGTAAGCTTTGGATTTCAGAGCACTCATGTAGAGGGGAAGAAAAATATAAGAAAAAAAGGTATAATAATTACATTCTTAAATCAGAGGGCTATATCTTTGGACCGTGCCACTTTATCACTCATTAATTTAATTGCATTTATAATTATGTTCTTTCATAAATCTATTTATATACTTAAATTTGTTGTTATGAGATTTTTTCTTAGTATATTTGAAGATAACGTGATCTCTCTTATAATACTCATTTTTCCTTTTGAAAATTTGAATCACTTAGAAGACAGAGAAAGTGTGGGGGATGTATGTGTGCATGAATGTATGCATAGTGTGTGTAAGAGCTGGGGCAGTATTTATTATTTCTTCCTCCTTAATTGTAGACTTGGCATAAAAATCTGCCAACGCTTCTTCAGGGTGCGGCTCTACCAGCTGTTGAAAGACAAGAAAATCCTCCTATTTCTAATTTGATTTTCACATAATGTTTTGGCATTTGCCTACTAAATTCAACTCTTCTCACTTCCCTAGCTCCAAAGAGGTAACTCTTGTATTTCAAAAATAAATTTTAAGGCTCCAAGTGTTAAATGTGAACAAGTTTATCAAATAAGAAACATTAATTTCTGTTGTTTGGATGTTGTTCATATCTAAGAAAAAATTGTAACTATATAGACAGTCTAAGTATTTTAAATTTAAAAATGAACAACACAGTAAGTGAATATCTGAATAGAATTTTTTCATCAAAAATTTATCAGTTATTTCCGGCTCAGTCCCTTAAGCACTTGAAAATAAGGGAAATGAGATTGCTCAGAGTCAAGCAGTTAGAAACACATCAGGGGAATATGAAAAGACACTGCAGAGAAGAAAAAATGACTTATACATCTGCAAAATTTGACAAGTATTAGACTAAAGACATTAATGTAGTAAAAAGACATGTCAGCTGGGAGTTGGTCAGCTGCAAAAGCATAGAAAAAGGAGATTCTCAAAGACACATTAGCACATAATAAAAGAGAAACATCAGAAAGTAATAGTAAATGGGATGTATTTAACACATGTATATTTGACTACTGAAATCTATGACATATAGTTTAAAAATCTTAATCTAGGCCAGGCACAGTGGCTCATGCCTGTAATCCCAGCACTTTGGGAGGCCTACATGGATGGTTCCTGAAGTCAAGAGATTGAGACCATCCTGGCCAACATGGTGAAACCCTATCTCTACTAAAAATACAAAAATTAGCTGGATGTGATGGCACATGCCTGCAATCCCAGCTACTCAGGAGGCTGAGCAGTTAGAAACACATCAGGGGAATATGAGGCAGGAGAATCACTTGAACCTGGGAGGCCGAGATTACAGTGAACCAAGATCACAGCACTGCACTCTAGTTTGGGGGACAGAACAAGACTCTGTCTCAAAAAAAAAAAGTTATTATGTTTTAAAACAAAGTCATGAAATCATGGGTGTTTAGGGTTGGGAAGAACCTCAAGGTAATCTGGTCTACTTTCTCCTTCATACATCCTAATAAATTCTTTTCAGAAGTATCCAAATTATTTATGAGCACCTTCAATTTTTGCTTCATAAGCTATCCATTCCCCTCAGTATCCAAGGTACCATTGTACCATTGATTGTTAGTTACTTCTGGCCTACTTTAAAAGTAGCATATGTAAAACCAACATTTATTTACTAGTTAGATGAATTGTTTGCTAAAACAAATGGGAAAATCATTGATGTTGTTAGAAGTAAAATGCTCAGTGCCACAAAGTAGAACCAACACCCAGGCAAAAATTTTCTCAGCAAAGCAATTTACTTCTATAGAAGGGCGCTTCCTGCATGCAAGGCGGAGGCAAGGGAGAGTGCACAGAACAAAGAAGAGCAGGAGTTTTTTATCCCTAACGCAGACCCTCTTCCTGTGTCCTCCCACTCTGGGCTGGAATCAGACTGCACAATCTAGGCTAATTCCAACTGGCTATTGTTGACATCATCAAAGGAGCCAAAGGTGGACTTTTGAAGGGAAGGATGGATACATAGGTGAAGGAAAATGCTTTGGTGTGTTTGGGCACGGCAGAGATAGGGAGGGCTGATAGATGAATAGGTAAGATTACTTTTTAGAATAGAACAAAGAACCAGAAACTGAAGCCCTTTAAAGAGGAACTATTTGTTTTTCACAACGATGTAAATAAATATTGAAAGTGGGGATTGTTTGCAGACACTAATCTAGAGTTCTGGATTTGGATCGGCACCTCAGGGAGAAAGGATGCACTGGCTCTAGATTCTTTATGGCTTCTTTCCCTTTGCTAATAGTGGTGGCAGTTACTTCAGACTGAGTAAAGGAAGGTACTGGTATTGATGAAAAATGAAGGATTTATTACATCATAAAAGGTTTTGTCAGCCTACTTATCATTTGTTTACCATTACCTTTATGAGAAACATGGTGCTACTTGTTTTTCATAATCATCTCATCCAGTTTCCATAATGTCCCTTGGAGATATCTCAGTTTTACAATTAGACAGCCTTGGAGATGTCAAGGAACTTGTCCATATGGGGCTTGAATTTGAACACAGTTCTACTGCTTCCAAATGTCAGGGGACACACTCCTTCCCATGTCAACATTCTCTTACTCAGGATCCTATCACCAATGCTTGCCTCTCCCTTTATTCTTCACTGCATGCCTTCCCTGCCCCCACAATCTCCTGCCTCTTTTCTTTTTATAAGGTCTATTACAATTCATGCTAATTTTTAAAACTCATGCATTCATTTTATATCCACTATTAAAAAAACTTAGAAAATACAGAAAAACAAAAAATTGCCCAATAAAGTAAAACAAAGTAAAATGCTTGAACCATAATTCCACTACCCAGAAATAGCCATTATTGGCATTTGTAATATTGATACAACATCGGGTTGCTTCTGTTTTTCTGAACATATTAATAAGTGGATATTCTATTATAAAACTGGTTTATATCCTGTTATATCATCTTTCCATTTCAGTAAGCAGGCATCTTCACTATTAGGCATATTTGGATTTTTAAAAGCTATTACATTAATTGAATTTTAAATCAAATACCCCTTAATTTACTACTTTTAAATATTATTTGTTTTTGAGTATAGAATATTTGCTCATTATAAAAAATAATTATAATAAATATAACATACAGCAAGGAAAGTCTTGCTTACAGCTTGGTGAATGTAAATCTAATTCTTTATTCACTTTTTTCAGGTGAAAGAGAAACCACAGCTTGGTGATAACTATACAAAAATATGAGGCAGAAGGATATAAAAATTTGAAGGATATGCCAATATCCATAATTCACTTAATTTTTATTCCAGCACAGAAAAACAGAAGACTGGGAATTTTTGTTGAAGGATAATGGGGAAGTGAAATTCTGCTTTATTATAGATCTTATGATTGCATTGATAGATTTTATCATTTTTTTGTTACCACTTATGTAGCAAAATGATGGGACATTTCTTGAGGCAACTTAGCATGCTTTTAACTTATCTTTGTTTCCTTTTTATGTAATATATTTGGGAATAAATGAATAACAGTAGTAATTAATATGTAACCATTTTATTTCTCAAAAAATTAAATAATGAACACAAATATCACATAGTAAAGAATGATCTTACTTCCAAGAATGAAAATTAAAAAAAAAAAAGAGAGAGAGACACAAATACACAAACACAGGGAAGAGTAAGTAACATGAGAATAATGATTCAAAATATTCCTTCCCTAAGAAACATATCTCCAGAGAGAAGAAAAAAACTGAGTTCAATTGAGAAATATTTTAAATCAGGCTGTGCAAGAAGTCAGTGTTCTGATATCAAACAGGTCTACACAGGACCCAGACTGAACTGGTTGACTTAGGCAGTCCTTTATTATCTTTAAATAAAATGTTTAAAAAATTGAAAAACATCTAAATGAATGCTTTATTGCACCTCTATTAAAGCCAAAGCAATCTTTTCAGAGCCTTGAGTTTAACATAATGAAATAAGTTACTAAAATTTTGTTTCATGTTTGATGAAACCAAAATAGTAAAACATCAACATTAATGAGAGCATTCTCCTTAGCAGACTTCAGGCATATTTATTTACAATGTATCAAGCTGTTTATCCATAGCAAACATTTATCTGCTTATTTAGCTCATTAAGAAAAATGTAATTTGATTTTTATCCTTCATACGTTAAGATTGTTGCTCCCACTTATTTCAGATGATGAAAGATGTCTACTGGCTGGATGAACAAGATGAATCTTCCATTTTTATGCTTTATAGTTAGAGCTTTATGATTAGAGAAAGAAAAAGACAGAAAAAAATACACAAAACGCTAGACTTGCAGAACTCAAAGGGAAAACAGAAGAACACTTCAAAGCCAGGAACAGAAAAATTTTAGAACAAAATGCTAAAATAAATTGTAAGGAATTTAAAAACTATTGTAAATATTTACGAATTATTCATAAAATAGTGCTTTCTTGCTGGTAAGGAGAGAAACTTACATTTAGCATTTTTTTATTCCTCCTCTCTCTGATCTGCATGATTACACATACCAAAGATACCCGCAGCTTGCAAAAAAAAAAAATCTATGAATAGTTCTGCTTAAAATATTACTTCAAGTTGTACAACATAAAATTTTAAATTTGGAACACAGTATTCTATGGAACAACACTGTCATTAAATATTCTGAGGGAAAAAAAGGATTGCATGGTTAAATTTTCAGAAAATGCTACATATATTTTATTCTTGGAGATTTATGACTATATTTTTCTTATTAGGATTTCAATAAATATGGCAGCAAAATTCTGATAAATCTGGCAGTGAAGACTTTGTATAACCTATTATTTTCCAAATTTATTTAAACAGGAAGCCCCTTTTAAATTTAACGTCTTGTAGAACAACTGTTTAAGGAAAAAGTAATATATTTGAGAAAATTCTACTGTAGATTCATTATATTTATGTTACTTACAACTCTAGACCTTTGAGAATTCCCAAATTTATAAAATCCAGAAATTATACTAAGAAACAGATGTTTAGAGATTAGCTAGACTAGCTAAGTTACTTGCTTATCAAAACCATCATCACAACCCATAAGACTCATTCATGCTAGATGCTTTCATTATAATATTTGTAATTCTACAGATGTTTGTATCTCAGAACATATGGTGGTAATATTTTTATTCTCATTAAAATTGACTTTTATGAATTTTTTATGGTCACTGATAAGTAGGTGAAACACAAATTATTAATCTATGACGGTTAAAAATTCAAGATATGGTATAGTGACTAAATAGCTGTATGACCTAGTTATTTAACATCTCTGTGAGTCAGTTTTCACATCTACAATTTGGGATTATAGTAGTTCCCACCTTCTAGAGTTCTTATAATATTTAAATAGATGCTTGTTAAGTTTTCAGAACAGCCTCTGTCATGTAGTAAGCACTGCTTAAGTGTTGCTAAATTAAATATACAATGTTTTCTCCATCAGTCTTATGTCATTGCATAGATGTCATAGATTTGGATTTTGTTAACTTTGAATAGCCATTCTTGCTCCCATGTGTTATATAAAGATGAAGAGGAAGAGAAAGAGAAAGAATACTTGTCCTGCCTACTATAGCAAACACATCAACTGCTCTGCATCCACAAATTTGAGAAAGTTTTTATTTTTGGCATTTGTTTAATCTGGTTTGTTTGGTTAAATGCAGGTTATCTTGGGACCACATGTATCAGAAAGTAAAGTTGGAATTCCTAGGTGCCATTTAGATTACTGGAATCAGAATCAGAACCTATGAAGGTGTTGTTCAGAAATGTCTGTTTCTTCCAGCCTGTTCAGGTTCACTCCATCAGTTTTCCCAAGTAACACAAATCTGAAAACCAGTGCTTAAGTAACTAAGGAATCTTTCCCTCCAGTCATGAAAAGTCTCAGATGTACAGTGTAGGGCTGGCCGAACTATTCCATGTTATCTCAGGGTTGCAGGCATCTTGCATCTTTCTGTTCAGCCCTTCTGAGAGTGTGTGTATTTGTTGCTGTATGGTCACAGGGCATTGTTCTTCCAGGTGAGCCTGCTCCTTTTTTAAGGAGTTTGCCTAGAAGCCTCACTGTACAACTACCAATTATAATTCATTAACCAAGCCTAGGGCACTTGCCACTGTTCTTATCTCTAAGGAAGGACAGGAAATGCCATCTTATAGTTGGGCACATTTTTATGCCCAACAAAACTGGAATAGACTCTTTGGCATACTCTACATGTCAGATTTTAAGAAACTTTACCCAAGCCTCCACTCTTTTGTATATAGCGTTCACTTGGACAAGACTGGCTTTTACCACTTACCTATTTCACAAGCTTCTTTTCCTTCAACATTCAATACAAGTTATTTACTCTTCTGAGAAGTATTCTCATCCTACCCTGGGCAGACTCAATCTGCTTCCCTTATTTAATATTTGTAATACTCTATTATAGCATTATCATATATATAACCCAGTAGACTGAGATCAGTTTGAAGGCCAAGATAGATGGTTTATGTCTAGAGGCCAACTATAGCAGTGGACTCAATCATTGTTTAATAAATGTTGATGGAATGAATGAATGAACAAATGAATAAGTAAAAATCAGAATGAACAACTAAGCCTATAAATGAAAAGTGGAACCATTAATCTTTTGGATAATAGCCAAAAGATAACTATTAGACTTAGACTCTGCTATTTGGTTTTAATCATCATTCAGAGAAATATATGTCATAGATTTGGGAAACTATTACATTATAAAATTAAATGAAAGTAAGGAGTAAGATAGTACAGAAAATATTTGATATACAAAAGTACGTGAACTCCTCTGGTTGAGGATCTATATGTATTATCTCTGTTGCTTTACCCATGAAAGGCTTGGTTCAAAGGAAGTTTTTAATAAATACTGAATGAATATTGTATTAAAAAGAAAAGAGAATATGAAAGAATTAGCAGACTGTTTTTATCTGATAAAATTCCAAGCAGTATACTATTAATGTTATGGTTGTGAGTAAATAATTTTAGGGTACAATAGATAAGTAATTAACAGTAGTAATAATTATTGCTCAAAATGATGATATGTAGGAAGCTGGTATTTTTAAGTTCTTTTAAGATATGTGGAGTATCTGCAATGATCGTTGATGCTTAAGCTTTGCATTTTTATAACCATACATGTAATATAGAACTATAGAGTTTTAAGAAATAATTTTATAATTGCATACTGTTAGATCTAATTATGAAACCAAAGCCTTCTCTCAGAAGTATATTTTGTGAGAAATTTTTTCCATCAATGAAAAAGAAGAGGTATTCCATTGACTTTGTGTATAATCAAGATATTTATTTTCTAAATAGAATTAAATTGATGATATTAATTTGCTCTGTTAAATCTGATTTGGGACAGGAGAATGCTGGGACTTGGTCTCCTTGTAAGACAATGGCAATGAAAGGCTGGCTTTATGTGCAGGGAGGTTACGTTCTCTTTAAACATATCCAGGCTCCAGACCTGGGGATGGATTCCAGCTCCTAGAGTGCCTAGTCCACTGCTGAAACCAGGAAGGAGTATAGATAGAGAAATAAAGCTCACTTTATTTTTTTCTGTTCAGAGGTTAATAGGGAAAGGAAAATGGAAGCCAGAAGTAGAAAATCAAGGTTTCCTTTTTTTCTTAAATAGGAATCAAAGAAAAAGGCAGGTCCTAGAAGTTGACGGAAACAGCAAGGTGTGTGCCTTTCCCTGTACCTACTGAGGTATGCTGGAACACAGCCAACTTGCGATGGCCTCACAGTGACATGCGATGGTGGCTCCCACTTTCCTGAGGCTTAAAGCTTCTGAGCCACAATGTATCACCGTGTATCACAAGTTTCATGTATCACAGACACTGAATCAAGGACCAAGGTGACCAGGCAAGAAACTCTAAGGGTAAACAGTCAGGCCAGTGAACCAAATGAAGAACCCAGCAGACTCAGCTGCCAGTATTGGCCATGTGTGTTCACAGCGGCAAGAGGATCAGGGAAGGGGACAAAGGAAGAAGCAGAGGACGTCACACCCAAGGACTGCTATTTATACCACCTATAAACCCCTCACCTCTCATCTCCTCTTTTAAGAGGACACTAGCTAATGAAGTGTATCCTGTTGACCAATCAAGAGACAGAACACTCATTCAGTGTACTGTTTACATTTTTGAATCACATTAAGTACACCAGTTTGAATTCTTAATCCCATTCTCCAAACTAATCAACAAGAAGGTTTCAGGAGGAATATTACTCATGGTCTCTGAAGATCTATATTGTAGTGAGAATTAAATTTGAATTAAATTCACCATCCCCTCCACCCTAAACATGCAGGTTTACATAAGGCATTACATTCAAGCTTAAAGATAGAAACATATAAAAGCACAGGGAACAACACCAGATTTACATTTTACCAGGAATAATCCTGGTCAGGAAATTTTTGTATATGAATCCATTATGCGTAAGAAAGCAAACTCTGTGCCATCTGAGAATGATTCTGCTGAATTGGGTAAGGACTTTGAAGACTCAGAACCAGTAATACTATCACATCTTGGAATTTATTTGTTTCACTTAGTAAGGAGAAGATACCATTGCTTTGGATTTTATAGGGTAGATACTTGTGAAATGAAAAGATGCTTAATTTTTTTTGTCTTCTTTTGGTTTTTAGAAGAAATGAAAAGCAAATTAGGCAGGAAAGGAATAAAAAGAGATTTTGGCACCTGTGATCCCAGCTACTGGGTAGGCTGAGGTGGGAAGAGCGATCAAGTCCAGGAGGTGGAGGTCACAGTGAACTGCAATTAACGCCACTGCACTCCAGCCTGGACAACAGAGCCAGACCTCATCTCAAAAACAAAGAAGAGATTTCGGCCAGTGTGCTGTGGCTCACACCTGTAATCCCAGCACTTTGGAAGGTTGAGGTGGGCAGATCACCTGAGGTAAGGAGTTTGAGACCAGCCTGACCAACATGGAGAAACCCCATCTTGACTAAAAATACAAAATTAGCCAGGCGTGGTGGCACATGCCTGTAATCCCAGCCACTTGAGACACTGAGGCAGGTGAATCGCTTGAACCTGGAAGGTAGAGGTTTGCAGTGAGCCAAGATCGGGCCATTGCACTCTAGCCTGGGCAACAATAGTGAAACTCTGTTTCAAAAAAAAAAAAAAGAGAGAGAGAGAGAAATTTTGATGAGAAAGACACATCTCTCATCGTATATTCAAAAACACCCTTTATGTGAATAACATATGACACCCCTATTCTGTATCCTCAGGGAATTAATAATCCAGTTGAAAGAGAAATTGTTTAAGAAAACAAACCTGAAACCATGGTAGCAAAAGAAAACAGGAACTCAAAAGGTTAACGATTTGTCAAGGATTCATTGTAAGATTATTAAGTTCAAAGAAGAGTTCAGTATCAAGGAAGGCGCTAAAGATTATACAATAGCTTACTTAGGAAAAAAAATTAAAGAGCTTGGTGTAGATGTAGATAATCAGTACTTGCAAAAGCAAAATAAATAAAAAAGAGGAAGGAAAAAAGGAAGGAGGGAAGGAAGAAAGGAAGGAAGGAAGGGAGAATTTATGGATAATCCTGAAAATCCAGTGCTGTAGTTGGGAACAGAAATAAATAAGAAATAGGTAATGTAGATGTAGATCAAGCTGGTCCTAAAGAGCCAGAAGGAAAAGTTTATTCTTTTTTTTCTTTTTTTGAGACAAGGTCTCATTCTGTTGCTCAGGCTGGAGTGCAGTGGTGAAATCATGGCCCACCACAGCCTTGACTCCCAGGCTCAAGCAATCCTTCCACCTTAGCCTCTCAAGTATCTGGGACTATAAGTGTGCACCACTATGTCTGGCTAATTAAAAAAAACTTTTCTTGTAAAGACAAGGTCTCACTATATTGCCTAGGCTGGTCTCAAACTTTTGGACTCAAGCAACCCTCCCACCTTGGCCTCCCAATGTGTTGGGATTACAGGTGTGAGCCACTGCACCTGGCTGAAAGTTCATTCTTTTGGGGAGAAATATTAAAGACTCGTTGTAGGTTCTTGAGCAAGAGAGTAACACTCAAAATACAGTTTTAGGTACATTTGCCTGTGTCAGGATGGAATGAAGGGAGAGGGGCAGATGATTAGCAAGAAAGTACAGAGAGTGCAATTGAACTCAGTGTGGGGATTGATACAGAAGCAATGAGAGAAAAAGGAGAAAAATTAAGAGAATTAAAATAAGGAATTGACAGAATACAATGACAGAAAAATTGAATAGCCTGTTAGTCCTGTTTCCCTAGGATCATCCAATTTATATCTATTGGATAATTATTGGTAATGCTCCTTTCACTTGGATGATAAATTATTTAGTCATCTTATATGTATTGAAGAATAGTTTCAGTTCAGGCAGCTGTAATAATGGAACCGCCTTGAAGTTCCTCCAACAAATATAGGGAAGATAGGCATTCAGAATTAAGCAGAATTTCCTTGTAGACCTGGTTAGATGGAGAAGTAGCAGAATTTCAAAGTGTAAGTGCCCAACAGATGGTTGAGATAAAAGACAAACAGATGCACATTCCAGAAACTTTGATTTTGCAGTCATCTACATCTTTTTTAAAAGCCAGTTCATACCAAGCTCTGCATTTTCATTCTGAATATGAGGCAATGAATCAAACAAGGGCATTGATGACATCCAGCACATTCTATCAAGTCAATATACCATCAGAGGTCCAGAGGAGTGGAAGACTACCATTCAGGGTAAATATTCAATAAAGGTCCAACTGAAGGAGTCCAAAGCTTTTTTCAGCCTAACATTCCAGCCCGTTTTCCACTATTCTCCCTTCTAAATATTTGACTATATCCAGATTAATAGCCTGGTATTAATGGTGGATTCCCCCTCCTCCTTGCCCTTGCATCTTACTGTACCCTCTCTCCACGTGTCCCCCTACCCTTCTGAAAACCTACTCCTTGCTTCTCTTCCTATCCATTTCCTCCTTCTACTTTAATCCTACTTAATTTCTACTTCCCCATGAAGCTTTCTTGACGACACCAACACATATGCGCTCTGTAGCCTATGACCTCATAGCATTTGATGTCTTTACTACTAATTAGATTTTAATTTAATCATACATTTGCATCATGACATCCATTTTTCTGTGGTTTTATATGCTCTATAACTCCTTATTGAACCACTCTGTTATTTAGCTCTTAATGCACATATCTACTCTCCTCCATGTTATATGCTGTATTTCTCTGTATCTTATAACTCTTGACTTGGTGCTAGTCCTTATTTCTCAGAAATGAAACAAAATATTTTCAT
Source organism: Sapajus apella (assembly GCF_009761245.1). Taxonomy (NCBI): domain Eukaryota; kingdom Metazoa; phylum Chordata; class Mammalia; order Primates; family Cebidae; genus Sapajus; species Sapajus apella. The sequence goes on from NW_022436942.1 coordinate 47,441,534, forward strand.
GCTTTTTATGTTGATAAGTGAATCCAAATCCTATTACTAATGCATTTTCAGAATATTACTTTAGCATTTACTATGAACTAAGTCAGTTGTATCCTTTTCCATACTAGTAAGAATCACAACAATATCAAGAAGTCCTGGTGTTTGGAGACATTTGACACAACATATAAATTCCTTCACATGTTTGGAAGACATTTTTTTTAAACTGGAAATATAATACTAGTAATTTTTATATTAAACGTCATACTTAATCTGCTCCTTAATGTTGTATAATACAGTGTAATGAGGTAAACAGAAAATACTCAGTTTCTAAATTTAGAGCTTATATTTCACCAAACTAACAAGGATACAAATCGATTCACCTACCCAAAGTGGCAACAGCACTGAGTCAGGGTGTTATTTCCTTCCCTATTGTTTGTGAATGTATTGATGGTGCTTATCTCTTAATCATCAGACAAATGCAAGAGCTTTTGTCTGTCACCCATGTCTACTGGTGTTACAAGTGAATTTACCACTAGCAGCCTCATAAGTTGTTACACAGAATGGCGCCTCTCTGTAATAACACAGGAAGTGTGAAAAAGGATTGCTTCCAGCTTTGCAGAGAAATCTACTTTAAGGTGAATATTTATAATGAAGGGAATGGCAGGATTTAGACCACAATATGTCTGACACGTGATTTAGAAATTTATTACAAAGGATTCCACTGAATTTTCAAAGGTACTTCTCAAATTCTGAATGTAGGTGTTTCTTGCATCATCTGTTTAATCTAAGCTTCAGAATATAGACGGTCATGGGAGACAGCCAGTGTAGATAAATCAAGATATTAAACTTCATAAGCTTCATCAACAGCAACTTCCATAGAAGTAGGTGTAATTTACTGAACATCCATCCATCTTTACCTCCAGAAACATGAGTAATGTCCTTAGGTTTTTAATTTGCACTTAGTCTATATGTTAAAAAGCTTGTGTAAGTAGCTAGAAATTAAATGAGAAGACATGTATGCTTTAAATTCAAATAGTGGCATGGGAAAATATTTTTACTATGATAAATCCATCTCTGATGTCTGCAGGGGAAATTGAATAGTATTTTATTGACTAAGATCAAACAATCCCTGATTACCACCCAGAGGCACAAAGTAAAATTCCAGCAAGTAGAGGCAGCATTAGGTTGCATCACATAAGCAGGCACTATTCTGGTATATGCCCAGGCATTTCCTTGAGGAGCTAACCATAAGTTTTACTAGAAAGTCCATCTCACCAAGGCATTGTATGGCAAGTTCTCAGTTGCCTTTCTCTGCTCTCTCCGAGTTTGTTTTTTTCTTACAATTGAGAGTCAATCAATCTCAAACAACTGGAAAACAGGAAATAGAAAACAGGTAGTTCTGGTTATTTGAAAGGCATAGATTTTTTTCCAACTTTTTATGAAATATTTATAAAGTCTGTCAATCCATTATCAACATTAGTAATTCCAATATTCTGAACACAAATGAATCTTTTTAGCATGATTCTTATGTTCTGAACACATAACTTGTCAAAGTGACCTCATTCCCTAGTGGATAAAATATACAAGTCTTACCCCAAGACAGTTGGGGCTTCCTTCAGGATCTGACTTTAGCCTACATTTCCTGTGACTCCCCACCGCAGGCCCTAAGCTCTAGCCTTATAAATTAGCATCATTTGCTGAGTATTTTGTGTCTTTCTTATCCCTGTGGTTTTTCCCATGGAGTCAGAGTGGTTTTTCAGACTACACATTTTGTGGTTTCACCTCTCACTTTAATCCTTCAACATCTTCATTGACATTGCCCACAAAGTCTTCCCTGAACTGGCCCCACTTGTCTCTCTAGTGCCAGCTTAGGTCACTTCCATCCTCATTGTTTATGTCTAAACCATGATCATCTTTATACACAGGAGATTACACGGTTACACTTCAGAGCCGTTAGACATGACATGGCCTTTGCTTCTTTATGTTCCTCCTTCTCACTATGCTACCATCCTCCAGGCTTTAAAGTAAATGTTACTTCCTTAGGAGTTATCGCTGCTTTCCTCTATTATCCAATCCCAAGTCAAATCTCCTTGCCAAACATTTTATTGCACTTTTAAAATACAATGGGGATAGAAGTGACCTAATCTGGCACTAGAGAGACAAGTGGAGCAAGTTCACCCTTCAAATAAAATGAATAAAAGGTGTATACAAACAGAGACTTTATCTTTGCTCACTCTTGTACTCCTGTACCTAGCATATGGCTTGGCCCATAGTAGCTTTTTAATGAGGATTTGATTATTGATCTCTATAGTTTCTATTATCTAGAACCTCTTGGTGAAAGGCTATTCATTTTTCAAGACACAACTCAAATGTTACCTCCTTAGACAAATTACTCTGGGTATCTCCCTCAGCTTTTGAGATTATTTTTTTTCCCAGAAGCACAAGTCATCATGGGCTGTGATGAACTTCTCTTTCAGCATGAAAGTTCTTTATGTTCATGTCCATCTCCTTCAGTATGGCTATCTTTGGGGACCAGGACTGTGATTCATTCATTTTACATAACCAATATGTAAAACATATATATATAGTGGGCATTCAAAACCTATTCTAATTAATTAATATGTTCTTGAGTTTCCCAATCGCCACATTAACATTTGTTTTTGAATAAATGCAGTGGAAGAAGTAGAGCGAAACAAGAATAATGGGTTTCCTGAATTTAGTTGAAGCTTTGTCATAAAGTAACTGAAGGAAAAATGGGTAGCCTCTCTGAGATTCAGATTCTTTATTTATAAAACAAGAAAGATATCAGTGATGATTTCTGGAATTTCTTCTTGGTACTTAAAAATGGTAACCAAAATAGTAAATGTAAAATGTGTAAGATATAGGACTAATTCAAAATATGTGGTAAACTTAAGCTTTCACAAGTAAATTTCTAATATTATTGTTTAATTTTAAAATGCTCTTTCTCCTAAAAGAAAATTTGGAAATATATTGATGAATTAGAATTTGAGGGTTCACTGAACAAAACTCCCTCAGATAACAAAACTCCCTCCATTCAGTACATTTAGTATACACTAAAATCCTGGATTAACCACCGGGAGTTAAAAAAAAAAAAAGAGAGATAAGGACTCTTGGTTTATAGTCTGGCATGTAAACAGCTTAGAAGTTTTCACTCCATCCTAACAACAAATAAGAGGCTAAAAAAAATCTGCAAAATCAGTAACCTTCTTAGATTTATAGAGAAGTAAGGTCACAGGTCAACCTGCTGTCCCAAAATTGGAGACACAGACAAATACAAAGAATAACAACTTACTTGAGCACAAACAAATCAAGAAAACCTAAAGTGTAATTGATGAATTGCCAGAGGCTCCATGTGGATGTGTCTGAGAATTGAAGGTTCCTGGGGTACTCCGTCTTAGGTGGGACCTCATGTTTTATAAGTTTTAATTCCTGGATCCTTATTAGGCTCTCACGGTGATTATAGGAGAAAAATTCCTTTATGCTTCTGACAGAGGGAGGGGAAGCAACTTTTTGAAATATATCAGTACCTTCTGTTCTTAATAAATTCTGCTCTCAGGAGAAACCATTTAACTAGTTACTGAAAATTAAAATTACTGGAGTTTTATCAGCAACTAACTAACCTGGGGGAAGAGATGTACCCAACTCTATCTGGTCTTCCATGTGGAAGAAGGAAAACGTCCAACTTCATCTCAATCTAGTTATCTTGTCCCATCTAAGGTGGGGGAATGTGACTGAGAAGCATGTGTGAAGTTCACAGCCCAGAGAGACAAGATTACTAAAAGACTGAGACCTATTCACAGGATTATAGAACACTTCTTTTCCCCACACCTTGCCATCACATTAATGAAGACCTATTTATCACAGATTCCTTTACCCGGGACTTCACGATCAGCTATCAAGAAAAAATTTCAAGGCCTACTGAAAGGCAAAAACCACAGTTTGCAGAGACATACCAAGCATCAAAACCAGACTTAAGACATGGTAGGAATGTTGCAATTATAAGACTGAGAATTTAAAACCACTTTGATTAATATGTTAAGGGATGTCCTGAATGAAGTAGACAGTGTGCAAGAACAGATGGTCAAGATAAGCAGAGACATACGGATTTTATAAGAAAGAACACCCAAAATGCCAGATATTGAAAAACAACAACAGAAATGAAGAATTGCTTCAATGGTTTTAGTAGACTGGACGAAGCTGAGGAAAGAGTCTATGAGCCTGGGAACATGTCAACAGAGATCTAACTGAAAAGCAAAGAAAACAGACTGGAAAAGAAGAAAGAACATAATATCCAAAAACTGTAGAACAACTTCAAAAGTGTAAATACACACAATGGGGATACCAGAAGAAGAATAAGGAGAAAGATAAATAGAGAAAATATTTGAAACAATAATGATTGAAGATTTCCCCAAATTAATGTCTGACACCAAAACACAATTCCAGGAAGTACAGAAAACACTGAGCCAGACGAATGTGAAAACATATCTATACCTAGGTATATCATCTTCAAAAGACAGGGAATCAAAAATAAAATTTTGAAAGAAGTAGGGGCAGAGAAGGGAGAGGCAAAAATAAAAAACTCGCCTTACCTATTGAGGAGCAAAGATAAGAATTTCGTCTGCATCTGACTTTTCCTTAGAAACAAGGAAAGCAGGCTGGACATGGTGGCTTATGCCTGTAATCCAAGCACTTTGGGAGAGTGGGGTGAGCAGATCTTCTAAGGTCAGGAGTTCGAGACCAGCCTGGCCAACATGGCAAAACCCCATTTCTACTAAAAAAAAAAAAAAATTAGCCAGCCATGATGGTGTGTGCCTGCAATCCCAGCTAGTCAGGAGGCTGAGACAGGAGAATCACTTGAACCCAAAAGGCAGAGGTTGCAGTAAGTCAAGATTGCACCATTGCACTCCAGCATGGGCAACAAAAACAAAACTCCATCTAAAAAAGAAAGAAAGAAAAATGAAACAAGGAAAGCAAGAAAAGAGAACAGTAAAAATATTTAAAGTGTTGAGGAAGTAAAAACCCCACCAGCCTAAAATTCTATACCCTGTAGAACTGTCCTCTAAAAATGAGAGAGAAATGAAGACTTTCTCAGACAAACAAAAATTGGAATTTGTTGTGCCTTGCAAGAAATGTTTTTAAAAGCTCTTCAGCAAGAAGAAAAGTGATATAGGTCACAAACTTAGATGTACATAAAGAAGAGCATTATAGAGGAATAAGTCAAGGTAAAATTAAAAAAAAAACTTATTTTTATCATATTTAATTGATCTTACAGATAACAGTTCATTAAAAATAACAATAGCATAATTATATTCAGTTATGTGTATTTGTTCTTCTTTCTGTGTGTGTGTGTTACACACACACATTTATAAGTATAGATATATGAAGTATATGTATATATACACTTATATATAATTAAAATAAATGACAACAATGATACAAGAGACAGGAGGGAGGACTTAGAATTATTTTGTCATTATAAGGTATTTATACTACCTGTAAAGTGGTATATCATTATTTGAAAGTGCACTTGGAGTAATGGTAAAGGTATAGTGTAAATTCTGGGATGACCACTAAATATGTTTTGTTTTTTAAAAAGATACAAGTGATATGTTAAGAAAGGAGAGAGCATAAAATCACATCAAATGCTCAGTTAAAACCACAAAAGGCAAAAATAAGTGGAAGACAAAAATAGAATCAAATAACAAGCATAGATAATTAAAAAACAGTAACAAATATGGTAAATTCTAATAAAACTGTATCAATAATCACTTTGAATGTCAATGGTCTAAATGTACCAGTTAAAAAAAAAAGATGGTCATAGTGGATAAAAAAGATAACCCAACTATATGTTGTCTACAAGAAACCTACTTTAAATATAAAGACAGATATAAATTAAAAGTAAATGGATGAAGAAAAATATACCATGCTCATCAAATTAAAGTTCAAATTGATATATTAATTTCAGGCAGAGCAGGCTTCAGAACAAGGAAAGTTATCAGGGGATAAAGAAGAGCATTACATGGGTGAGCACAGGCACAGAGTTAAAAAATAATTTTAATTATTAGAAGGGAATTAAATAATGACAAAAGGTTTCATTCTTCAAGAAGATATAATTTTTAATTTGTGTCTAAATAATAATAGAGAATCAAAATATATGAAGCAAAAACTGATAGAACTGCAAGGAGAAATAAATATATATACTATTATAGTTGGAGACTTTAATGCCCTCTGTCAGAAATGAATAGATTCAGCAGGCAGAAAATCAATAAGGACATAGTTGAACTGCATAACACCACCAATCAATTGGAAATAATGCACATAGATAGACTACTTTATGCAACATCAACAGAATACACATTCTTCTCTAGCTCATATGAAACACTCACTAAGACAGACCATGTTCTTGACAATAAAACACACCTTGACAAATTTTTAAAAACACAAGACATACACCAGGCACAGTGGCTCATGCCTGTAATCTCACAACTTTGGAAGGCCAAGGCAGACGGATCACCTGAGGTTGGGAGTTTGAGACAAGCCTGACGAACATGGAGAAACCCTCTCTCTACTAAAAATACAAAATTAGGCAGGCATGGTGGTGCATGCCTGTAATCCCAGCTACTCAGGAAGTTGAGGCAGGAGAATCACTTGAGCTCAGGAGGCAGAGGTTGTGGTGAGCTGAGATCCCGCCATTCCACTCCAGCCTGGGCAACAAAAGCAAAACTCAATCTCAAAAAAAAAACAAACAAACAAAAAAACCAATAAGACATACAATGTCTGTTGTCAGACAACAATGGAATTAAACTAGAAAATTAAAACAATAGAAAGATAGATAGCTGGAAAACACAAAAATATGTAGAGATCAAGCAATATACTTCTAAATAACTCATCGGTCCAAGAAAAAAAAATCTCAAGAGAAATTTAAGTGAAATTTAAAATATAGCTTATTAAAACTTGTAGAATGCAGCAAGTGCAGTGATTAGAGGGAATTTTATAGCATTAAATGTATATAATAGAAAAGAAGAAATAACTAAAATCAGTTATAGATCATCCAGTTTACAACACTGGAAAAGAAAAACCAAAAAAAGAAATACAAAGTAAGTAGAAAAAAATAAAAATTAGGACACAAATCAATGAAAACAAAAAAAAAAATCGATAAAGAAAATTAACGAAACAAAAAGATGGTTATTTGAAAAGTTCAATAAAATCAATAAGCCTCTAGACAGGTAAATGAAGAAAAAAAAAAGCATAAGCAAGAGAACACAAATTACTCATATCAGGAAGGAAAGAATTACTACAGCTCCCATGGATGTTAAAATGATATCAGAGGAATACTACGGGTTGGGCTTGATGGCTTATGCCTGCAATCCCAGTCCTTTGGGAAGTCAAGGCAGGAGGATAAATTAAGGCCAGGATTTGAGACTAACCTAGGCAAAATAGAGATGACTCATCGCTACAAAAAATAATTTAACAAAATATCTGGGTACAGTGGTGCACACTTGTAGTCCTAGCTACTCAGGTGGCTGAGGTGGAAAGATTCCTTGAGCCCAAAAGTTTGAGGCTTCAATGAGCTATAATCATGCCACAGCACTCCAGTCTGACCAACAGAAAAAGACGCTATGTCTTTAAAAAAAATTTTTTTTAATTACAAAGAAATACTATGAACAATTCTAGTCTCACACGCTCGATAGCCTAGGTGAAATGGACCCATTCCCTGAAAGACAAAATCTGCCAAAACTCACACAAGGGAAAACAGACCATCCGAATAGGCTTATATTTATTTTTAAAAAATTGAATCAATTGTTGACAACGTTCCAAAACAGAAAGGATCACGTGCCAATGGTTTTACCATAAATTTGACTAAACATTTAAGAAAGAAAGAATACTAATTCACTGCAAAGTTTTTTAGAAGATAGAAAAAAAATGAATACTTTCTAAATCATTCTGTGAGGCCCAAAATTATCCTCATACCAAAACCAGACGAAAACGTTACAAGAAAAGGAAACTAGAAATCAATATCTCTAATTAACATAGATATAAAAATTCTCAATGAAATAGCTAATCAATCCAGCAATGTATAAAACAAATTGTATGCCATTTCCAAATTGACTTATCACAAGTATGTCTTCTGAAAATCAATCAATATAATTGATTTATATTAACAAGCTAAAGAAGAAAAATCACATGATTATATCAATAAATGCAAAGAAAGCATTTGACAAAACTCAACACAAATTCATGTTAACAAATTTCAGTACATTTGGTCTAAAGCAAAAATTCCTTAACCTGATAAAGAATATTTACAAAAGCTCTACAGCTAATATTATATTCAACAGTGAGAAACTTGAAGTTTTCCACTAAAATCAAAAGGAAGGCAAGAATGTCCCTTTTAACCACTACTTTTCAGTATTTTACTGGACATGCTAGCTAATGCAACAAAGAAAGAAAAGAAAATGTATACAGATTGGAAACAAATAACTAAAACTGTCTTTGTTTGCAGCTGACATGATCATCTGTATTAGTCTGTTCTCACGTTTCTATGAAGACATACCTGAGACTGGGTAATTTATGAAGAAAAGAGGTTTAATTGACTCACAGTTCCACAGGCTGTACAGGTAACATTGCTGGGGAGGCCTCAGGAAACTTACAACTATGGTGGAGGGTGAAGGAGAAGCAAGCACATCTTTCAATGGTGGAAAAGGAGAGAAAGAGAGTGTCGGAGGACAACCAGGTATCATGATAACTCTCTCATGAGACAGGACCAGAGAGATGCTGCTAAACCATTCAAAACTACTCCCATGATCCAATTACCTCCCACCAGGATGCTCTCCCAACACTGGAAATTACAATTCAACATGGCCCCTCTCAAATCTCATATACTTTGTATATTTTTAAACCAATCATGACTTTCCAATATCCCACATAGCCTTGACTCATTCTAGCATTAACTCAAATGTCCAAGCCCAAAGTCTCAACTGAGCCAAGGCAAGTCACTTCTGCCTAGGAGCCTGTAAAATCAAAAACAAATTAGCTGCTTCCAAGATACAATGGGGTTTCATGCATTGGGTAAATGCTACCATTTCAAAAGGGAGAAACTGGCCAAAAGAAAGGGACTACAGGCCCCATGCAAGTCCAAAACCCAGCAGAAAACTCATTCAATCTTAAAGCTCTGAAATAATCGCCTTTGACTCCATGTCTCATAACCAGGTCATGCAGGAACATCCTATGGCCAATCCCATGGTCTTGGGTAATTCTGCCCCTGTAACTCTGCATGGTGCAGCCCCTTCAGCTGCTTTCACAGGCTGGTGTTGACTGACAGTGGCTTTTCCAGGTGCACAGTGAAAGCTGTCAGTGGATCTACCATTCTGGGAGCTAGAGGATGATGGCCCTCTACTCACAGCTCCACTAGGCAGTGCCCTAGTGGAGATCTTGTGTAGGGGCTCCAACCCCACACTGCCCATCCACATTAGTAGAGGTTCTCCATAAGGGCTGGGCCTCTGCAGCAGACTTCTGCCTAGACGTCCAGGCATTTCCATAAATCCTCTGAAATCTATGTGGAGGTTCCCAAAGCTTAACTCTTGTCTTCTGCACACCTTCAAGCCTAACACCATGTGGAAGCTGCCAAGACTTGAGGCTTGCAACCTCTGAAGCAGTGGCCTGAGCTGTATCTTGGCTCCTTTTAGCCATGGTTGGAACTGGAGTAGCTGGGATGCAGGGTGTCATGTCCCAAGGCTGCACAGAGCAGTGGGGACCCACAAAATCATTTTTCCCTCCTAGGCCTCTGGGCCTATGATGGGAAGGGCTGCTGTGAAGGTAGCTGAAATGCCTTGGAGACATTTTCTCCATTATCTTGGATAGTAATATTCGGCTCTTCTTTACTTACGCAAATTTCTGCAGCCTTGAATTTCTCCCCCACAAAATAGGTTTCTCTTTTGTACTGCATGATCAGGTTGCAAATATTTTAAACTTTTATGCTCTGCTTCCTTTTTAAATATGTTTACATTTCAGATCATTTCTTTCTTTATGCAAATGAGCATAGGCTTTTAGAATCAGTCAGGCCACATCTTGAATACTGCTCCTTAGAAATTCCTTTTGCCAGATACTGTAAACCATCTTTCTCAAGTTCAAAGTTCCACAGATCTCTAGAGCAGAGGTGAAATGCTGCCAGTTTCTTTGCTAAAGTATAGCAAGAGTAACTTTTACTCCAGTTCCCAATAAGTTTCTCATCTCCATGGAGACCACCTCAGCTTGGACTTCATTTTCCATATCACTATTAGCATTTTGGTCACAACCGTTCAGCAAGTCTCTAGGAAGCTCCAACGCTTCCCATATCTTCCTGTCTTCTGAGCCCTCCAAACTGTTCCAAACTCTGCCTATTACCCAGTTCCAAAGTCGCATCTACATTTTCGTGTATCTTTATAGCAATACCTCACTCTCATACCAATTTTCTGTATTAGTTTGTTCTCACACTGCTATAAAGACATCCTTGATACTGGGTAATTTATGAAGAGGTTTAATTGACTCACATTTCAACAAGTTGTAGAGGTAGCATGGCTAGGGAGGCCTTAGGAAACTTACAATCATGGCAGAAGGCACTGGGTAAGCAAGCAGGTTTTACCATGGTTGAGCAGGAGAGACAGAGAGGGATGGAGAAGTGTTACACAGTTTTAACAACCAGATATTATGAGAATTCAATCATGTGACGGCACTGGGGGAATGGTGCTAAACCATTAGAAACTACCACCATTGGTACAGTTTGGCTATGTCTGCGTTCCCCACTCAAATCTCATCTTGAATTGCAGTGCCATAATCCCCATGTGTGGTGGGAGGCAGCTGGTGGGAGGTAATTGAATCCTAGGGGCAGTTTCCCCCATGCTGCCATGCTATTCTCATATAATAAATTGTCAGAAGATTTGATGGTTTTATAAGGAACTTTGACTTTTGTTTGGCTCTTATTCTTCTCCTTCCTGCTGCCATGTGAAGGACATGTTTGCTTCCCCTTCCACCATGATTCTAAGTTTCCTGAGGCCTCCCAGCTCTGCAGAACTGTGGTTCAATTAAACCCTTTCCTTTATAAATTACTCAGTCTCCAGAATTTTGTCCTAGCAGCATGAGAAGGAGCTAATACTGTAAATTGTTACCTCAGAGAGTGGGACACTGCTGTAAAGATACCCAAAAATGTGGAAGCACTTTTGGAACTGGGTAATAGGCAGAGGTTGGAACAGTTTAGACGGCTCAAAAGAAGATAGAAACAAGTGGGAAAGATTGCAATCTCCTAGAGACTTGTTGAATGGCTTTGACCAAAATGCTAATAGTAATATGGACAATGAAGTCCAGGCTGAGGTGGTGTCAGATGGAGATGTGAAACTTGTTAGGAACTATAGTAAAGGTCACTCTTGCTATGCTTTAGCAAAGAGACTGGCATCTTTCCCTGCTGCCCTAGAGATTTGTGGAAATTTGAACCTGAGGAAGATGATTTATGGTATCTGGCAGAAAAAATTTCTAAGTGGCAAAAAACATTTAAGACGAAGCAAAGCATAAAGGCTTGCACAAAAATTGCAGCCTGACGATGTGATCGAAAAGAAAAACCTATTTTCTGGGGAAAAATTGAAGTCGGCCGCAGACATTTGCATAAGTAACAAGAAGCTGAATGTTAACCACCAAGACAATGGAGAAAATGTCTAAAGTTATGTCAGAAACTTTCATAGCAGCCTCTGCCATCACAGGCCCAGAGGCCTAGAAAAAGTCACCCTGGGTCAGTAATAACTAATAACTCCCCAGCATGTGAGTCACCCATTTTTTTTTTTGAGCTGGAGTTTCGCTCTGTCACCTGAGTTGCTGCAACCTACACCTCTTGGGTTCAAGTGATTCTCCTACCTCAGCCTCCTGAGTAGCTGGGATCACAGGCTCTGCTACCATGCCTGGCTAATATTTTGCATTTTTAGTAGAGATGGGGTTTCACTAGGTTGGCCAGGCTGATCTCAAACTCTTTGCCTCGTGATCCGTCTGCCTCGGCCTCCCAAAGTGCTGGGATTACAGGCATGAGCCACCACGCCCAGCCTAGTGGCCCATCCTAAGAGCAGACCCTGCACACCTCAATTTAATTGACATTGGGTATGGTAGGACTCAGCCCAAATTGCAGACTCATGAGAGAAATAAATTACCTTTATTGATTTCAGTCACCGATTTTGGTATGAAGCAAGAGATAACTGGCACATACTTAAAGCAAACAATACGTATAATGTATTTTATACAGTATTGCTTACTTAAAGGTGTCTATTAAGGAATATTATAAAGTGGAGGTTAAGATCACAGATGTAGAAGCCAGACTGAGTTTGAATCCTAGATTTGCTACTTTTTTAGCCGTGTAACATAAAGCAAGTTACTTAACCTCTCTATAACTCAGTTTCTCATTTTAAATGGAGATAATAATTGTATCCACTTCATAGAGTTGTGGTCAGAATTAAGCAAGTTACAGTTTTCCAAATGGGCCGTAATATTCATTATAACCAAGCCTTTGTAGTAGATGTTCCTGCATCTCACCATTCACTCCTTCATTAAGGTCTCAGGTTAGCTAGTCCATTCTCTAAGAAACTTTTGACCTCTCAAGTTCAGATGTGCCTTTTCTTTTCTTTTTTATTTTTTTCTTTTCTTCCCTTTCCTTTCCTTTTTTCTTTTCTCATTCCTTCCTCTTTTCTTTCTTTCTCCTTCCTTCCTTCCTTGCTTTCTTGCTTTCTTTCTTTTTTTCTTTCTTTCCATGAATGCACTTTCTTGAAGAGGACCTAAAGCAGTGTCATTTATGACTCTACATCATACCAACATTCTGAGAAATTGACCTTTCACATTTAACATTCACATTTGAAGAAAAGGTGAATCCTAGGGGACTAGTCTGACAGACAATGGGAAAGGGCAGCTTGGGTACAGTGGCTCATGTTTATAATCCGAGCACTTTGGGAGGCCTAGATTGGAGGATAACTTGAGTCCAGGAGTTCAAGACCAGCCTGGGCAACATAACAAGACTCCATCTCTACAAATATTAAAAAAATAGCTGGGCATGGTGGTGCATGCCTGTGGTCCCAGCTACTTAGGAGGCTGAGGCAGGAAGATCACTTGACCCCAGAAATTTGAGGCTACAATGAGCTATGATCATGGTACTGCACTCCAGTCTGGACATCAGAGTGAGACCCTGTCTCAAACAAACAAAAACACAGAAAGGGAAAATTCCCTGCTGTCTTCAATGTCGCCTCTCTTCTCTGGGCACCAAAACTCTGCTACTTCCTTAAACTTGTTTCCCAGACTCTTTTTCTTTTCAAGAAGGATTAACTCCTGAGGGCTTTGAAAATTCTTCATGGAAACAGATTTGAAATACATCTCAGCATTTCAATGAAAATGACCAACCTGGTCTAGATCTCAATAGATGCATCATATATTAAAGCTGAGACCGCTATTGTATTAACATAAGAAAAAAAACTCTTCCTTACATATTCTGTGAACTGTGTTTTGAGGTTGGAGTACTTTATAATCTCTTACTTTGTGATAATATCTATCCTTGCTTTTGAGCCAAGTTAAATGCAACCTCATGTGCAGGAGACATATAAGTCAATGGCAAAAAAAGAGGACATGAAAAGAGAAGTTGGAGCAGAAGCTCACAAAGCCATCAGGAAGTGTGAATATACTGCCCAGAATGGTTCCAGTAAAAGTCAGGAAATGATCCTCAAGTCAACAAAAGTTTAGAATTACATACTGAAGCTTGTGAGACTTTAATGTAGCCCCTCCAGTTTGGTCAAAAGTATCTTACGTTTTTTGTTGTTTGAGTGAAAATAATTCCTGGCTTCATTACATTTAAAAAATTCAGCTAAAAGTCATAAAATGAAATAGCACAAAATTTGAAATGTGAAAATTAAATGGCAGTATCATGTCCAACACAACCCACCCACTTTCATTCTCACCTTCATTTTCATTCGTTTATTCAGTAGATATTTATTAAGGAATCACCTTGCACAAGTCAAAAGAAAAATCACAGTTAACTCATAAGGGGAAAAGAACTGAAATACAGTGTAGGGAAATAGGAGATGAATATACAAGATCTATTAGAGGAAAAATGTTAATACAGTTGACTTAGTGAACACTTTTCACATGCCAGGCACTATTCTAAACACTTTATTAACTACTTGGATCCTCACAGGGCACCTATGAGATAGATACTTTTATTGCCTCCATTACACAGGTGAGGAAATTAAGGTGAAGTCGAGTTATATACTGAAATTTCTAAAATAATTTTTTTATTATGTGCTTTGGATGACAGTCAAGGTGAGTGTTTTGCTCCAGGAATATTTTTCCAGGGGAGGGGGACTATACAGAGGACATTGGAGTGATTGGATTTGAGCAGAGGTCAGCAACCTTTTATTGTAGAAAAACAGGTAGTAAATATTTTAGTTTTGAAGGTTGAGTGGTCTCTGTTGTTTAGGTTTGCCATTGTAGTGCAAAAGCAGCTGTAGGCAATATGTAAACAAATGACTATGGGTGTGTTCTAAAAATACTCCATTTAAATGTGTTGAAATTTTAAATGTGTTTTAATTTTTACATATCACAAAATATTCTTCTTCTGATTTGATTTCAACCTCTATTAAAGGTAAATGATTTTTAGTTCACAGGTCATATAGGCAGAGAGTTGGATTTGTCTCATGTGCTGTAGTTTGCTGGCCCCTGATTTAGAGAATATAGAATATGAGTCCCATTAAATGATGAATGGGAGTTTTCCAGGCAGACAAAGCCATTCCAAATGAAGAAAATAGCAGCTGGCAAAGACATAAGTCGGTGAGCAGGCTTTACTCTTTGGAAAAGCCATAAATGGCATCATTGTCGCTAAGTGTTGGAGTAGGTGGAAGACACCCAGAAGGAAATGGAAGGATCTCCTGTGGGAATTTGACCTTCACTGTGTAGGTAGTGGGAAACCATTGTGGATTTTGTGGCATAATGAGGTTTGCATTTTGGAAAGTCTCTCAGTCAGCAAAGTGAAAAACTGATGCTAGTAGTCCAAGGCAGAAGAAAAACAAAACATTTAAACAATTTTGGTAGTGCAGCAAAAGACCATATAGATGTACACTGCTCACCTCTTGGTTTCTTGGAAATTTCTGTTTCCTTCACACATACTGTGTCCTTTCCTGACTCAGAACCATTGTAGATTATATTCTTCCTTCCTGGAATTTTTTTTCTTCTCCTCTATCACTTAACTCATTTTCATCCTGCAGGTTTTAGTTTTAATATCACTTCTCCAGGAAAGCCTTCATAGACCCCCCCCCCACCTTCAGATCCAGATTCACAGCCTTTTGAGACAAAAATAGGGCTTGTACTTCTCTTTAGCTACAAATGCATAACATTTGCTCTGGGCCAGTCTTCTGTGCTATCCTGTAAAGCCACCTGTCCACCACTGTATCCCGGTGTCTTCCACAGTGCCTACTTCAGAATAGATGCTCAAAGGATATTTGTAGTGACTTGAGATTGAAAGAAAGGATACTTACCAAGTAGCGTTGACTTGAATTTTGTGATTTAATGGTTGAATGAGTAATAAAATAGGACTAAGGATAATTCCTAGATTTGGGTGACAAAATAGTTGATGGGACACACAGAGAGAATCGAGGATGGAAGTTAAATTTGAGGCACTTATGGAAACGTTGATTTTGAAATGCCTTTGGGACATCTGAGGAGATGTTCTGTTCTGTCTCCTCCTTACTGGGCTAAGATAATCATTTTATATTTGTTTTAGCAATCGCAAAACCCATGCCCTGTTGATCCTGATTCCTGTTCCAAACTCTTCCCATCTAATATATGCTAAGTTTTAGAGTTCCCTTCCAAAACCTTCACTTCCATTATGCTATCCCCCATGCTTTAAAAATTGGTAAAGAGGCACTGCAAAAGTCACATTTTCTCAACCTGGAGTCCAAACCCCCTTCAGTTGTTTTTCTTTCACCATTTTGCCTTGTTTCTCATGATTCTCCCACACGAATCTTTCCTGGTCAGATTGGCGATCTCATCTTACTCCAACTTTCACCATTCTCTTTTCTGGCGTTGCTTGTTCTGCCCCTCTGTCTGGAATTCTCTTTTTGGCTAATTTAAAGTTCATCTTCTCTATCAGCCAATTTAATTTTTATCCCTCTCTTGATGCCTACATAGACAGATTAAATATACACTGATCTCCCTTCTCTGCGTTGACCTGACTCATATGGAGTGCTGTTCCTATAATAACAACACTTTTCCTGGTTGGGGAAGTTTGACTCCATCTCTCATGTGATTTCTTATTATCCATGTAGCAACTCCTCCACTGTAGTTATTAACTCTTTATAATATTAGGACTCTGACACTTAGAAAATTTAATTTTAACTTCACTGAAGAATCAAAATCAGTGAGTAGTAGTTCAAGGCCTGACTCTCTGTAAAGCTCACACTGTGCTATGTTGGAATGGAAGAAAATGTTTCTTAATTTAGGCTTATGAGAGGTGAGTTTCTCACAAGAAAATTTTTTTTTCAGAGATTCAATATAATGTGATGGGCTCTGGGTTCAGAAGCCCAGCATTTGGATTGACCTCTCCTAGGGGAGTGACCATAGGGAAGTCATGGAGCTTTCTTTGACCCTTGTCTACTCAAATCACCTGAAAATAAAAAAGCTTAAAAAAATTTACCCAGATTGTCTCAAAGAAAAGGGAAAGAGATGAATATGTGATAACATTTTGACAATTGTGAAACAGTAGGCATTATACAAGTATTGCAGTGATTTAAAGAGATCTGGAGTACAATTTCAATGCAAATAAAAAGTTTAAAACTTATACATAAAATAAAGTTGAAGATAATAAGAAATTGTCAGCAGGAGCACTCACCAAAGAAAGTAATTTAGGTATTTACTGGGGATTACCAGCGTACACAGGGATAAGCTGAAATGAGTGAATGATTAAAAAGGTAAATGCTCATGGTCCATGCCCTTAAGAAAATTTCTTTCCTAAGGCAAATACTGTGTATGTATATTTGCATATTTGCAATATATGTAATTAAAATGTTGTGTATTATATATATATATAATTTGCTTTGCCAATTTTCAACCTTTGCTCTTCTAGAAATTGGTAGAAAATTGATCGTATTTTAACTTATTTCCTTACATATGTTTCTTCCTGTATTCATCATTGTAGTCCTAGCATCTAACATAGAGCTGTGCATATCAGTAATTAATTTATGTGGAAAGAAGGGAGAGAGAGAGGGATGAACAGAGGGAGGACATGAAGAAGGGAGGGAAGGAGGGGCAGCAGGAGGAAGAAAGAATCCAGTTTACTGCATGAATGCTTGAATTTTCCTTGGAAAATATTCCCAACTCGGGGCAAGTTTCAAATTCTACAGTCACAGTGATTATCTGTCTGCAGGTCTTCCTCTTCCTCTACATGTAGCTATTACTCCCTTATCATCTCCTTTCTTGTGGCTTTTCTTCTAGTTCCTTTCTTTGTTCATCCCATATCCTTGCTGAGGAATCACCTAAAATGACCTTAATTTTTGTTTTTATTTTTATGTATTTGTTTTTTTGAGACAAGGTCTTGCTCTGTCACCCAGGCTGGAGTGTAGTGGCACAGTCACGGCTCACTGCAGTCTCCACTACCTGGGCTCAATTGACCCTTCTGTATCAGCCTCCAGAGTAGTTGGGACTACAGGCATGTGCCACCACAGCCAGCTAATTTTTCTAGGTATTATAGACATGAACTCTTACTATGTTGTCCTGGTTGTTCTAGAACTCCTGGGGTCAAGCAATCCTCTCACCTCAGCCTCCAAAACTGCTGGGATTACAAGCAGTAATCACAGTGAGCCACTGTGCCTGGCTTAAGATTTTTATTTAATCAAAAGTCAATTAACAATATTTTGAAACCATGGGAACACCATACTAGCCAGTGAAATTTCCTGACTGAATACTTTTCAATAAGGCTTGTCGAACAACCCCTAAACATGTGGTCCATTAAAAAAAGAAAAAAGCTGAGCTGTGGAGTCAAAGAGTCTCCGTTTAGAAAAGCCCTCTCCTACTTTCTAGGTCTGTGGCTTTAGACATGTCATCCAGTGTCCATGAGTCTCAGTGTCTCATTATAAGATTCAGGTAATATTTCCTACTAATAAGAGATTTTGGAGATTAGGAATGGTGTACATCAACCATTTAGCATAATACCTGGCTCATGGGAGGAAATTAAAAACATTATGTATAACGCATGACTTTTGGTCAAATGACTATTACAGATATTATAGGTAATAATTGCCCAGTAATTTAGAAAAGCGACATATAATTAGCTACTACTATTGCCTGAGAATATGTTAAGAATAGTAAATGTTAACCAATTTATTGAACACTAGATAGTAAATGTATTCCCAAAACATGTAATAAGTAATAACTATGACTTAATGATGATATTGCTATTGGTCAGATTTCTTTATTGGCCACATTTTCACACCTGATTTATCCCACTGCTTGGGGGAGTCTATTAGTCCATTCTCATGCTGTTAATAAAGACATACCCAAGACTGGGTAATTTATAAAGAAAAGTTTAATTGACTTACAGCTCAGCATGGCTGGGGAGGCCTCAGGAAAATGAAAATCATGGCAGAAGGAAAAGCAAACATGTCCTTCTTCACATGGTGACAGGAAGATGTGTTGAGCAAAGAAGGAAAGTCCCTTATAAAACCATCAGATCTCATGAGAACTCACTATCACAAGAACAGGATAAGGGTAACCTCCCGCATGATTAAATTACCACCCACCAGTTGCCTCCCATGACATGTGGGGATTATGGAACTACAATTCAAGATGAGATTTGGGTGCAGACACAGCCAAAGCGTATCAGGGAGTGACATAAAACAGGGTCAACTATACTATTAAACAAACAAACAAACTAGTCTGAAGATCTTAGAAAAATGCTATAAACAATTAAATCTAGTGAATAATAGCAACAGCAAGCTCTTGAGAAATTCTCTTGATATGTAGAACAAACTGGGCTATTGTGAAATAGCATAAGTTCTATGATGGTTCATCCTTATAAGGCTTGAGCAAAACCAAAAGGAAAGTAAGTGCGTGCACACTGGAAAGGGACATATGGATGAGGTGTTGGGGCAGCACTACTCAACCTGTCCTTGCATGAATTCCAGGTAAGGTCAAAGGGCTTAACAGTAGCCTTTCTCTTAGAAAATGCCCCATAGCTCCCCAGAGAGAAAAACCCATGTCTTCTGTTTGCTTGTTTAGTGTGTGTATCTATTTTGCTACTGATTCCTTGAACACGATCTGAAAAATAGTGACTCTGAACTCATCATGAATTGTACAAATTAACTTTTGTTCATAAAATTACTATCATCAAAATACTTTAAGAAATTCCTAAAGCATATTCACTTCTCACTCAGACAATGGGTTTATCTACTCTCTCAAATCTTGAAACCCTTATTTATCTTTTATGGCACTCATAAACCCTGATGCTGTCCCTGTGTGAAAGTGTACCTGTGCACAATTCTTTGCCTAGCATCTCTTCCACTGTTGCATGTTGGTTTTCTCCTAACTTACTGACCATGCTCATTATAATTTTCCCCTATCACATCACAAGCTATAGGACAGCCAAGCTGAAAATCCTCTCTTTAACTGGAAGCCTAAACCTTTCAGGACTCTTTTTGCTGCTCAGAACAGAACTGAATTACAGAAATGGAATAAAACTAATCTTATTGCTTTACTGACTGCACTTCTTTGTTAGGTGCAGAACCCTCCAAATCCCACCATAGGATGTGAATGAGCTGAGCATCTAAGCATATTTGTAAGAGCCAGGGCTTAGGCCACTTGAAAGTTTCTAATATCTCTCTTCAGTGAGTTTGCATAATTTCTTACAAACAGAGCTACTTCTAAGCCCTTTCTATCCCACAATGAGTTCACAGGAGGACAGACATTCCTTACTCAATGTCAGGTCCTTAAGGAGACTTTAAAGGTTGAGTATGCTTACCTTGTTCATAGGACTGATTGCATCACATGTTATTATAAGATTGATTTGTATTTATGTAAGCTCTGGTGTTAAAACTTAAATATTTAAACCAATCCAATTGGTATTTTTTTTTCCTCAGAGCTACAATGCTTATGACCTATAGTGGCATATTGAGACATAAAGAATCTATAGTCACATTATAAGCCTGAAATGTGTGCTTGATAATGATTTTCTAGGAGTCTCAAGGGTTGGGGTAAGCTCTGTCAATTGGTTTGCAATTTCTTCCTCCCTGCTCTTTCCTACCTTTCTAACTTCCTCAACTCAAATGACACTTGCATTGGTTAATAATCAGGAATGTTTGCTTTATAAAATGGCTTTCAGTTTTTCTAACAAATATTTTATTGTGTGTAGTGCTATTCTAATATATCTTTTAAGGTTTATGGGGAAAAGAAAGGCTAAGCAGTCCCTGAATTACAGGAACTAAGAATTTTAGAAAGAGCGGCAAAAAAAGAAAGAAAGAAAAGAAAAAACAAACATGAGAATTATCTACTTCAGTCACTTGGCTGAAAGTTTTGTGAGAGGCCTTGTCAACCACACTAGAAATAAAGCAGTGGTCTATTGTCACTGTCGGTGGTCCATGTATTTGCCCTCTGTTGATGGCCAAATCATCTGGAGAAAGGCAGATGACTTGTCCCAGTTCTATTACTACCTGAGAAGGTTGGCACTGTGAGATAAACTTTTGAGTGCCAGGGCTGCAATATGAAGTAAAAACCATAGGAAACATTACATTGGGAAGCTGAAACCTTTCTAAGAATTGAAAGCATGTGCTTGTAACGGAAGTGTGATTTTATGCCTTGGAACTAGAATAAAGCAAACAAATTAATAATAAAAATACTGACCCTTTTAAGAATAAGAGTAATAATGACACTGAGTAAAACTTGTGAGCTTACTTTTTGCTAGTCACTGAGTTAAGTGCTTTACACATATTATGTCTTCTTTTGTAATCCTCACATCAACTTTATGAGATACTATTTCCATTTTGTGGATAAAGAAGCTGAAGAATTGAACAACTAATAAATAGTAGTAAGAGTAGTTACAGTGACAACAATAACAGCAGTAAACATGTTTTAAGGATCTTATGTGTTTCCTAATTTAATCCTCAGTAACAAGCCAATTAGATACGTTCTAGAATTAAAAACTACACATGAGAAAATTGAAGCATAGAGAGGGTAAATTAATTTTCCAAGGTTACTAAACGAATACATGGTAGTGCTGGGATTTGTACTCAGGCATTTTGGTCTCAGGATCAAGGTCACCAAGAATTATGGTCAAGGATCAAGTATAAGGCCACCAAGATCACCAAGCATTATGGATCAAGGTCACCAAGCATCATGCTCTACCTTTCCCCCAGAAGCAAAGGATAAATAAATTAGATGTTGTACAGCAAAACACAACTCAAAACAGTTTCTTATTTACTCTACTTCAGTGATGGAACTCAGCTGATGTTAGGACAAACATGATGGTATACTTCTGGTTGCTGAAGCTCTTTAAATATGCCATGTATGGATTAGCTAAAAAGACCAGCTTATCCTGATTTGTTCAGGACTTTCCCAATTTTAGCACTGACTTTACCACATCCCAGGAAACCTTTCAGTTCTGCATAAACCGGGAAAGTTGGATGATGAACATTGCTTAATTGGTAACCATAGTCCCACCCCAATATCATTTCCAATTAGACATTACCAGGAAGAGAATTAAGACATTTATTGTAGGAAGCCCAGCAAATACACCATATTCTAAGTTTTGGCACTTAGCAACTTTGCAACTTTCAATTACTCCAACTCTCATGCCTAGAAAAGACTCAGTGAAACTGGATTAATATTAAAGAATTCATTGTTGCTAAGAAAGAAATACAATTACATGTACCACTCAATTCTTCCTGATGTTTTCTCCTCTCTACCATACTCCACCAAAGCCAGCCCCCTGCTCATCTGGGCAGACAGGACAGATCCCTAAAGACTGTGATCTTCACTAAGAGTACAGGCTAAGAGTTAACAGGGTTTTCTGCCAAAGGACCTCTTACCCCTGGACAGCCTCAGAGAACAGCATCCCCAGTTAAGTTTTTTATGTTTCATGGGCACTTAAAAAAGACTTATTTCTAGCCTTTGAAAAAGCCAGTCTTGCCAGAAAGTGTTGGAAAACATAAACATTTAGTGGCACATTGGCATCTGATAAATTTTGACAGAAAATAGAATGAATATATTTGGCAATATCAGTAACCATTCTTAGTAAATAAAGCCTTGCTATCTTGAAAATGAAAATTGAAACAATTTTAAAGCACTGTATGAAAATCCATATTATGTTAAAGCAAGCCTGAGCTGCTCAATAGAGTCACACATTCTCACACAGCGTTTCTTGAGTGCCAATGATATGCTGGACACTACTCTAGTAGCTTAGAAGGGTATAAATCAGTAAGACAAAATATAAAGTAAAAAACACTGAAAAGACTATGTACAAAGTGCCATAAAATAAATTACCTCTGATATGGAAGCTTTGGAGTAAGAACTGAGTGTACTTAGCAGACTAGGAAGAGAAGAGCCTTCTAAGCTAACAAATGTCATGTGCAAAGAAAAGGAGCTTAGATGGGCTTGGTGTTTTGGAGGAATCTCAAATCATTTTCTGTGGCTGGGGTATAGCATGAGAGAGAAGGGCTGTAGGTTATACTGGAAATACAAGTAGCTTTTAATATTACTTTTAATAGGTTTTTATATATGTGTCAAGAATACAGTGGACATACAGTAATAATTTTGTTAATGGTGATGCTAATTAGTAACATTTATTGAGCACAAACTATTTTCTAGGTACTGTGCTACAAGCTTTACTTGGCATTTTCTCTGGTTGCCATAATTAACCTATTACTATGAGAAATATGCTTTCTAAAACAAAAATAAAAATGCCATTGGGAAGAATTGGGCACTATGTATATTCTTGCAAATCTCTTTAATATCTGTCCTAAATGTAGCTGGCTCTAATATCTATGTATGCCTTAAAAATGTGATTTTTTCTTGAAGTTTATTTGTCAGGTATTGGGCTATATGCTGGACAGCAAAAGTATGATGATGAAGAAACAGATGTGATCCTTCTGTTCATGGGGCCTGCAGTCTACTGAAAGATGCAGTCCATCAGCCACAATTGTACCAATAACTTTTTTTTTTTTTTTTGAGACGGAGTCTAGCTCTTTCGCCAGGTTGGAGTAGAGTGTGGTGGTGTGATCTTGGCTCACTGCAACCTCCGCCTCCCAGGTTAAAGTGATTTTCCTGCCTCAGCCTCTCAAGTGGCTAAGATTACAGGCACGTGCCACCATGCCTAGCTAATTTTTGTATTTTTAGTAGAGACAGGGTTTCACCATGTTGGCCAGGGTGGTCTCGATATCCTGACCTCCTGACCTTGTGATCCACCCACCTCGGCATCCCAAACTGCTGGGATTACAGGCCTGAGCCACGGTGCCTGGCCAATAACTTCTTAACTTTTGCTACAATAACAGCTAGAAAGGAAAAGTAGAGGATGCAGTGAGAATGTCTGAGCAAGGGGAAATGATCTAGAAGGAGGAATCTGGAACTGGGT
This sequence comes from Sapajus apella, assembly GCF_009761245.1. Lineage (NCBI taxonomy): Eukaryota > Metazoa > Chordata > Mammalia > Primates > Cebidae > Sapajus > Sapajus apella. The sequence continues at coordinate 47,465,133 of NW_022436942.1, forward strand.
GATTTGCAGATATAAACACAATACAACCTTCAGAAAAAGGGAAAAATATCTTCAAATTTTAATTTAAAATGAATATTTTAAATTAAAATTTGAAGATATTTTTCCCTTTTTCTGAAGGTTGTATTGTGTTTATGCTGAGATTTTGGAAATGTCAGCACTCCTTCTGGATTCTGAACCAGGAGCCAGAGATAAATGAGCAACTCTATAATGTTAGACTGGCAAGCACAATGCAAACAGGTGGGTTAAAATATGCTTCTGTGCATTCCCCTTGAAATGTGGCACCAGACAAGGATGCCCTCTCTCACCACTGCTATTCAATATAGTACTGGAAGTTCTAGCCAGAGCAATCAGGCAAGAAAAAGAAATAAAGGGCATTCAAATAAGAAAGGAGGAAGTCAAATTGTCTCTATTTGCAGACGACATGATTGTATATCTAGAAGACCCTATCGTCTCAGCCTCAAATCTCCTGAAACTGATAAGCAAGTTCAGCAAAGTCTCAGGATATAAAATCAATGTGCAAAAATCACATGCATTCCTATACACCAATAACAGACTTAAAGACAGCCAAATCAAGAACAAACTTCCATTCACAATTGCCACAAAGAGAATAAAATACCTAGGAATACAACTAACAAGGAACGTAAAGGACCTCTTCAAGGAGAACTACAAGCCACTGCTCAACAAAATAAGAGAGGACACAAACAGATGGAGAAACATTCCATGTTCATGGTTAGGAAGAATCAATATCGTGAAAATGGCCATACTGCCCAAAGTAATTTACAGATTCAATGCTATCCCCATCAAGCTACCAATGACCTTCTTCGCAGAACTGGAAAAAACCACCTTAAACTTCATATGGAACCAAAAGAGAGCCCGCATAGCCAAGTCAATTCTAAGCAAAAAGAACAAAGTGGGAGGCATCACACTACCGGACTTCACACTATACTACAAGGCTACAGTAATCAAAACAGCATGGTACTGGTACCAAAACAGAGATATAGACCAATGGAACAGAACAGAGGTCTCGGAGGCAACACAACATATCTACAACCATCTGATCTTTGACAAACCAGACAAAAACAAGCAATGGGGAAAGGATTCCCTGTTCAATAAATGGTGTTGGGAAAGCTGGCTAGCCATGTGCAGAAAGCAGAAACTGGACCCCTTCCTGACACCTTACACTAAAATTAACTCCAGATGGATTAAAGACTTAAACATAAGACCTAACACCATAAAAACCCTAGAAGAAAATCTAGGCAAAACCATTCAGGACATAGGTGTAGGCAAGGACTTCATGACCAAAACACCAAAAGCATTGGCAACAAAAGCCAAAATAGACAAATGGGACCTAATCAAACTCCACAGCTTCTGCACAGCAAAAGAAACAGTCATTAGAGTGAATCGGCAACCAACAGAATGGGAAAAAATTTTTGCAGTTCACCCGTCTGACAAAGGGCTGATATCCAGAATTTACAATGAACTAAAACAGATTTACAAGAAAAAAACTAACAAGCCCATTCAAAAGTGGGCAAAGGATATGAACAGACACTTTACAAAAGAAGGCATACATGAGGCCAACAAACATATGAAAAAATGCTCATCATCACTGGTCATCAGAGAAATGCAAATCAAAACAACATTGAGATACCATCTCACGCCCGTTAGAATGGCGATCATTAAAAAATCTGGAGACAACAGATGCTGGAGAGGATGTGGAGAAATATGAACACTTTTGCACTGTTGGTGGGAGTGTAAATTAGTTCAACCATTGTGGAAGACAGTGTGGCGATTCCTCAAGGACATAGAAATAGAAATTCCATTTGACCCAGCAATCCCATTACTGGGCATATATCCAAAGGATTACAAATCGTTCTACTATAAGGACACGTGTACACGAATGTTCATTGCAGCACTGTTTACAATAGCGAAGACCTGGAACCAACCCAAATGCCCATCGACGATAGACTGGACAGGGAAAATGTGGCACATATACACCATGGAATATTATGCAGCCATCAAAAACGATGAGTTTGTGTCCTTTGTAGGGACATGGATGAACCTGGAAACCATCATTCTCAGCAAACTGACAGAAGAGCAGAAGATCAAACACCACATATTCTCACTTATAGGCGGGTGTTGAACAATGAGAACACATGGACACAGGGAGGGGAGCACTACACACTGGGGTCTGTTGGGGGAAATAAGGGGGGAATGGTGGGGGGTGGGGAGCTGGGGAGAGATAGCAAGGGGAGAAATGCCAGATGTAGGTGATGGGGAGGAAGGCAGCAAATCACACTGCCATGTGTGTACCTATGCAACAATTTTGCATGTTCTTCCCACGTACCCCAAAACCTAAAATGCAATAAAATAAATAAATGGGGAAAAAAATATGCTTCTGCTGCTTCCACTCTTAAATCTAAGCCTAGAAACCACCTGTAGATTTTCAGAGCTTAACTATAGCCCTACTGACCACACGGGAAACCCCAACCTGCCTCTGTAGCACCAGGAGCAGAACAGAATCAGGGAGGCCTAGGGAGAGGAAGATCTCGAAAAGCCAGGTGGGGTCTGGGCCTAGCAAGCAAGGCCTGGGGCCCTTTTTTAACTTTCATCAATGGGTACCTTTTCTTCTTCTTGTCTTCCTCTTCCTCTTCCTCCTATAGAAAGAGGCTAGTGGACAAAGAGAGAAAGGACTGAGGGAGGAACTTAGGAAAAGGAAGAAAACATTTGCTCTCTGCAAATAAGATGAAACTCAAAATCAGGATCTAGGAATAAATAATAGTTTCTCTTTGTTACTTTCTCTATCACTAGTAAGTTAGAAGCAAAAGAATACACAGGAAGCTCTCCAAAGAACTGAACTTTTCTGAAATACAGTTTCCTTATCTATACAATTGGGGTGGAGGGTGGCTAAAGTAATATTAGATCAAAACCAGACAAATCAATTGAGAGAATACACGCATACACGTTATTCAAACAAATCGTTACTCAAAAAATATTCAATTTTTTGTTTTGGAATGGTCATGCTCTGTCACCCAGGCTGGAGTGTAATGGCACGATCTCGGCTCACTGCAACCTCCTCCTCCCAGGTTCAAGCAATTCTCATGCCTTAGCCTCCTGAGTAGCTAGGATGACTGGCACAGGCCACCATGTCCAGCTAATTTTTTTTTTATTTGTATTTTTAGTAGAGACAGGGTTTTGCCATGTTGGCCAGGCTGGTCTCTAACTCCTGGCCTCAGGTTATCTGCCTGCCTCAGGTGATCTGCCTGCCTCAGCCTCCCAAAGTGCTGGGATTATAGGAGTGAGCCACCACACCTGGCCTGAATATTCAATTATTTCTTATTGATTACAACTTTGTTTGAAGGTGTCAAGAGGTACAATGTTACCACCAACAGTAAAGAATGCACTGTATTAAGTTTCCCAGAATTTTCACTAAAGTTCCTAGGGATGAGTAGTTCTTAAAAATATTCCTAAATGTTTCTGTATCTTTTTTTTCCCCTTTCTGTTTTTTAGGTGGGGGGAAGGGGAAGATGGATTGTCTAGAGATCATGCTTTTTTGTATTAAATGATGAGAATAATTTTAAAACTCCCTTGGGAGTAGATTCTTTGCGCCATCTATGTGAAAATACTTTATTTCTCTGTTCACAAAATCCCCAATTAAAACCTGATTCATCATAATTCAGCCTTAACATCAGATTTGAGAAATGCATGAATTAATCTATGTACTTGCAATTTAGGACTTAACTAAATTACTAATAGAATTCTGAATTGAGAGCTTTTTTACAATCTAACACTAATTTATTACACCCCAGATATTGCTACCAGGGTTGCATATATTTTACAAAGTAAAGGAAACTCCAGGTTGAGGTTCTCAGGTAGTTATTTCAATAAGTGCCATAGTTTCCAAACACACACAGTAAAAATTAACTGCTTATCATGATTTTAGACTTATCTTTTTGTGATTTTAAGAAATTTGTGGTTTTCTTTAAAATATAACCATGTGGCTTTAATGCACTACCAGTTTATTACAACTTTCACCAGTTCCTTAATAGACTTTAATTGCATCTTAGACAGCAACCCCTGCACCACCTTTTTTCCTTTCTTCCTTTCTTCTTTTCTTTTCTCCTCATTTTTCCAAATCTTAGTCTATACATTTTCCTCAAGCACATTTTGGCAACAGTGTATTAAATATTTTAAATAATAGAAAAACAATGGTGAGCCTATGAAGAGAACAAAAGTCCATGTAGGCCTGGGGAAAAAGCTAGGATGCATTTCCCCCATTTTACCTCAAAAACATACTCTCTTTTGATTTTTATTTACATAGAAACCAATAAGTCTATTTATAAATGTCCATATAGTGCATCCATCCTCAAGAAGAAAAAAATTTTATTCTTTTCAATTTTATCCTTTTTCAATTTTATTTATTTACTTATTCATTTAGTTTGAGACAGGATCCCATTTTGTCACCCAGGCTGGAGTGCAGTGGTACAGTCTTGGCTCAATGTAGCTTCAACATCCCAGGTTCAAGACATTCTCCTGTCTCAGACCCCCAAGTAGCTGGAACTACAGGCATGCACTACCATGCCTGGCTAATTTTTGTATTTTTAGTACAGACAGGGTTTTGAACTCCTGTGCAAGCAATATGACCTCGTTGGCCTCCCAAAGTGCTGGGATTACAGGTATGAGCCATGATACCCAGTTGGCTCATTTTTCAGTTTTAATTATTCATCTTAGAGCCCATTGCAACATTGATTCACCTGCCATATATCTGCATAGATTAACTAGAATTGCTGCCAGCAAAAGATTTGTTTACAGGTTTACTGTGTAAAGCAGAGGTTGGATGTAGTCTAAAGTTGTGTTGGTAGTGGAATTCTGCTTTTGTGTCTACTCAGAAAACCTTTCTATCTCAATTACCAACATAATTGAATTTCAGCACAGGTAGCACCAATTAGTGCCTTCAATATGATCATATTGCTTTGTTCCATCCCTTCCTTCCCATCCCCTTCCATCTCCATGTCAGAGAGAGGCAGATGTTTCCAGATTCCTGCTGTGTATCACAGCTGTATTAAAAGGCCCCAGAAAATAACTAGTTTGGATATTTTGGTTCCACGGTTTCTCTTTTGCTATCATTGTTGTGTTCCTAACACAATTTGGGCAGTAGCTCTGCCAAATTCTTTGGGCGGGGGGTGGGGGGGCTCTTTGTTTGTTTGTTTTAATTAATGGATTAAAAAACCTCTTAGTAATATTGTCTAACTTTCAAACATGTTTGTGAAAAGATTGTTTATAGATGTTAAAGGATTTGGTGTACTGATTGTCTAGCCAATATTACAATGGAGCAAGATGGTATGCTTATGTAATCTAAATTCACTTTTAAGTGTATAGGAGACAGAAGGAGACATCATTTGATTTTTGTCTTCTGTCTTCAGGGCGAGTTTATGGCTGTGAATGAACATTAAATGAAAAACGTGAATCTGTTGTTTCTCCAGTTATCTAAGTTCTCAACAGCCTAAGTGGGAGTATCTTGCTGCAGTGAGTGTAATCTCCATTTATAAACATACAGTACATATTTTTTTTTTCAGCATGGTCCTTAAGTGCCTTCCATGCAAGCAGCTATCACCTGGTGCTTAACCAAAGAAACACAGCTCTATTCTAAGTCTGGAGGAACAATTGTATTGAACTTATGGAAAGACAGTAGTATACTATATTTGAAGGTCATATTCAAGATCATTATTTATTCTATTTTAATTAAACTTCATTTTGTTTGTAAATACAGAGTTCCATTCGGTCTCCCAGGCTGGACTGCCATGGCAAGCCTGGAACTCCTGGGCTCAAGAAATCCTCCTGCCTTGACTTCTGAGTAAATGGGACTAGAAATGCACCACCACTGTGTGTGTGTGTGTGTGTGTGTGTGTGTGTGTGTGTGTGTGATGAGTTTTTGCTTTGTTGCCCAAGCTGGTCACAAATTTCTGGCCTCAGGTGATTCTCCTACCTCAGTGTCCCAAAATGCTGGGATTATACCACACCTGACACTTTATTTTAAGCACTAAATTTAAAATTTATTCTCATGTGACATGCTGCTATGTTGTAAATCCATTAATTAGTAGTCCAAACCATAATTTAGCTGAGTATAATCTATAGTTTTGTGATGTAGATTAGAAGAAAATTACAGTGTGAATGGGGAAAAAAGAGACTAGTTGTTATCATTAAGGTGCCAGTAATATTTCATTTGCCATATTATGGCTAAAGTAAGACGTTGAAGACAATTACTAAATTGAGACCAGGCTCCAGTGAAAATCTACGATTCACTTGGATCTAAATCAGGGACACTATGGATTTTGGTTTAGTGAAAGTACTTAAAATGGATGAATGCTTAATAAATGGCATGACTACTTGTAGAATTGAATTTTAGTTTAATAAAAACAATATTATCTGATTTTAATAACTATGCAAGCATCCTCTTTTTAATTTTCTTCTTTTTTCCTCTTTTGCATTTTTATTAATGATGCTCAAATAATATATTGCAATGTAAGTATACAATTTAATTTGCATGCCACAAATGGAGAAAAAATTTCACTAGCCTTTCTTTATAGTACAACATTATTTATTGTGGAACAAAATTATCATTTAGATGCATTAGTTAGTTAATGTACAGTTAAAAAGGGTTAAATAAAAACATGTAATAACAGCAGTAATTATGAAAACTTATTGTATGAGATTGGCACTGTAATAAGTGCCTTCATTATATTACATTATGTATATGTAATAGCTATTATTTCCTAAAGTTTACAAAGTAGATATTATTAACTATTATTAGCACCCTTTATCAATAAGAAAATTAAGGTATAAAAAGTTTAAAAATATTTCTAAGAACCGCAATTAGGAAATGCAATCCAGTTCTTACTTTCTCTAATTTCAAAGCCCAGTTAACTACTATACCTCAACACAGACAAGAAAATTAGAAATAGACCCAAATATAGTTCTTGAATATTTGATGGTGATGCTCATCAAATTAGAAATGGATCAGCTTCATTAAAAAGCCTCACAAGTAATTACTTAAGTCACGTATTATTTTCATTCTTTCATTCTTAAACTGGCTCACATCCCTCTGTCCTGCTGCCTTAAAAATTGATGTGGTAACTGTTTTAGTCTTGACTACTTCTTTTGCTGTTGTTATTGTGAGGAATAGCGAGAGATGGTCTTCTCTGCTTCACAGTTAGGCACCAGGTTTGCACTGCAAGAGTGCAGAGGCAGTGCTCGGAGGGACAGAAGCAGGTCCAGCCATCACGTATTCATCAGCTGCAATTGTGGATCTAACCACCATCCTGGTGCTCAATCTTCACAATCAAAAGTGTTGTCTATACCCTCAGCCTCCACCACTTCATCAGTGTTTCATTTGTAGCACTCCATTCTGTCTTCTGACCCACCACAATCCTGAGACTTCTTTGCCAAGGTCACAGATCATTATTTTGTTGCTAAAGTAAGTGAATATTTTACATTCTTTCCCCAGTTAACCTAGCGCCATCATTAGCTGTGATAAATATTTCCTCCTTTTTGAATATGCTGTCCTGATGCCTTTTTTTTTTTTAAAACCTCATAATTTCCTATTACCTTCCTGGCCATTTTTTTTTTTTAGTTTTTCAACTCTCATCTTATGCATGTATAGGTTACATGCCTGCAAGGGACATTTTCATACCTTCAATCTTACCACAGAAGTTGAATTAGAAATGTCCACGTGACTCCAACCTGGTCAAGTAGAGCAAATGAAACTATTACGGGATTTAGTAGGTAGCAGCCATCAATGAAGAATTATGTCTTTCTGTTGGCAGTGAGAACGACGTTAGCACAGTACTGCTGGGGTTCAAAAAAAATGAGACAGTGGAGGGTGGGGAGTTGGAGAGAGATAGCATGGGGAGAAATGCCAGATATAGGTGAAGCAGAGGAAGGCAGCAAATCACACTGCCATATGTGTACCTATGCAACTATATTGCATGTTCTTCAAATGTACCCCAAAACCTAAAATGCAATTAAAAAAAAGAAGAAAAAAAAAATGAGACCAACTCAGTGAAAAGTAGACAAAAAAGACTCAGTCCTGATTAATTCACTAAGTCCCTGAATCCAGGTGGGTCTGAAGCCTGAAGTATACTTTTGCATTTTTTCATAACATGAACCAATACATTTTCTTGATTGTTTTAGGAAGGTTTTATTTCATTTGCAAATGAAGGAGTCTTTGATGACAGCATACTTCCCTCCGCCCTATCGACCCATCCCCAATATGTGCTTATGTACTTATCTCCACACCCGTCGCCCTTCGTTTGGACTGCAAGCTTCATAGGAATAATTTTCTATTGAAGATCTTAGTTTGGATGTCCACTGGCACTATGCATTCGAAGTCCACTTCTATTCACCCAATTTCCCAACTCAAAACTTGAGCATGATCTTTGACTCTCTCCTCTTCATAGCCTACCCTCATATCCAAATCAATCAACCAGTCCTATTAATCTGCTCCTAAATTGTACCTTGTGCCAACTAAATGTGTTCATTCTCACTGCCCGATAGAGGGTACGCTACTATTTCTTGGCTGGATTACTCTCATAGTGTATCTGCCTTCAGTCTGTCCTTTTTGTTTGAGCCATAGTGATTTGTCCAAAGTACAAACCTCACTATCGCATTCTGTTTAAGACCTTACATGCCTCCTCTTTGACCACAGAGTACCATGAACCCAAATTCTTCAGTGTGGCTCGTAGTTTTTTATCATCTGCTATCTCCTGACCTCTCTAACCTCAACTTCTGTTATTGCCTCCCCCTACGCAATCATGTCACTCACATCATGCTACTTTTAATCCCTTAAATGGGCCATGCTTTCTCTGTCCTCAGGTACTGCCTATGCTATTTCCTCTGCTTTAGAATACTCTTCTCCACTGCTACACCTGGTGGAATTTTACACATCCACAGGAAAATTTCTTCTCCCTGAGTTTTCACTCTTGTAGGACAACTTCCATGACTGAATAGAATGCCTTCTTGTGTGTCTTTAGCTCCCGAACCACATTTACACATTGATTTTCGTTGCCTATTTGTTATCATTGCCGATTTCTATCACCCACTCTGAATGCAAACCACCTTAGAACAAGGATCTCAGTGCCTACAGTGGTGCTGCTTCATGTAAACGAGTAAAGGAACAGTGATTGAATAATCAGTTATGCCATAAAATTGGCATAGATTGAGTTTTCTGCTTACGTAAATATATAAGCCTCTCTCTAATATTCCAAGCAGCTCAGGCAGGAACAAAAGTAAAACAAAAAAAAATTAATAGAGTGTTTTGATAGAGGAATTTTATCTCTTTCTTGAAGCTTTTTCACTTTCCTAAACTCATTTGATTGATGTTACATGTAAAATCAAGGAAAGGTTTATATCAAGAAAAACGAGGGCATGCCCTCAACTTTCCACATCTATTTTATTATCAAAACACAGACCTTTTCACCCCAGTTTACATATTCATTGTTAAGCTTAAAATAATAAAATCACACAAGAGTTAGGTTGATAGTTCATGAAGAAAATTATGCTGCTCTATAACTGACTGGGTGCTTTAACAAAATATCACAGTGGAGAAGCTGACCTGACAAGCCCTGATGTGAGGAGAAAACTAAATATAGCAAGAAGAGAAATAAAGGACAGTCTGGAGAGAACCCAGGTTTCGCAGTAAAATAAGACAATCTTCTTGCTTTTCCTGACCTCTCCTCACCCCACCACCAACACACATGGCCTGTTCTTAATATATTACTTCTTGGTTACCAAGTATGGTTTCAGTAGTTGGGTTTCTTGGCAAAATAAAGCATCAAATATAAGGAACAGAAAATGTAGCAACAAATTAGCAAATTGCTAAAGCCTATCTTCTGTGAATCTACTTTTTCTCCCCATCAATCTATTTTTTCATAAAAAAGTCAAAGGAATATTTTAAGAATTCAAAACTGATCAGATTGTACTTTAAATCTTTCAGCATCTTCCCATTACCTTTGGGATAAGGCCCTAAATCCACAATATACTTATTAGTCCTACACAGCCCACCTTCTGCTGGCTGCTGTGTCGATCAAATGTCCCTTCCCTGGTTTCTCTCCATATTCTGGCCAATATGGAAGAATTTCACTTTTTTGAAGGCACCATGCTTTTTCCTGACTCAAGCCTTTTGTACATGCTGTTATCTGCCTAAAACAATGTGACGCCCACCTTCCTATATGCTTAATTAAGTCTTATCTACCCATTAATCCTCAGCTCATCTCACTTTCTCAAAGTCTCTTCTAAGCTATTGGAGTGTCTTATGTCACTTTTACCTTGGCTACCCCCTACCAATGACCTTGACCCTTTTTAGGTATGCTTATCACTCTTAACAATTCTCTTATTAGATTATAAACTCCATGAAGACAAAGATTGTGTCTGGTCATTTTCATTACGGCTCTATTAACTAGCACAGTGCCTTACAGCTACTGGTGGTTAATAGATGTTTGTGGAATCGATAAGTGCATCATCAGGAGGAAGGGAATTAGACAGGTATGTAGTTCACATATCAGCTGAGCCTGCTGAGATCAGTAATGTTTTGTCATCAATTGTCTTGGCAGTAACCAAGTCAAATTTTCTAAACTGTGTTCCAATACATCTTGTCTCATGGCTCACTAAAAATGTTATTTAAATTTTACATATGCATATAAATGTCTTTTAACAGCTTTTCTTCTATGTTACTAAATATTCTTTAACTACCAAAAAGCATGCACTGACAACTTTAAGACCAGGTAAAATCACTAGTCCTGGATGCTCAAAACCTTTTATAACTGTGGTCACGTCGCCCATCTCAGAGGTATGCCAGTTCTCTTCCATATTATTGGCACTCTTTAAGCACAATTAAAAATCTTCCTGTATATTTCTGCTCATCATTCTGTGCAATAGCTCTAGTTTCTGACAGCATATAGTCTCAAATAAAAGTATAAAGGCTTACTTGAAAACCAGCCTCACCAGAGAAGTTTAGGAAAAAGGTTTTGTCTCTGCAGATATGTCAAAGTAGTAACTTTTAATCAGTTACCTCGTGCCTGCTACACATCTTCTTCCCTAGTAGGAAGGAGTCCAGTTTCTTAAGAATTTGCAAATCTGGTTGGGTTAGTCCCAATTTCCAGCCTGGTCTTTTTAATTTTAATTTTTAAAAACTACTTAAGTAATTTTAAAAAGTAAAATAAGGCTTATATAGAAAATTTGGTTTATCTGTTTTTTCTAATTACCTACCTCTTTATTTTTTCCGGAACAAGTTCGTTCAAAGTTATCTTCCAACTACTCTTTTAGATTTTTTATTTATGTTTCGTTATTTTTAAATTTCCAAGTGCTAGCTTTTGTTTATGAATCCTCCTTATTGCTTCCTGTATTTATGTAATAAATTTCTTTTTGTTTCTCTTCAATTACATTTTTTCACAAAAGTTTCTTCTGTTCCTTTCATTATTTTTGTTTAAATTTCATACTGCTTAGTTTTATCTTACTTTTCTAGAGAGTTTCCTCTGCTGTTTAGTGATCATTAGCTGCCCATTCATCTTTAAGAACGACTGAAAAGCTGACTGGGAGTTTAGTGTCTAAAGGCAGACTTGTTCATTCTGGGCTTCACCATAGCGTGATCTGGATGGGCTGTTTCTTCAAAGAACTAATATGAAAACTGTCAATATCTGCAGATTTCTCTTCTTATGCTGGCTGGTTATTCAGGGAGGAATCATACAATGTCCTGCCCAGAAGTAATAAGAGACTTACTACTAGCTACTCATTGCTAACTAAATAAGTCAAAAAAAGTCCACTGTTTATATTAGAGTTTTATTTTGTTTGCCTATATCTATTGTGATACCTTTGCCTTCATCTTTATATGATGCCACTAATTTTTGACCTTTATAGAAAATAAATTAATCCTCTGCTGGAGTACAGGGGGTAATTTCCTGACTATGAGGAATATAGGAGTGAATCTAGGGTTTGAGCTGCTATTTGTATAGGTTTTTGAACAATCTTCCTCTTTTCAGATCCACTTGTGCCCTACCCCACTTCAGTGTAACTGTTATTTCCAGTTACTGAGCTTTGCTGGTTTTCATCATCATGACTAGCCTGTTTCAGAGGTTTCTACTGCTAAGCTTCAGCTTTCTCTGGTCTTTAACATCTGTCGTCTCTTGTCCATTTCACTTCAGCTTCTAAAACTATCGCCTTTTTCCTTTGTACATTCTCATTGTTGGCTTGTGCCATTTTTGAGATCCTTTTATAGCCACTTTAGTATGGTTTTAGAGAAAATATAGGAGTTTCTGGTCAATCCAGCATATTAATCAGAACTTTGTAACTTGATTCTTTGCAGGAGATTTCCTTAGCCTCGTACCAATAAATTTACTTAATTTTGGTTAAACCAGTTCCACTTAAAATATTCTGATTCCAAAAAGTCAGCCAAGGACCATAGTTATTTTTATATTTTTCTGTAATCAATAATCACAGCACTATCATAGATTGTCCATGTCGGAATATGCTTCCCAATATCATGACTAAAATACTCAGACACTAACACATTTCTAAATAACCCATGGGTCAAAAAGGCAGACTCAAGGGAAAGTTTTAAATAAAAACATTGAACTAAATGAAAATGAAAGTAAAACATTTCTTTGTGGGATGGTGTTAAAATAATGCTAGGAAGGAAATTTATCGCACTGGATTTTCACATTGGAAAAGAAGAAAACTTTCAAGTTAACAATAAGCACCCACCTAAGGAAACTAAAAAAAAAGAGCTAGATAATCCAAATAAATCAAATGAAATAGTATAAATAAGTTGAAAGCAATAAAATTAAAAGCATAAATATTAGAAAAAAATCATTGAAACGAAAAGTTGTTTCATTGAAAAGATTAATAAAATTGGCAAAACTCTAGCAAGACGGACCAAAAACAAACAAACAAACAAAAAAACCCCAGACGGACAGAAATTATGAATTTCAGGACTAAAACAGGGGCTATTACTACAGACCCTGATGACATCAAAAAAATAAAGAAATTCTACAAATAGCTCTAGCCACATATATTTGGGTACATAAGTTCCTCTAAATGCAGACATTAGCACAATTTATTAATATTAATTACATCATTTAAATATTTTTATAACTGTAAAGAATGTATTTGTAATTTTAAAATGTCCTGTAAAGAAATCTCTAGGCTCAGGAGGTTTTACTAGAGAATTTTACCAAACATTTAAAGACATAACACCAACACAATACCTTGCAAAAAACAGAGTAAGAGAAAGTACTGATAATTATTATATGAAGCCAGTATTACTCTGACAGCAAATCCAAAGACAGTACAAGAACAAAAATAAAGAAAGAAAACTAGAGATCAATATTCCTCATGATACAGATATTTTTTAAATCCCCAAATGAAATATTAGTTTACCAAATTAGCAAACCAAATCCAACAATGTATATAAAAATTATACGCCATGGCTAATAGAATTTATTTTAAGCAACAAGGTTACTATAACGTCCCAAAATAAGTCATTGTAATCCACTATGTCAACAAACTAAGGAAAATAATCACATGACCATATCAATTGAGGCAGAAAAAAAGCTTGACAAATGTCAACACTCATTCATGGTTAAAAGCTCTTAGAAAACTAGAAATAGATAGTAAATTAGTTTGCTAGAGCTGCCATACCAAGTACCATAGTAAGTGGCTTAAACAACTGAAATGTCTTGTTTTTGCATTTATGGAAGCTAAAACTAAGATCAAGGTATTAGCAGGGGTGGCTCCTCTGGAGGGCTGTAATGAAGAATCTGTTGCATGCCTCTTAACCTAGCTTCTGGTGGTTTGCCGGCAATCTTTGGCATTCATTGGCACATATAAGCATCTTCCTGATCTCTGCCTTCATCTTCACAGAGTATTCTCCCTGTACGTTTTTCTTCAAACTTCCCCTTCTTGTAAGGACGCTACTCACATTGGATTAGAGGCCTACACTGGATTAGGGGCCCCTAGTCTAGTATGACATCATTCTGTGTTAGCTAGTTCAATCTAAAATACTCTATTTTCAAATAAGATAACATTCTGAGAGACTGGAAGTTAGGAGAATGTAAATTTTTTGAGAGCACAATTCAACCTGTAACAGAAGGAAACTTTTTCAACTTGTTAAGATACATTTACAAAACCTACAGCTGTCATCATACTTAATCATTGAAAGAATAAATACTTTCTCTCTATGAGTGGCAACAAGACAAGGATGTTTGTTCTTACAACTACTATTCGATATAATACTACAAATTCTATTCAATATTAAAATCAATAAAAGGAGATAGTAGACATACAAATTGTCCCTATGTATAGATGACACGATCATCTACATTAAAAAAACCCTCCAAGTTCAGCAAGGTCAGTGGATACAAGATCAGTAAACAACAAAATTCAATTGTATTTCTGTATATAAGCAATGAACATGTTGAAACTGAAATTTAAAATATGATATGTAAAGTTGCTCAGAAAATGAAATACTTAGGTGTAAAGCTAAGATAACATATACAGGACGTGTACACTGGTGAAAAACACAAAATGTTGATGATAGAAACAAAGAATATTTTTAAATAAGTGGAGAGAGATGCCATGTTTATGAATTGTGAGACTCAGTATAATAAAGATGTCAATTGTCCCCAATTATAACTTGTTTAACATGTTTATTGCCCGTATGCAGTATACATTTGATTTATGTTGTATAATGATCTTGCATCCTGTGACCTTACTGAACTCACTTATTAACATTTGGAGCTTCTTTTTTTTTAAGTAGATGATCATTTCATCTATGAATAGTAACAGATTAGTATTGAAGATAGTTAATAATTATAATTTAATGCAATTTCTATCAAAATTCCAGCAAGAGTTTTTAATAAACATGAACAAGCTTATTCTAAAATTAATATGAAAAGATAAAGGAAGAATTGCTACATCAATTTTATAATTTGAAATAAGAGGATTCACTTTCTCCAATTTTAAGATCAATTGCATTGCTGCAGTAATCAAAACTGTGTAGATATGATGTGAACTGAAAGATGTTTAGAAACATAGATCTTTGGAACAGGTCAGTGCACTCAGTAATATTCCACACAAGTACAGCCAACAGATTTTTGACTAAGATACAAAAACAATACAATGAAGAAAGGATAGCCATTTCAACAAATGGTGCAGGAGCAACTGAATATCTATGGCAAAATTTAACCTAAATCTAAACCTCACACCTTACACAAAAATTAACTCAAAGTAGATCACAGATTTAAATGTATAATGTAAAACTTTAAAATGTTTTTAAAAAGAGAACTTAGGATAAAATCTTTAGGACCTAGGCTTGGTAAAGAGTTCTTAGACATCAGAAGCATGATACATTAAAAAAGGATAAATTGGACTTCATCAAAAATGTAAAACCTCTATTCTATGTAAGATCATTCGAAAACAGTGAGAATACCACCTGCAGACTAAAACAGAGAAAACTGTTGTAAATCACATATCTTACAAAAGACTTATATCCACAATGTATTAAAAAAACTCTAAAAACTTGAAAATAAAGACCACACACAGTCCAATTAGAAGCTGGACATGAATAAACATCTAACCAAAGAGCATATACAGGCGTTAAATAAGCACAGAAAAGTGTTTAACATCAATAGTCATCATAGAAATGCAAATTAAGAACATAAGTACCATTACACACCAACCAATGCAGCTAAAATTAGAACTAGTGACAATGCCAAATGCTGGTGAGGATGCTGACAGGTTGAAACTATCATATATTGCTGACTGTAATAAAAATTAAACAGTCACTTTGGAAATTACTGTGCCAGTTCCCATTATTAATAATATATTAATTTCTTGTTATTAATTTAACAATAATTAATAATGTTAGTAATATGTTTAAAATTAAAAATATACTAATAAAGTACCCTAGTGATTACATTGTTGGGCTTTTTAGCCCATAGAAAACAACATGTTGATAGCTACTACTGTATTTGTAACAGCCCAAAACTGAAAAAAACAAAAATGTCCCCAAATTGGAAAACACATAAACAAACTGTAGTACATCCATACCATGGAACACTACTCAGCAATCAAAAGGAACAAATTACTGAATACATAACAGTTTGTGTTACTGAAACACCAGGGGTTCAGTTTAGGTCTTGCTGCTTGCCACATAAAACGCCAATCACTGAGGCAATTATTGCCAAGTCAGAAAGTTTCAATTAGGTGCTGCAGCTAAGGAGACAGATCAGTCTCAAATCCATCTCCCCAACCAACTAAAATTAGGGGTTTATATAGCTGGGAGCAAATGTAACTGTGGATGAGAAAACAGGAACTTGGGAGGGGTAAGTAGGCAATCATGATGAATCAGTTGCCTAGAGTCTCATTGTCTGGATGTGATGTTCTGGTGATTTTCAGTTCTTCAATACCTATTGAGCGGCCTGGGAGTCCTGTCCTGAAGAAGGGACTCCAATAAGACAAATGTATGTTTCAGACTTTAAGACCATAAGGGTCAATTTCTTTCTTTTTTTTTTTTTTTTTTAGAAGGGTCAATTTCTGTGTTTATCAAAAAAGACCTGTCTATTGGACTATTGGATTGACTTCCATTTGAATGAGTTTAAAGGACATTATGTTGAGTGATGAAAAGACAATCTCAAAAAGTTACATACTATATGATTCTACATCTATAACACTCTTAAAATTATGTAACTATAAAGATGATGACTAAATTAGTGTTGTTCAAGGGTTTGAAATTGTGTTGAGAAAGATGATGAGTAGGAGTAAATAGGGATAAAATAGTTCTGTACTTTTATTTTCAGTGATAGCTAAATAAATCCAACACACAAAACAAACAGACTGAAGACAGACATAAAACTCTATACATACATTGTACTGATGTCATTTTTTTTTTTTTGCAGAATTTTACAAGGTTATTCTGAAATTCAGATGAAAATTCTAAGAACTTAGAATAGTCTAAATTATTCTGGAAAATTATACAATTGGACAACTTGTATGACATAATTTCAAGGTTTCTATAAAACTTTAGTAATCAAAACCACATGATACTGTATTAAGATTAACATACGAATCAATGGAATGGAAGAGAAAACAAAAATCTCAACAAAGGAGTCTGAGTAATTTAATGGTGAAAGGACAGCTTTTTTCAATAAATAGTACTGAAACAATTGAATATTTCTATACAAACAAACAAAATCCTTGATCCTTATCTCATATCAGATACACAAATTACTCTGGATGATATTAGGCCTAAATGTACAAATTAAGACTAATAATTCTAGATGAAAACAAGGACAAAATCTTTGTGACCTTAGGTTATGCAAATTTTTTAAGTAATGCCACAAAATCTATAAATCATGAAAGTAAAAATTGTTAAATTGGACTTTATTAAAATTATAACTTTTGCTTTTCAAAAAACACTGTTAAAGAAAATAGAAAGGTAAGCCAAAGGCTAGCAGAAAGAATATGCAAAATACATGCCTGGAAAACATTTGTGTCTAACTAATAAATAACTATTACAACTCAACACCTAAAAGACATAAGTCTGAAAAAGTACATAAGGATTTTAACAGTCATTTCTCAGACAGAGGCATATGAAGGCAAATGAGCACCAAATAAAATTATTCAACATCATTAGTCTAAAATTAAAAAGAGTAACAATACCAGATGTTGATAAGGATGTGGAACAACTGGAATACCCATACATTGGTGGTCGGAAGGCAAAATGATGCATTCTCCTAGGTAAATACATAGAAAAAAGATTACTGTATTTCACTTTGAAAATACAGTAATCTTATTTCTATGTATTTACCTGAGAGCAGTGAAAACATAAGTTCTCATAAACATTTATGTTCACATTATCTGAAAATCTGAAACAATTCAAATGCCCAGCAACTAGTGAATGGATAAGCAAATTGTAGTATAGTCATACTTTAGAATAACTACTCAGTTACAAATAGAAACAATCTACTGATATATGCAATAGTATTGATGGATCTCAGAAGCCTTATACTTGATGAAAGAAGCCAGATGTAAATACTGCATGATGTGTATTCCATTTATTTGAACTTCAAAAAAAAAACATGCCATGACTACAGATATATACTATATGTTATAATATATATATACACATAAAATTTGCAATGTCCAGAGGCCGGAGATTAGGAGAGCGAACAAGCTGCAAAGGAGCATGAGGAACGCTTTTAAGCGATGGAAACTTTCTATACCATGATTGTCCTGGAGTTACATGACTGTATGCAGTTTCAAAATTCATCAAATTGTACACTAAATATAGATTAATTATATTACATTTAAATTATACTTCAATTACATACACACACCCAACATATTTATATTTTCACTTATTGGCAGCAGTGCGTAGGGAGGACGGGATTGGAATAAAGACTAATGGCAGAGAAGTCACTTAGGTCATTGCAGAAGTCAAGATATTCTGGTAATCCTGAAATAAAGCAGTTGTAGAGAGAATGGGAATAAAGAACATGAAACTGATGTTAGAGATGTTTCAGAATTAAACTATCCCACAGAATTTGCCAGCCCCTTCTCTCTCTCTTTTCTCTTTCTGGTATAAGTAAGAAATTGCTCAGCTCTGTCTCAGACTGTTGATCACATACAGTGGTGGTCACATTTCAGTGCCCCAAACCAGTCACATGCCCATCCCTGTTAAAGGAAATGAGGATTGCAGTTGTAGCATATTCCTGGAGAATCCGAATATATGTGAATAGCCCTAATAGCTTCTAAACAACTCCTTTTCTGTTCTTCAGATATAACCCTCTTGCATGTGTTATATCTCCTAAATTATCATCTCTGAAATTCCTCACATATATATTTTTTCATTATATTTGGTGATATTTTCTCTAACCTGTTCTCCACATTTCTGACTTTTTCTGTTGCACTTATTCCAATTTTTGGGGGGGTTGCTTCTAGAATGTTTTTCATTATAATAATATTTTTGTCTACCTTTAATTTCTTGAGTGTTATAAGAATTATTTTCATTCTTTTACATGGTCTCATGATCACTTTTTAATACACTTATATGACCCTTCTGATTTTTAAAATTTCTTTCTTTTAAGATAAAACTGTTCTTTACAATTCAGTACTATGTAGAACTGTATGATTTAACTATTCTTGTGTTATCCAACTGCCTTTTGCTCATGTTCCTTCCCTCTGTCTTGCTTGCTTTCAGTCTGTTTTGCTCTCTATTTCTTTTCAGAAATAGGTCCCATGATAATATCTTTCTGAATATTACTGAACTTTGAATGGTGGTGGGACTTTATGTTGAAAAGTTTGTGGATTTATTTCAAACACTATTCTCATCGAGTAAGTTATTTCCTTCGCCCTAGGAGCAAATGTTCTCTTAGATTGTTAAGTGTAGCAACCTGGATCTAAAAGTCTTTTAAAACTTTTTCAATCCTCCTTCCCACTGGGTTATGTCCTTTGGCAGAGAAGCTTTATCATGGACAATAGAAGTGGCGTGTGCAAAACTATGGTTTTTCCTTTCAGTGCTCCCTGTTTTATAATTCTGGGGTGTCAAAATTGATCTAACGGGCTATTTTAATTTTAAAAATGTTGTTTATGTCCTCTGGAATAGGATAATTTGGGGAACTTATTTCTGCATGTACTTTTTTTCAGTCTAGGTGTGCATCATAGCATGAGGTCAGGAATTATAGCAATGTCTTGGTATTGAAGAAGATTTTTTTTTAATTTGTCATTATTTATTATTTTTGAAGGGTGCAGTAAAATTTCCTGTAACTCACTGCATTAGGCATTTTCATGTGTGTGTGTGTGTCTGTGTGTGTGTTTATGTCTTCTTCACAAGACAATGACCTACTGAAGGCAGAGCTGCTCCCTATCTTTTCCTCTCCAGCACTGAACATAGTAGGAGCTCAATAAATATTTTTGAATCAAACTGAATTTAATTTCTATATGTTTTATTGTCTACCTTTGTCACAGGGGGGATCAAGTCATTATGGAAACATAGTGTATCTCAAGATACCACCACCACTAGAAAGCCACATCAATGCATTTTGCATTGTTTTTGGAAGAGAATCATCAGTTTTTGTTGCTGGAAGCCAACAGATTTATGTTGCAATTCAATTTCTAGTGCTTATAATAAATTTATTTCAATTCTACTAGGCAACTGAAAAACAGAAGCATTCCAAGGGCTATTATCAACCACAATGTTAAATAAAAGCCTATCACTTCAAGTCAATAGCTATAGGAATTCAATTTGGCATGTATACCTATACCTATACATGTATCAGCACTTCTCATGGTGGTTATACAAGTGGTACAGACACACTTATGGCCAAGCATGGAAGAAGTTGGAGAGTTTCTTTTCTCTGATATTTTAGAGTTCTCCAGAGAAGTACAACCAATAGCATAGTTCTACTATATGAAATATATATATATATTTATATATATATATTTATAAAATTTATATATATATTTATAAATATATATTTATAAAATTTATAAAATATATATATTTATATTTATATATTTCATATATATTTGCTATATGAAATATATATTTCATACATATATAAATATAAATATATATATATAGAGAGAGAGAGAGGGAGAGGAGACAGAGAGAATGAGACACAAGAGAGAGAGGTGGAGATGGGCAACAACTTCAAAGCATGCAGGGCTCACTGGAGGCTGGAGGCCCAGAATTATTGTTGTTACAGTCTCAAGTCTAAAGATAATCTGGAGGAAGAGTGGTAGAGTTTTCTCTTCCTTGGGTGACTTTAGTCTTTTCTTTGGCCTTCAGCTGATTGTATGAGGATTCTAATATTTTGGAGGGTAATCTGCTTTACTCAAAGTTTATCTATTTAAGGGTTAATCATATCTAAGAAATACCTTCACTGCAACAACTAGAAGGGTGTTTAGCCAAAAACTGGGCGCCACAGGCTAACCAAGTCAACGCATAAAATTAGGTACCATACCTGGCATGCTTAGAAGAATTACAGATTAACATCAATAGACCTGGCTTGAAATTCAAGTGCTGCTGTGTGACATAAAGTAAACAAGAGGATTCTGTGCTATTTTATACTATATAAAGTGTCCCCCAGAGAGAAATGCAGCGGCCAAAGTTTCAAGTCGTCGTCTTTGTTATGGTATCCAGATTTATTCTGCTTAATAAATATGTTATTGTAAAAAATTCTTGATAGCTTAAGACATCCAGAAAGTAGCACATTTATGGAAAATGGCAACATCATTATTGGAGCTGAGGCTACCTTTATCATCTTAACTCCCTCACTTGAGATGATGGATAATTTAGAACTCACCCTTGTGTGTGCTTTGGTTAAATGTTGAGATTTATAATGTTTCATAACCAGCGTACAAAATGAGTCTCAATTTCACATAAGCTGAATGAGGACTAAAAAATCAAACAACAAATATTAGGATTATCCTTCCATTACACCCCCTTTGAAAAATGACACCTTGCTGCCATATGAAGGGTTCTCTAAGCTTTAATACTGAACAGAGATTTAAAAGGATTAACATCAACCACCTTCCAGTAAACACACAAAATGCATTTCAACATCTAGTATTTCATCTTTATTTGAGTACTTTCAAATTATAGTGCTCTAGTCATGTAGAAAGACTGGCTGGCATTGTCTATTACTCTTCTTACGAAGGTATTCACAGTTCCGCACTGAACTTTTTTCAGCAAGTTTTTCAGATCTTTTGTTTCAGCTCCTGGTTTTTGTCTTGCTTACATTAGTTAGTCAGATTTATGGTGCTGTATGCAGGGGTTCCCACCATGCATGTCATTATTACTAATGTGTCTCCCTTTAGCAAACCATGTTTATAGCTTAGCCATTTAGTTGCTTTGCTCAACTCTTTGAATTCTTAGGACTTACACCTCACTGAAATAGCACTTCTTATTGCCAAGGCACTTTGTAAAACACTTGACTCTATTTTCATGTATACCTATTTTTAGATCCCACAGTGGAGTTGAACAGACCTGTTTCTTGATTGTTTATTTTGCCCAGACATTTATTTGGAAGATGTTCATTCTTTTTGGGCTTCCACAGATGCCCCATTTGTTCATTCAGCATCTTCTAGTGCACCAAATATGGACATGACTAGCTTGCTCACAAATGAAATAAAAGTTAACACTTTCTTATCACGGAAACAGTTGCAATGTTGGTCCTGTTAATACACTAACTTTTGCTTTAGTTTTCTCCAGCTGTGTGGAATATTACCCTTACCCTTCAATGAAAAAGTATTTCTCATAATAACTTTCAAATGAGTGATAATGACTCACTACTGCACAGGAAAACATGAAATGATTTTATTATCTTTAAAATACATAATTACTGATGAGAATGATGATGCCATAAGCCAATTTCTTTAGGATGCCACAGATATAGCAAAATTTGAGGGATGCTGAAAACCTGCTTGCTCTAACATATCTCCACATTGACCTGGTCAGTACCTCATGTAACATTTTGGGCTATTTGACATGTAAAAAACTATATTCAGAAATTAGAATAGGTTAATATTCTCATTTATGAATGTATTATCTCACAACTTCATGAAGCATTCTATGATGTCTTCAGACACAGTAAAACTTCTTAGAACTTTTTGAGTTACCTAAATCTAACATTTTATGGAACTCACTACATAATTCAAGTTTTGTATTTATTTGTATTATGTCTATCTTATTCAATTTGACTGTAAAGTCCTAGAGGATGAGGTAGATGTCTGAAGTTTTCTTTAATATGCTCCACAGTAAATAGCAAAGTATTGTGCATAGTGTGGGTGCTCAAAACCTGGTTGAATAACTGGAAAAAAATGACATTAAAAGTGATTAGCTTATTGGTTTAGCTAGGGAAGGTATAGAGATAAACATAATATGATGGTAAAAAAAAAATCTAGGTTGCTGTTATGAATGTTAGTTTCCAGGCAAAGTGATAAAAATAATTTCTTGAAATAGAACTTCCAGAATGACAGAATAAGGAACTTGCTAAATATTCGCCATTAAAAACAAAGAAAATATTATTAAAGTTATCAAAATTGACCATTTCAGAACTCTAGAAATTAACCAAACACATACAACAAAGTAGAAAAGGTTTAGCAAAATGACTAGATTTTTATAACAAAAATAGAGTCTGTGGCATTTTATTTTGGGGATATTCCCATCCCAAACTCAGGTCCATGGCATGGTAACTCTCCCAACCATCAGCCTTATACCGACTGGAAGGAGCTGATCCATTTTGGAGCTCTGCAAATGACACCATCCCCCAGAGTGTTATCAGTATTTCACTATACTCAGAGTCCTCTGGAAAAGTCCCATTTCCAGGGGACCATGGCTATTTAGCCTGACTTGGAGTTCAGCTCAACAGAAAAGTCTCATTTTCAGGTCATTGTCAAAAACAAGTACAATTATTTGCAATAATTACAACTGCCTAAGGCTGCAATATCAGTTGGCTAAGAATTTGAAAGGAAGATCTAAGCAATAACACAATCCCAAAGGTTTTTGAAAAGCCTCAGTCCATTACTGGAACTCAAGAAGTCCAAGTACTTGTATGCCTATGAATGTGCTCAGGAAAGGCTGAATGGGTCACTGGTTATTTATTCATGTCTGGTGACCTTGGTGAACTGTGCAAGCAGGAAGTGAAAGCTATTGCAGACATGTAAACTGATTAAACTTAGAAGGTGCGCCCCCATATACACAGATCCCTTAGAACAATGTGGAAGATTTAGTGGCCCAAGAAAATCTTTTTGCGCAATCATTAACTGATCACTAGGCTATGCTGACCTAGGTTGAATTCAATAAATACAGATTTTAAAATACAAGTAATGAAATAAATTAATTAATTTATAGAAAAATAAAAAACAAAGATTTCATTGGCTACACACTGTAAGGAATAGATACTCTAAAAAATTAATCTTGTTAAGTCAGTAAATAAACAAAAACAGCAGCAGCAACAACAAAACAGCACTAACAAAAGGGAGTCTGATTCCAGAATTGCTACAATATACAATTTCCATTATGCAGAGATTTATATATTTGAATTTCCCTACTTGCTAACTATTTGTTTGTAACTCCAAAATCAATACTTGAAGTACTTTCACAGTTGCTCACATGACTATAAATGTATAGAGTGATGAAAGGTTTGAGTACCCAATGTACAAGTTCTTAGCTGAGATCAAAGATGACACTCTCTGCCTTCTTGTTTTAGCTCTCAGACAGAGATGGCCACAGGATTAAGACAGTAGTGGGGCAGCCTCAGGCAAG
The DNA here is from genome assembly GCF_009761245.1 of Sapajus apella. Taxonomy (NCBI): domain Eukaryota; kingdom Metazoa; phylum Chordata; class Mammalia; order Primates; family Cebidae; genus Sapajus; species Sapajus apella. The sequence continues at coordinate 47,489,449 of NW_022436942.1, forward strand.
TCACTTAATAATTGTGAATCTTGTTTCCCCTTTTGCAAATCATTTTTTAAAAAGTCTACCAGGATAAATTGTTTTCAGTTGTTAAAATTCTAATCTATGTGTTATACATAATATGTGTGTGTGTGTGTGCACATGTGTATATATATATATATATATATATACACACACACATATACATATATACATAGGTACATATATTTCACAGGAGCAATAATACAATATTTTCTAATTCTCTAATTCAGCATTTGCAGTAACTTTATAGAGCATAACTACCATAAAGAGAATCAACTATATTATCTAAATTCTTCCTTTCAACAAAAAATCAGAACATGAAAATAAACAGGAAAGTATAGCACATAACAGAAACAAACAAACAAAACAGTCCACAGAAGCACTCTTCAAGGGAGTCCAGATGTTGCACCAAAAGAAACCACGTTAAACCACATTTAATTAAAAAAAAAAAAAGTCAACAAAGAGAGAGAAATTATGACAATACAAACCAATAGATATTTTGGAGTTAAAAACTATAAGACTGAAATGAAAAATTATGTAGAAGGGTTTAGCAGAAGATTTAACCTGGCAGAAGAATCAGTGAACTTGAAGTTAGAAGAAATAATCAGTAAACTTACATATAAATTAATTGAAATTATCCTCTTAGGAATAGAAAGAAAAAATGAATGGGGAAACATTAACAAAGCAACAGAGAACTGTGGGACATCATTAAGTGTTCCAGAACATGCATAATGGCAGTCCTAGAAGGAGAGAAGTGTGAAAAAGGGATAAAAAGAAAAACGTTTGAAGAATGGTGTCCCAAAACTATTTAGATTGATTGGAAACATTAATCTACAAATCCACAAAACTCATTAAACAACCTTTGTGCAGGAAAAACTCAGAGATCCAACCCAAACACATCATATCATAGTGCTGAATATCAGTGACACAGACAATATCTTGAAAGCAGTAAGAGAAAGTAACTCAAGTGCTCCTTGATAATATTAATAATGGACTTCTCACAGAAACCAATAGGAGCAGAAGGTGGGATAACATATTCAAAGTGTTGAAAGAAAAAGGTGTTGAGTAACATTATATATCTAACAAAACTAATCTTCAAAAGTGTATTAGTTCATTTTCACATTGCTATTAAGAAATACCTGAGACTGGGTAATTTATAAAGGAAAGAGGTTTAATTGGCTCATAGTCTTGCATGGCTGGGGAGGCCTCAGGAACAAATAATCATGGCGTAAAGCAAATGGGAAGCAAGGACTTTCTTCACAAAGTGTAAGGAGAGAGTGAGCAGGAAAAGGTACTTATAAAATCATCAGATCTTGTGAGAATTCACTCATTATCATGAGAACAGCATGGGAGAAACCACCCCCATGATTCAATCACCTCCCACCAGGTCTATGCCTCAACATATAGGGATTACAGTTTGAGATGAGATTTGGGTGAGGACACAGAGCCAAGATATATTAATCCACCTCTGGCCCCTCCCAAATCTCATGCCCTTCTTACATTTCAAAGCCAACCATGCCTTCCCAGCAGTCCTCTAAAGTCTTAACTCACTCCAGCATTGACCCAAAAGTCCAAGTGCAAAGTTTTATCTGAGACAAAGCAAGTCCCTTCTGTCTGTGAGCCTGTAGAATCAAAAGCAAGCTAGTTACTTCCTAAATACAATGAGGGCACAATATTGGTTAAATGTTCCTATTCCAAATGGGAGAAATTGCCCAAAACAGAGAGGCTATAGGCCTCATGCAAGTCCAAAATCCGGTGGGGCAGTCATGAAATCTTAAAGCTCCAAAGTAATATCCTTTGACTCCATGTTTTACATCCAGGGCATGCTGATGCAAGAGGTAGAAGTCCATGGTTTGGGGCAGCTTCACCCTTGTGGCTTTGCAGGATACAGCCCTCCCAGCTGCTTTCACAGGCTGGCATTGAGTTTCTTTGGATTTTCCAGGCACACATTGTAAGCTGTCAATAGGTCTACCATTCTGGGGTCTGAAGGATGGTGGCTGTCTTCTCACAGCTCCCCTAGACACTGCTCCAGTGGAAACCCTGTGTGGGCTCCTATCTCAAGTTTCTTTATCACACTGTCCTAGAAGAGGTTTTCCATGAAGGCTCTGTTCCTGAAACAAACTTCTGCCTGGACATCCAGGCATTTCCATGTATCCTCTGAAATCTAGGCAAAGGTTCCCTAACCTCAATTCTTGACTTCTGTGCAATCATAGGCCCAACACCTTATGGAAGCCACCAAGGCTTGGGGCTTGCATCCTCTGAAGCAATAGCCTGAGCTGTGTGTTGGCCCTGCTTAACCATGGCTGGGACATAGGGTGCTAAGTCCTGAGGCTGCACAAAGGAGCAGAGAAGGACCCTGACACAGGAAAACATTTTTCTGTCCTAGTCTTCTGGGTCTGTGATGAGAGGAGCTGCAGTGAAGGTCCTTGACATGCCCTGGAGACATTTTCCCCATTGTTTTGGCAATTCACAAATATCTGCCACCAGTTAAAATTCCTCCCCAGAAAATTGGGTTTTCTTTTCTATTGCATCATTAGACTGCAAATTTTCCAAACTTTTATGCTCTCCTTCCCTTTTAAACATAAGCTGCAATTTCAAACCATCTCTTTGTTAGCAAATAAAACTGAATGCTTTCAGAATAAATCAAGCCATGTCTTGAATGCTTTGCTTCTTAGAAATTTCTTCTGCCAGATACCCTAAATCATCACTCTCAAGTTCAAAGTTCCACAAATCTCTAAGGCAATGGCTAAATGCCACCAGTCTCTTTGCTAAAGTATAGCATGTATGACCTTACTCCAGTTCTTAAAAAGAACTTCATGTTCATCTGAGACCATTGTTCAAGATAACTGCATAAAACAATAATTATAAAATAGGCTTATGAAATATAAGCATTTAACTTGTGTGTGCTGATCATAGCACAAAGGAGGAAAGTGAAAAGAAGCTTTATTTGAGCAAAATTTTAATATACTAGTATAATTAATTTAGTCTTAATCTGAGGTAGATTGTTTTAGGTTAAAATGCACACTGTAATCTCAAGGACAACCTGCCAAGAAAAACGCTCTAAAAATATAGTTTTTTAAAAAAAGAAGAAAGTGAAACAAGATGGTAAAATAAAATGATCCATTGATTGTTCCTTCCTCAGGAATACCAAATTTTATCAACTATCTACACACAAAAAAGTACCGTTATAAGTACCAAACATCATATTAGCAATCACAATACCTGATTTTAATTTCATATTGCTAAAAGATACATTAAAGAGGGTAGGAAAGACAGTCCTGAATCACTTATAAACCCAGAAAAATTCAGACAGGTCTCAGTTAATTTAGAAAGTTTATTTTGCCAAGGTTGAGGACATGCCCATGACACAGCCTCAGGAAGTCCTGATGACATGTGCCCAAGGTGGTAGGGGCACAGCTTGGTTTTATACATGTTAGGGAGACATGAGACATAAATCAATATATGTAAGAAGCACATTAGTTCAATCCAGAAAGATGAAGACAATTCAAAGCAAGGCCCCCTCACTGGGGACATCCAGGACCACAGGTAAGTGAAAGACAGATGGTTGCATTCTTTTGAGTTTCTGTGAAGTCTTTCCAAAAGAGGCAATCAGAATATGCATCTATCTCTGCAAGCAGAGGGATAACTTTGAATAGAATGGGAGGCAGATTTGTCCTGAGTGGTTCCCAGCTTGAAAGGGCCCAAGGTTTTTTCCTTTCACATTTCCTCTCTTTTCTTTAAAAATATTTTGGAGAAAGCATTTTATAAGAAAATGAACCTCTGGTCTCAGGTTTCATCTGATCTTTTACAGCTAGGACAGTTTATTTCTAGGTGGATAGGTCCTAAAAGCTAATGTTTAGCATGTTGTAAAGTCTCATGTCCTATGGAGAGAAAATAGTGGGGAGAAAGGAAGAAAATAACAAACAAAAGAACTATCCTGGGAAAATTGGTACATGTCACATTACTCTGAAGTCCATACATTAGTAGTCAGGTAAGAAAGTGACTTATGTAGGTAAATAGTTTACTGTTACTTTCTTCTGAAGCTTAAGATGTTAAACTTCAGTTCGTAGAGTTTTAAGAAAGCACAGCTTAGTATTCAGTGACTCCAAATTAGGAAAAATGAAAAAGAAAGAGAAAAAAATTGAAAACACTCTTTTGAAGACTTGTAGCCAAGAAAAATTAGAATTTGGTCCAAATTGTAGAAAATAATAAAAATTGAAATTAAAAAATTAGGCAAGATTAGAATCTTACAACAGGTATACAATCATTATAAAACATATTTTTTCTCTCTCTCCAGATTCCAATTTTACTAAAGACAAATCATGGTAGGATTGGTTTGCTTATTACAGTTGGCCTAATTATTTGTATGCAGTGCACCAATAATAATTTTTTTCCATAGGCTTTTAAGTTGGCTTTGATGGAACTTTGTTCCATAGGAGGATCCCAAATAAGACTTTTCAAAGCCAAGCCCATCCATGTATTTGTGCCATCAAATACCCATGTGTTAAGTGAATTTTCTCTCCTCTTGAGGTTCCAAGATAAACCTGGGGCTTCTGTGCCTGTCAGAAAGTAACATTCTTTACTTGCCACAGGTAAGAAACCCTGTACAGGGACTATGTACACAAAATATGAGGCCAGTTTTTCCAAAGGGCTTTTTTGGATTCATAAGCCAAGTTCAGTTCCTTAAATTAAAGCACATCATTCCTGACAAAACCTTGGTAAAATAACCTACTTCTACAATTGTTTCCTTACAGATGAAAACAGATTCTTATTGCACTTATGCAAATAACTTATTGCTATAAGTTAAGAATACTTGCAAATAGTTTTCAATTTCTGGAGAAATGAGGTAGAGAGAAACAAATATGCTCCAAACTCTGTTCATAGGAGTATACTAAATTATTAAAAGCTGTCAATCGCTCAAATAGTTTTAAGACTCTGAAAAACAAAACAAAGGATCAACAAACATTTTAAGCCAGAAGTCAAAAAGATTGGTTCAGTCCATGCAGTTAATTCCTATTCAACTTGATAGTCATGTACATTTTAGCTCTCCATGAGTCCTAAAAGTATTTTCTCTATTCTGACTTCACAATCTCCAGTTATTAGAAACCTGCATTTAAGAGTGCCTGTTAGAGTTTTTATAGCTGACTTTAAAACCAACTTCTAAAGAGAAACAAAACAAGACAATTGTCCATGGGTGAAAAACAAAATTTTAAGGCAGCCATAGTTAAAAGTCACAATTGACATGGAAATTTGTTGCGTCTGTAGCACATAATAATTTTAACATAGCAACTGTGATTATTACTGATAATTTACACTAAGTTATATCAGAATTACAGGAGTTTCCTATAATTTTGGAATACATACCAATAATATATTTATACAAACACAGCCCAAAGAAAACCAAATACCATTTCATATTTCACAAATGCTTTCTGTATAATTTTTATATCAAATAGGCCAAATTATGTCATTTTTGAACTTGAAGGAAGCTAATGTCTTAAAGGATGAATTAAGTTAGAAAAAAACATAATTTATAATTAGATTTTGGGAAATTTGCCCAATATAAAAAGTTTAAAACATTTCATATTACAAAGTAGAATTAAAGGTTATTGTAAAGACATTTATTTAACTAAAAGTGATAATTCAGGGATTTTAAAAAGTGAAAACCTTCATTCTTTGAGAGAGGTGACTTAATTTTCTGAACAAGAAGCTGTAATATAAACAGTATGAAGTGAATTACATTTGTTTTTCAAAATTATGTAAGCCATGTATAAAATTTAATCTTGGCTATGAACTGTCACTTCCATAAACCTTTTATAACCCTTATAACCTTTATTAAGGAATTGGCTAATGCTTCAAGAAGACCTTGTTAATCTGATGTAGGGGTCCATATACTAGTTTTGCTTCAGTGTGCCTTCGAAACTAATTATTAACTTACAGAAAAACTGAACTTATTTTATCTTTCAAAATCAGCTCTTACAATCTTACATACCCACCTTTTCCACAATAGTCCCTGGGCCTTGAAGAATTGAATAGCTTTACTTTGTTTACCCTGCCTCTCAGGAATGCAGTTTATTTTGATTAGCATCTTCTATGGGGCCTGAAGATGAAGCTTTAATTGCTGTCAGTGTCTAAGATTTAGCAGGACTTGGTGTCCTTTTTAGATCGAGGAGTTAAAGCCCTGTAACTCAATGTTACAAAGACTTTAAAAACACGTACAGGAAGATACATGGATGTAATAACCATAATTTAAAAAAATCTATTTTGTTTTCCTATGCAAACCAAAACTTAATAATTATATGACAACTTAATTATATTAAAGTTTTTGGGTTTTTTTAAATGCATGAATTCTCTTATTGTGACTTACACTTACTGTTTGTGATATGCTCAGACTTTCTAGTTTGTCCTGAATATCCCCCCTTTTAAAACAACCAGTTGCATGATTTTTGGACTAAATTTACCACAAAGATTCTTTCTTATATAAAATTATTTTGGTTTAAGTTTTTTTACCTCAAAAAAATATCTCTTTATTTTTATAACTTTCTTTACATCTTGTTTATTCCTGGTTCATTTTTACCTTGCTTTATACCTAACTCTTAAATAAGCTTTGAATTAGACAAAACTTGTTCACCTTTTTTTTTTTTTAAAAAAAAAAAAAAGGACACATTTCTTTTTAGCAATAATGTTTTTCTGGCAAATATTTACTGGCAAATATCAAAATAATGAAATGTCTGTTATTTAATTTAATATAACTATATATTCTAAATAATGAACCATTTGTCTACAAGTATTTATCCAATTACATTTGCCTAATTATTTTATTTTGTTTACCTAGATTATTTATGAAAACTGTGATAGTCATGTTTTAAAGTTATGAAACCACCGTTGAAAAATTATAACTGAGACAGTAAAAAGATTTGACCTGACTCCATTTTGCTTTTAACCTCCAAGCTGTTCTTGTTCATTCCCAAGCGTAGGCCAAACTAACTTTGGGAGGAACTTATAGTTTAGCTTTGAAACAAAGGCAATAACAGTCTCCTAACTGTCTGTGAACCAGATTGCCTAAAGCCACAGTATAAGAAGTTATGGTAATCTTACTAAATTCAAGATGCAGCTATTTTTCATTAAACCCATATCAATGTCTTATTTATTAAAAATTACCCTAGCAAATATCATTCTGATTTAAGCTGGATTTGCAGTTTTGTAACCCCTATGCAAAATTTTGACACCTTATAGAATTTGGCAGAAACTGCCCCATTGGATTTCACACTTGCACAGGCCCTGTGATGCCTTTGTTTTGGCCAATTTCTCCTATTGGCATGGCTGTATTTACCCAATATCTGTACCCCCATTGTATCTAGGAATTAAATAGCTTACTTTTCATTTTACAGGTTCGAAGACAGAAGGGCCTTGTCTCCCATGAAACCTAGGATTGTGGATTATTGGGTTAATGCTGAAATGAGTTAATACTCTGGGGGACTGTAGGAAAGGCATGATTGGTTTTTGAAATGTAAAGGACATGAGATTTGGATGGGCCAGGGGCAGAATAATATGGTTTGGCTCTGTGCCCCCACCCAAATATCATTTTGAGTTGCATTCCCTTAATTCCTATGTGTTGTGGGAGGGAACTGGTGGGAGATAATTTGAATCATGGGAGCTATTTTCCCCATATTGTTCATGGTATTGAATAAGCCTTATGAGATTTGATGGTTTCATCAGATTTGATGGGGGTTTCTGCTTTTGCATCTTTCTCATTTTCTCTTGCCACTTCCATGTAAGAAGTGCCTTTTACCTCTCGCCTTGATTCTGAGGACTCTCCAGTCATGAGGAACTGTTAAGTCCAATTAAACCTCTTTTCCTTTCCAGTCTCAGCTATGTCTTTATCAGCAGTGTGAAAGTGGAGTAATGCACTTTCTTTTCTTTTCTTTTCTTTTAGCCATTTTTCTCCCATTTCAGAGGCCTTGTTTCTTATAATTTATGGTTCCCCTTGGGATTTGACCAAGACGGAAACAATTAACAAACAGTTAAGCAAAATTAGCAATGATCACACAAATTATATGATTTATGTGTGCTCTAAGGGTAAGCAGATATTAACATCAGCTGATTGTTAAATGCTAACTTTAGTCGTTTAAAAGGAATTTGCAAGACAGAATCCCAAACCAGTTTCTTACCTAGTGGTGGATCTCAGGCTGTAGACTGCCCTCTATCATCCTAGTAGCATGAAAAAAAAAAAAAAACCTCATTATCTTTCCTGTTGAAATCGAGCTCAACTCCATAAAGGAGTTACCTGCCATCCATATCATGGAAGCAGAAGAATTTGCCTTCTTGTAAAACTCCAATAAAAGAGGAGTTGTACCACAAAATAAACTTTCAATCTTGACCAAATCTGGGGCAATCAGGGATTATCTGGATGGGGTGCTCTCAGACCTCAGCAAATTGTCCTATTGGTTTGAGCTCATGCTGGTACCAAGCACCTATAGGAGATTTTTCAAAGGCCAGAGGCATCTCCACTCAGAATCCCTCTGTGGTTACCAATAATGTAAACCCTGAAAATTTGAGACAGGTCTCAGTTAATTTAGGAAGTTTATTTTGCCAAGGTTGAGGACACACCCGTGACACAAACTCAGGAAGCCTTGATGACATGTGCCCAAGGTGGTCAGGGCACAGCTTGATTTTATATATTTTTAGGGAGACATTAGACATCAATCACTATATGTAGTAAGTACATTAGTTCAATCTAGAAAGGTGGAGGCAACTCAAAGCAAGGCTCCCTCACTGGTGGTTTCTGGGTCACAGGTAAGTGAGAGACAGATGGTTGTACTATTTTGAGTTTCTGATAAGTCTTTCCAAAAGAAGCAATCAGAATATTCATCTATCTCTGTGAGCAAAGGGATGACTTTGAAGAGAATGTGAGGTAGATTTGTCCTGAGCAGTTCACAGCTTGAAGGAGCCCAAGGAATTTTCCATTGACACACTGATGCCACCCTTCCCCTGGCAGCAGCTGCATGGTGTGGAGAGAGAATCTGTGCACTTGGTGGAGGGAAAGTACACGGACTGGGCAACTTTGCAATGAACCCAGTGCTGCCTTGTCACAGTGGAAAGCAAAACTGCTGAACTCAAATAGTGCCCACCTTGGAGGGTGCATTTGGACCAGCCCTAGCTAGAGGGGATGCACCTATTCCAGTGGCTGGAACTTGAGTTTTTTGGCAAGCCTTGCTGGTTCAAGCTCTCTGGGGTCCTAAGTGAACTTGAAAGAGTGTCTAGGAAACAAGGACTGCAATTCCGAGGCAAGTCCTGATGCTGGGCTAGACTTATAGCCTGTGGACTGGAGTGGTTCATGACCTAGTGAGATATCAACTTAGTGGGAGTTGGTGAGTACAAGGGAGTGCTTGCAACATCCCTTCCCCAACACCAGGCAGTGCAGCTCACAGCAATGAGAGTGACACTTTTCTTTTACTCGAGAAGAAAAAAGAGTAAAGACAGCTTTGTCTTGCATCTTGGATACCCATTCAGCCACAGTAGGATATGACAGCAGGCAGAGTCATAAGGCCCTCATTCCAGGCCCAAACTCCCAGACAGCATTTCTATACATACCCTGGGCCAAAAGGGAACCTGACTCATTGAAGGGAAGAATCCAGTGTTGGCAGGATTCATCACCTGCTGACTAATAAGCCCTTGGGACCTGAATAACCAGTAGTGATATCCAGATAGTATGTCCTGGGTCTTGGATGAGATTTTGATATGTACTGGTTTCAGGTACCAGCTCAACTACAGTGGAGTTGAGCACCAAGTGAGCTCTTGGGGTCCCTGAGTCCAGGCCTAGGCTCTTGGAGAGCATTTCTTGACTTGTCCTGGGCCAGAGGGGAGCCCACTGCCCTGAAGGGTGAGTCCTGGGCTGGCAGCAATTACCACAAGCTGACCAAAGAATCTTTGGGCCTTCAGTGAATATTGGAAGTAGCCTGAAAGGACACCCCATGGACTGCTGATGGTGGTAGCCATAGGGAGAGGCCCCTTTCCCTGTGGAAAAGGGAAGGAAGAAAAGAAAGGTCTTTGTCTTGTGGTTTGAGATCCAGCTTGGCTGCAGTAGAATAAAACACCAGGTAGATTTCTAAGATTTTTGACTCCAACCACTGGCTCCCACACAGCATCTCTGAACATCCTCATGGCCTGGGGAACTTGTCCTGAAAGGAAGGATGCGAACCTGGCTAGCTTCATCACTTTTTGATTGCAGAGTGCTAGGACCTTGAGCAAACATAGGTAATAGCCACATAGTGGTTACAGCAAGCCTTGGGCAAGACCCAGTGCTGTTCTGGCTTCAGGTATGATGCAGGGCAATTCCACTGTTGGTGACCACACTGGAACTTTAATCACACTAACCCTAACCCTAGCTCTAGGTGTCTTAACACCGGGAGAGAGAGAAAAATGACATTTGTTTGGGGGAAAATATAGGGAAGAGAATAAGAGTCTCTGCTGGGTCACCCAGAGAATTCTTCTAGATCTTATGCAAGATCACTTAGGTGGTACTTCTATGAGTCTGCAAGAACCACAGCATTACTGAGTTTGGAGCTCAAATTCCTTTGAATACCTGGAAAACTTTCCCAAGAAAGATGAACACAGTTTGTAAAGTCCAGATGGCAAATACTACAATAAACAGCTAACTCTTCAGTGTCTAGCCTGAAAATCATCCAGGAAAACATGGCATCACAAACAAGCATCAAAATCATGCAGGAAAATATGACATCTTCAAATGAATTAAATAAGACACCAGGGATCAATCCTGGAGAAACAGAGATATGTGACCCTTCAGACATATACCTGTGTCTGAACATAGTTGTCTTGAGGAAACACGAAAAAATTCAGATAACACAGAGAAGGAATTCAGAATTCTATCAGATAAAATTTAAAAAGATATTGAAATAATTAAAAAGAATCAAACAGAAATTCTAGAGTTGCAAAATGAAATTGACATACTGAAGAATGTATCTGAGTTTCTTAGTAGCAGAATTGATTGAGCAGAATAAAGAATAGTCAGTTTGAAGACAAACTATTTAAAAATACACAGAGGAAAAAAAAATTAAAAATAATTAAACAAACAAAAAAAATTAAACATGCCTACAAGAACTAGAAAATAGCCTCAAAAGGGCAAGTCTAAGAGCTATTGGCCTTAAAGAGGAAGTAGAGAAAAAAAGATAGGAGTATAAAGTTTATTCAAAGGGATAATATCAAATAACTTTCCAAATCTAGAGAAACATATTAATATTCAAGTACAAGAAGGTAATAGAACATTAAGAAGATTTAACACAAGGACTACTACCTCAAGGCGTTTAATAATCAAAATCCCAAATGTTAAGGATTAAAAAAGGGGGTCCTAAAAGCAGTTAGAGAAAAGAAACAAATAATATACAATCAAGCTCCAATACTTCTGGCAGGAGGCTTTTTAGTGGAAACCTTACAGGCCAGGTTTGGGGCCCAAAGATGAGCATGGGTTGTAAAGTCCAGATGGCAAACACTAAAATAAATACCAAACTCTTTGGTGTGGCATGATATGGTGGCTGAAGGAAGAAAACTTTTACCCTAGAATAGTATATCTGTCAAAAATATCTTTTAAGTGTGAAGGGGAAATAAAGACTTTCCCATACAAACAAAAGCTGAGAGATTTCATCAACACCATACCTGTCCTGTGATAAATAATAAAGGGAGTTCTTCAATCTAAAAGAAAGGAACATTAGTAAGCAATAAGAAATCATCCAAAGGCACAAAACTCACTGGTAATAGTAAGCACACAGAAAAACACAGAATATTGTAACAAGTAGAAAGACTAAACAATAAATCAAAAATAATAACTACAGCTTTTCAAGATATAGACAGTGCCATACGACATTTAAAAAACAAAAAGTTAAAAAGTGAGGAGACAAAGTGAAAATATAGAGTTTTTCTTTCATTTTTTTTCTGATGTGATTGGTATTAAGTTGTTATCAGTTTAAAATAATGGACTATAAGATAGTATTTTCAAGCTTCATGGTAAACTATGGTAATCAGTATTTGCAAACTTCATGGTAACCTGAGATAACCAAGGTAATCTAAAAATATACAATGGATATATATACACACACACACACACAAAACACAAGAAATTAAATCATGCTACCAGAGAAAGTCACTTTCACTAAAAGGAATAAAAGAAGGAAAGAAAGAAGGAAAGACCACAAAACAGCCAGCAAAGAAATAACAAGATGGCAAGCATAAGTCCTTATTTATCAATAATATTGAATGTAAATGGACTAAACCCTTGAATAAAAGACATAGAATGGCTAAATGAATTTAACAACAACAAAAACAACAAAAAACAAGACCCATTGATTTGTTCTGTTGCCTATAAGAAATACACATTACCTATAAATATACACATAGACAGAAAATAAAGGGATGGCATAAAAGCAGAGACATAGAGCAGTGGAACAGAATAGAAAATCCAGAAACAATGTATATATATATATACATTGGACGCATTTTCAACAAAGACACCAAGAACATACCTTGGGGAAAAGATGGTCTCTTCAATAAATGGTGCTGGGAAAACTATATATCCATATGCAGAAGAAGGAAACTAGACCCCTATCTCCGGCCATACACAAAAATCAAATCAAAATGCATTAGACACTTAAATGTAGGACCTCAAACAATGAAATCATTAAAAGAAAACATTGGTGAAACCATCCAGGATATTGTTTTCAACAATTTTATGAGTAGTACCCACAGGCATAGACAACCAAAACAAATATGAAAAAAATGGGATTACATCAAATTAAAAAGTTTCACAGTAAAGGAAGCAATCAACGAATAGAAGAGACAATCCATAGAATAGCAGTAATTATTTGCAAACTATATATCTGACGATATCTGACAAGGGATTAAAATCAGAATATATAAAGAGCTCAAACAACTCTATAAGAAAACATCTAATAATCCAATTTAAAAATGGGAAAATCATCTGAATAGACACTTCTCATAAAAAGACATAAAAATGGTAAATAGGCATATGAAAAGGTGTTTAACATTATTGATCATCAGAGAAATACAAATCAAAACTACGAGATATCATCTCACCCCAGTTAAAATGGCTTTTATCCAAAAGACAGGCAAAACAAATACTGGTGAGGATGTGAAGAAAACTTTGTACACTGTTGGTGGAAATGTAAATTAGTAAAACTGCTATGTAGAACAGTTCAGAGAAAACTAAACACATAGCTACAGTAGGATCTAGCAATCTCACTGCTAGGATCTGGCAATCTCACTGCTAGGGATAAGCCCAAAAGAAAGATTAGGATATTGAAAAATTGAAAAGATTATTTTTCCTCTCATGTCTATTGTAGCACTATTCATAATAGCCAAGATTTGGAAGTGACCTAAATGTACATCAACAGATGAATGGATAAAGAAAATATGGCACATATACACAATGGAATATCATCCAGCCATAAAAAAGAATGAGATCCTGTCATTTGTACCAACATGGATGGAACTGGAAATAAGCCATGCATAGAAAGACAGACTTTACATGTTCTCACTTATTTGTGAGAACTAAAACTTTAAACAAATGAACTCATGGAGAGAGTAGAAGGATGGTTACCAGAGGCTGGAAAGGGTAGTGGAGAGTGAAGGTGATATCTGGCTCTGTTTCACCATCCAAATCTCATCTTGAATTGTAATCCCCCTGTATTGGAGGAGGGATCTCGTGGGAAGTGATTGGATCACAGGGATGGTTCCCCCATGCTGTTCTCATTACATACTGAGTTGTCACAAAATCTGATGCCTTATAAGAGGCTCTTCCTTCTTTGCGCTGCTCTTCTCTCTCCTGCTGCCTTATGAAGAAAGATGCGTTTGCTTCCTCTTCAGCCATGATGGTAAATTTTCTGAGGCCTCCCCAGCCATGTGGAACTGTGAGTCAAATCTCTTACTTTTATAAATTACCAAGTTTCAGGTATTTCTTTATAGCAGTGCAAAAACAGTCTAATTTGGGAGGTAGTAGAGATGGTTGATAGGTACAAAAAAATAGAAAGAATAAATAAGACCTAGTATTTTATGGTGCAACAGGGTGACTATAGTCAATAATAATTTCATTGTACATTTTAAAATAACCAAAAGGGTAAAATGGGGTTGTTTGTAACACAAAGAATAAATGCTTGAGAGGATGAGTACCCCATTTACCATGATGTGATTATTATCCATTGCATACCTGTATGAAAGTATCTCATATACCCCATAAATACATGCGCCTACTATGTATCCACAAAAGTTAAAAATTTAAAAAAACAAAGGAAATAAAATAGCACACTAGAAAATATTTACTTAACAACAACAGTAAAAAAGAAATAGAGAAAAGAGAAACGAAAAAGACATGAGATATTGAAATAGCAAAAAGGCAGGTTGTAAATCCTATTTTATCAATAGTTACATTAAATGTAACTAAATTAAATATTTTCAAATAAAAGACACAGATAATCAGCTTGCATTGAACAACAGAATCTAAATATATGCTGCCTATTAGAGATGTATATTAAATTCAAAGATACAAATAGGTTAAACCAAGCAAGAGCTGGAGTAGCTATATTAATTTCAGACAAAATAGACTTTAGGACAAAACGTGCTACTAGAGCCAATGAGGTATATTTGATAATAGTAAGAGTCAGTTCATCAGGAAGATATAGCAGTTTTAAGTATGTGCACCTACAACAAAGCCACAAAATATATAAAACATGAACTAATAGTATTAAAGGGAGAAATAGACAATTCAATATTAATAGTTGATGTTGTTAATATTGCACTATCAATAATTGATAGAATAACTAGAAAAAAGTATTTTTTTCTGTAGTAAATGTCTGAAGACCATGAAAAATAATTTCTTGAGGGTGAAAGAAAAAAAATCATGGCTACATGGCAGTGAGGCTAAGAGAGAAGTTGAATCAATTTTCCAAAACATATCTGTAGATCTTCAATATTATTTAAATATTATTTTAATGTTCTTTAATAGTTGTCAATTTTTGTATTACTATTTTAATAGCATCACATTTGACAATTTTTTGTCATTTTCTTGCCTTTAAAGTCAACAAGATAGTTAAAAGTACATTGTTGTGGCAGTGCCTTTTCCTCTGAGATAATTTTAAAATTCAAAACGATACATAAATAACAAGTTGCATGGAGAAAATATAAAGAAGAATGAAAATAAAAATGATGACCATTGTTCTATAAATATTGGCCAATTTGAATTACTCAGCAATACACCTTTTTGTAGTTAAATGCTTACATACACTATAGTTATTTTCTTAGAATAAATTCCTTTTAAAAAGTTATTATAGAAACAGTTATGCCCATTAAAAGTTTTTTATACACAAAGGCAAATTACACTCGCAGAAATAATGAATCAGTTATTATTCTTTTTGAAAAAATTGTATTACTCAAAAAGTTTCATTTTTCAATTAGCTTTCTGACTCTGCTTGTGCCTTCAACATTTTTATAATGATTTTCAGTTCCTTAATAAGGAAAGCATGCTTGATATTGTCATAAACATATTTAGCACATATAGAACCACACAGGCCCTGCTGACATGTCTTTATGTTTTGGAGAATCTCATAAGAACTTTAGGACTCACAGAACGAACCCCTCTAAGTCTGTTTGGACACATGCCACATACAGATTTTGGTGCTTTCCCAACCTTCTTGGTATGAAGGTAAACGACTCTATTACCAGGGACTCAGGACAGCCTTATTTTGTTAGTGGTTGTAGTATACAGAAGCCTAAGATAGTATATCAAATGAGGACCATTCTGAGTGCCTCTAGACAATAATCCTGGAAGAAGAAAAAGCATGAATTGGTTAATACTTTGTCATCAGAGTATAAGAATCTATTTCCTAATAAAAAGAATTTAGGATAGTCAGCTGAATGGATTATCCATTAGTTTATCTATTATGATATAGTTGGGCATTTCAGTCATTCATTTAATAAATGAATATTTGTTGACTGCCTGCTATGTGTCAAGATGGTACATACAATGATTTACAGAATAGACGGACTTTGTGAACTTTCACCTTTACACTACTCTACCAAATATTATGATGACTATCTACAAACATATTTCTTTTTGTACATTTGGACTGTTTTTGAAGAAGTCCCAAAAGTGGTGACATATTTTCTAACATCTGAAAGTGTAGAGTTCATGATGCCTGCAAACACTCTTCATTGGAAACTCTATGAATATTGAAAAGACTCCCAAAGACAAACCAGAGGATGACTTGCTTTGCTGGGACAGGAGTAAAGAAATCTGGTTTATGCTTACTTTGAAACAGTCTTCAAGAGATCAAAGTAAATGAAAGTTGATTTGATGTGTACATGTGAACTAGGATAGTCATAGACTTCCAGAGCTAGACAGACTTTAGAAATATTGACAAAAAGATGGGAACAGTAAACACTACCAGAGTGGGGAGAAAGGAGGAACTGTGGGTTGAAAAGCTGACTATGGGGTATTATGCTCACTACCTGGATGACCAGATCATCTGATTCCCTAATCTTCAGCATCATGAAATATACCAATGCAACAAAAGTACCTTTGAATCTAAACATACCTTTGAATCTAAAATAAAAGTTAAAATTATTTTTTAAAAAGAAACCTTTACATTCAATTTTTAAATTTTGCATTTTCACTGTTTTATGACTTTTTTTTTTTTTTGAGATGGAGTCTTGTTCTGTCTCCCAGGTTAGAGGGCAGTGATGCAATCTTGGCTCACTATAACCTCTGCCTCCTGGGTTCAAGCAATTCTCCTGCCTCAGCCTCTTGAGTAGCTGGGATTACAAGCATTTGCCACCATGTCCAGCTAATTTTTTCTGTTTTTAATAGAGATGGGGTTTCGCCATTTTGGCCAGGTTGGTCTCTCGAACTCCTGACCTCAAGTGATCCACTCCCTTCAGCCTCTCAAAGTGCTGGGATTATAGGCATGAGCCACCACACCTGGCCAAGACAAAAAAAATTAAATATGATCTATATAGTCTCATTGAAAATTTTGGAAATATAATGTAAATGGAAATATACATGGAATATACATATATGGAAATTTTGGAAATATAATATAAACAGCACCTAGAAGAACCTAAAATTTTCCTAATTTTTCACTATGCTATGTAACAAATATCAGCAGTCCAATAATTATTAATTTTGAAAGGTGTTTTATTATAAAATATGAAAACTATTATATAACTATGATACATACAATCTTAAAAGGTGTTTTTTTCTTTTATCCTGTCTAATCATTAACTGATAATAATAAATGAATACAATACTCATCAATAACCAGCTCTTCCAAATGAACATACTTTACATAAAATATATAATGACAAATCATTGTTAAGTCCTTGACATGTCTTCATATAAAGGAAATTTTCAATTTTATCCACTCATCTATCTGTTCTTTGCTACTAGCTATATTAGCTTACTGTGATTATGACTAGTTTCTTTAAGAAGTTTAGAAAACATGCTGCTTTTGTTAATCTTAGATCACTGTTTTTTAATTTTTTTCTGGGATATTTACTTTATGGTGTTCATTAAAGTTATCTCCAAGTTCTGGACAATGGTGTGATCGAACTCTTGCCCCCCTTATGGCTGTATGGTACTGTTACAAGATCTTTGTGGCATCAATTTTCTGGCCAGAAACCTCTGTGACCATGGGGCCTTTGCCCAATTTCTTGTCTTTCATTCTGGAAAAATGAGGTATGCAGGTAAGTGAAGGGTGAACAAGATGAAGATGAGCTTTACTGAGTGTTACAGCAGCTCAGAGGAGACCCGCAGTGGGTAACTCCTCTCCACAGGCTAGTCATCCATGAGTGTTCAGTTCTCAGCAGGGAGGAGGCTCAGGAGAGGCTTGCTCTTCTCTGGAACTGGACTCCAATGTTGGCAACTCTCAGTGAAGAGAAGGCCCTGAAGAGAGTGACTCCTCTATGCCCATAGGTCATCTCCGCACCTCTCAGCAGAGACAGCAGGTCTTCTCTGCATTTGGTCGTCCAGTCACCTTTCCACCGTCTTCATCCTCTGGCCATCCTCTGCTCTGCTCTGACTGAGCCTAAGGCTTTTATGGACCTCAGAGAAGGAGGAGGTGCATGCTGTTTGGTCTGTGGGCCTGAAAGAGGCACCACAAGTCCCCACTCCCGTCAGCAACCTGGTTCCCAGCCTTCAGGCTCTCCCTGGCCTAAAGGTGGGGTCTTATAGGACCCAACCCCTTCCACCCAGGCCTTTGCCTCCTGCTGCCATTCATGGCCCAGGTGCTCAGCTCCAACCCCGCTGGGAGATCAGAGTGGGCACTGGAGAGGAGAGAGGCCAGGCAGTGGGAACAGACACCCCAAAGTCAGCAGGGACGGTGGTGGGGAGCCTTCCTGGCCAGAGGATTTAGGCTACAGAGATGTGCAGGTCCTGCACCTGGGAGGACAGCAGCAGTTGCACCTGAGAAGCTCCCAGCCCTCCAAGTGAACAGGGAAGCTGCCGTCCACAGCCACAGTCTGGGCAGAACCTCAAATAATAGAAAAATGTGATGAGACAATAAGAATATTTGAAAAGGAAATTTATAAATCATGACAAAGAAATTGAAAGATTAATAAATCTATTAAAAAATAAAAGCCCTTTATACTACAGAGGACTTAAATAAACAGAATACTAATAACAAAAAATATAATCAAACATAGGTTGATAGATTGGAGTAAAACACATATATACATGCACACACGTGTGGTCCACTTTTGTTATATTTATTCCTAGAAACTTTTTTGTTTTAGTTGATATTATAAATCATTTATTTAAAAAAGAATGGTTACAGTTTTTACTAGAATATTGAAATGTAATTGGCTTATTTTTAAATCATCTTTATTGAAATGTAATTTACATATGATAAAAATACTCCTATTTTAAGTGTCAAGCTCTGTGAGTTTTGACAAATACACTCACCAATGTAACTATAACAAGATCCTGAGACCTTTAGAAATTAATCATCCTACCAGCTCTGGGTAACCACTTATCTGCTTTCTTCATTTTAAATACAATTGATCTTTTCTATCATTTTATGTAAACTGAGTTGAATCTGTAGATCAATTGGAAAAGAATGGACACTTTAACATTAAATCTTCTAATTCACAAAAATGGCATATCTTTCCATTTAGCTTCTTAACTTTCTTTTAGCAGTATTTTATAATTTTTAATGTGCAGGATTTGCACATCTTTTATTAAATAGGTTGTGAAGCATTTTATACTTTTGATGCTATATGATAATATAAATTAAATTTAAACATCAAATTGTTTTTTGCTAGTATAGAGAAATGCAACTGATTTTATGTTTTAGCCATGTATCCTATGATTTGCTAAATTCACTTAATGCTTCTCACTCCAGAACTCCCTATACAGGTATGTAAGCCTGCTTGATATTGTCCCACATGTCACCAAAACTCTGTCCATTAGTTTCCAGTCTTTTTTTTTTCCTTCTGTGCTTTAATTTGGATTCATTCTATTATTATGTCTGTACTGTATACTTTATTCTTTATCCCATTCTGTGAATTTTTTATTTCATTCATCCTGTCTTTCATCTCTAGACATTTCATTTGGTTCGTTTCTGTACTTTTCATTTCTCTCCTCATTGTTTCCTGGTTTCTTTTTAAATCCCTGAGCATATTTATTAAAGCTCTTTTAATTTCCTTGTATGCTAGTCTACCCTCTCTCACATTTCTTCATCTGTTTCTATCAATTGATGCCTCTTCTGATTATGCTATATAATTTTCTGCTTCTTTGCACATGTAGTAATTTTTTATTGTTTGCTAGACACCATGAGGTTACATCGTTGAGTCTTCTACAATTTGATGTCTTGCTTCAAAGAATGTTGTACTTTGTTCTAGTAGGCAGCTAACTCACTTGAAGATTAGTTTGATCCATTTAATTCCTGTTTTAAGCATTTTTATGGCATGCCTAGAGTTGTTTTCATTCCAAGCATACCTTGGCTTTTTTTTTACCGAGATATGACCTTTCTGGGGTTTCTACTGAATGCTTCATTGATGACTGAAGAAAGTGCACACTGGTTAGTCAGAGCTCAAATGTTTCTCTACCTTGTGAAAGATCTGAGAATTCTTTCGCAAGGTAGCTAGATTATGGGAGGGACTATGAGTTGTCCCACAAAATCAATTTTTCCCACTTGCTCAGGAAAAGACCATCAAATAATATTTGGGCACATGGTTATTTGGGCACAGTTCTTTGCCTGACTGCATTGAGTCTTACCCTATGCATATACAGCCTTGTACTCAGCAAACACTCAAAGGGTCTCAATGGATAGCTTTTTCTTGTACAAAATACTGTTTCAGTTTCCAGCTATCTCAGTTTTTTCTGACTTTTTTCAGCCTTCATATATTGACTATAAGTTTGTCTATTTCCATTGAACATACTCTTTCTAACAACATCTTAATATTTCTTAACATGAATGTTCCATTATTCATTTAGTTTAGTTACCAAAGATGAACTTTTAAGTCCTGTGTCAAAAATTATGCATGGACTTACTTCAGTCCATTTCACATAACCTGGAACGTGCTTACTAAATGACAGAGCCTTAAAAGTTATAGACTACTTTTCTCGGACTCCTTTACAGTTCAGGTTCCAAACAGGCTTAGCTTTCAATGAGCAGATATAATCATTTATTGGACATGCAATCTGGTACTTCTGCTGTTTCTGCTGGTGAGCTTGTTTACAGCAGTATTTGTTACTTATGAAACAGAAATTACTGAGCCTGATGCCTTGCTTCAGAATACCTCTCATTTCATGCCTAGGTTCAGAATAGTCTTATTTCTATAGACTCAGCATAAAGTTTTTTTTGTTTTGTTTTGTGTTTTTGTTTGTTTTTTTTTTGAGATGGAATCTTGATGTGTCACCAGGCTGGAGTGCAGTGGCACGATATCGGCTTACTGCAATCTCTGCCTCCCAGATTCAAGCGATTCTCCTACCCTAGCCTCCCAAGGAGCTGGGATTACAGGTACATGGCACCACACCCAGCTAATTTTTGTATTTTTAGTAGAGACAGGGTTTCACCATGTTGGCCAAGATGGTCTCAATCTCCTACCTCATGATCCGCCCTGCCTCAGGCTCCCAAAGTGCTAGGATTACAGACGTGAGCCACTGCACCTGGCCATAAAGATTGTTTTTAAAGCCCTTCCAACAATTTGTAAACACCTGATTTCTTGAACTAAATTATTTTTAGCCTAAACTAGCTAAGAGTAGTGTCTGTCATCTGTAACTAAACACAGTGCAAAGGAATTTTGAAACAGAAATTGAGGGCTGCATACAACAGAAGCCATATATTTTGCATTGGCTTAGCAATCAAGTGGAAGATGAATAGGACTCTCATTTTGCATTCTGAAACAATGATGAACTTTGTTATTTGATGATAAAAATTAATACAGTTTTTCCCTGTGGTGCCCTGAATAGAAAAGTAAGTACCAACAATGACTGTACCATTAGGGTAAATGGTGGAACAACACATAAGATCGAGGTGTGTTGATTGTCTTTTTCACTTTTAAACAAAATTCCACAATAATGTTCATGTAGACAGTCTAATACCAGCCAGCGAGAAGCTCTCTGCCTAGTTCTACAGGTAAATTGACTGAGATTACAGTAGTGTGATTCCTTGAAGAGTTGAGGCCAACTGTTTTAACCCTAACACTGAAGAAGTTATTAGTAAGTCTAAATCAGTCATTACAGCAAGAGATTGCAGTAACAGAAGCCATACCAGGAAGCCAAAAGCCTACCATCAGAGAGGACTTTATCATAGCTAAGGCCCCAGTGACACTGATGATTCTCATTTTCCTCTTTTCCAAATGAGAGATTTATTCTGTTAATCCCATTCCAGCTGCACCATGATAGGTTGGAAATGTTTGGGGCAGATTGTTTTCTTTTTATTTTAGCAATTGCCAGACCACAAGACCACACATAATCTAGAGACAACGCAGTGATCTCTGTGTGGGATTTTGGGGCTGTCTCACAAAAGGCATGACTGGGTTCTATGTGTTAGAAGAAGGGTATCGTTGAATATTGGGGTAGGCAAATGGCTAGCTTGTGGGAGTGACTATGACTTCTCCTGCAAAATCCATTTTTCCCACTTGCTCAGGAATAGACCTTCAAATATTCTTTGGGCACATAGTCTCCAAGAATAACAATTAAATCCTACAGTTTTCTTTCAATCTAGGTGTGGCCTTGTGCTGTGGATAGGTGCTGACCAATGGACTGTAAGTAAAGTGTTGTGAAGAACAATCTAATAAATGTTCTCAGAGGGAGAGGGCTTCTTTTCCCTTGTCTGCTAACTCATATATGGAGCAGATGACTGAAGCTGGGGCAGTTGTACTGGACCACAGGCAAACCCCACATATTGAGGGTGGCAGAGCAAAAAGACAGACAGACCTCTGAGGTTCATGGAGTTTTCATAACTGGAATTTACATGAAGGAGAAATAAACTGTATCATGTTTATAAGCCACTGTTATTCTGGGTTTTTCTGTCAATTATAGCTGAAACTACCCCTATCTTTAAATAGAGTTATTTTCCATATTTTTAATATTACCCAAAAACGTTTCAACAAAAAAGGTGTCTTTAAAAAAATGTATTTGTGTACATGTGATAAGCATTATATTTTAAGATATATTCCTATTTTTTAGGATAGATTCCTAGAAGTGAAAGTCTTGACTAAATGATGTGTTATTTTTATTTTGAAAGATACTTTCTAATTGCCTTGTAAAACTGCTTTATCAAGTTCCACAAAAACAGTATGAGAGGAATTGTTTTCCTGTATCTTCTATACAGGTTTTTGCTGATTTTTAAATTTATTACACTTGAATAGATAACCTTATGTACATATCTCTATTGTGAGTAAATCTAGGAATGCTTTTTTTCACACATCTTTTTTTGCCAACTGTTTTCTTCTGTCTTTTGACAAACTTTCTATAAATTGTTAGTTTTTCTTGCTGATTTATTTATATATTCTGGTATTAATTATTTTTAGTTGTATGCTTGGCGATTTTTTTTAAGACTGCTCGTTATTAGGCCGGGCACGGTGGCTCAAGCCTGTAATCCCAGCACTGTGGGAGGCCGAGGCGGCTGGATCACGAGGTCAAGAGATTGAGACTATCCTGGTCAACATGGTGAAACCCCGTCTCTACTAAAAATACAAAAAATTAGCTGGGCATGTTAGCGCGTGCCTGTAATCCCAGCGACTCAGGAGGCTGCGGCAGGAGAATTGCCTGAACCCGGGAGACGGAGGTTGCGGTAAGCCGAGATTGCGCCATTGCACTCCAGCCTGGGTAGCAAGAACGAAACTCCGTCTCAAAAAAAAAAAAAGACTGCTCGTTATTGTGTAACTTACTTATGATGGCTTTAACTAAAGAAGTGTTTATATTTTGGTATAAGTCCCAACATGTTCCTTTCTGGCTTCTGGATTTTGCTTCTTAGCCAAAAACCTCTAAAGGTTATGACATTATTTTTCTATATTTCTTCCAACATACTCTCTTGATTAAAATTTGTTTCACTTTTTAATGCATCTGGGATATATTTATGCAAGGTTTGAGTTAGAAGTCTAATATTTAATTCTTTTAAACCAATTTTCCCATTGTCATTTATTTAATAATACTTCTACATTTCACTGATTTGAAATGCAAGTTTTATTATGGTAAAATTCTTGAATAGGCAAAGATCTATTTCTTGGTCTCTGTGTTTTATTGATCATCTGTTTCTGTGCCAATCCCATCCTTTGTGAACTCCTACAATTTTGTAATGTATTTAGATACCTAGATGGCAAATCTTTTCCAAAAACATTTGGATATTCTCATTTACATACACTTCCAAATGAACTTTGAAACAAATTTTTATCTACCCAGCTGAAGAAAGATTTTTAAAATATGGTAGCCATTTCATAACTTTTAGAAGTCAATAAGTGCTTTTTAAAATGTGTATGTTAACTACGATATTAATATTTGAAAAAAATTATAGCTAGCCAATTGGAAAATATTTCAGAATAACAATGTTAAATAAATCCATATATTGTTGATATGTTTATACAAATGAAATTCCTATAACATCTACAGGTTGACAATCTATGAAAATAATTCCTCGAAATTTTTTAGTTTATTATTCCAAAGAAAAGCAAATCATCTTTCCTCCATAACTTAGCTGGATCCATATTTAGGCAAAGAATTAACACAACCTCAATTCTCTTTACTTTTCTGTTATTTTCTCTTTTTTCGAGATAAGGTCTTGCTCTGTTGCCCAGGCTAGAGTGCAATGATGCAATCATAGCTCACTACAGCCTCAGCCTCCTGAGCTCAAGTGATCCTCCTACCTGAGCCTTTCGAGTAGCTGGTGTGTGCCAACATACCTGGTTATTTTTTAAAATTTTTTGTAGAGATGCATGTCTCACTATGTTGCCCAGGCTGGTCTAGAACTCCTGGTTTCAAGTGATCCCCCCTCCTTAGCATGCCAAAGTGTGGGATCATAGGCATAAACTACTGTGCCTGGCCCCAGTTCTCTTTTCGATATGTCCAGATGTTTTAGTGCATATTGAATGAGATTAGAAAATGTCAATGTTCTCAGTTTCCTTTGGACTGATAAGAAACTGGCAGAAACTGAAATTTCTGGGTTTTTTTCTGATTTTTTTCAGTGAATATATTGGTATTGTAAAATAATAAGCTACTGATATTGTAATCTAATAGTTATTATGTGGACAGAAAGACTGTGACCTTAGATTCATGTTGCTGTACTAATAAGAGAGATGTGTAGAACTGTTAGTAAAATCAGTGAAATATAGGGTCTGATTATTCTTTGGCTATTATTACCTTTTTTATAGACACATGGCATCACTGTCTATCCAGCTCCCATTTCATAGGTTCTGCCTTTCACACTACTTGTTGTTTTTTTTTTTTTTCCCCTCAAATTTTAGCTACAAAGGCTCAGGATAGTTGAAATCCAAAATATATCTGAACTTTGCCACATGCTAGAGGAGAAGAAAATCACCTCTTATGACACTCAGGACTGAAAAGTTGGGCACAGACCAGCAATCCAAACAAATTCCTCCCTTATGGTGATTCTGCCTTGGGATCCTTGGTATAGTCTCCTGCCTGCAGACCTTAGTTGGAAAGAAATCAGTGCAACCCATAACAACATTGGGGATAGACATCATTTAATCCAAAAAAGCCCGAGAGCACAATGCTATTTTGACTCTTATTTTATAGATGAGAAGATAAAGCACAGAGAGATTGGGTAGTTTGACTAGCATCACACAGTGAGCAGATGGAAAGGAAGAACAGACTGTGATAGAAAGATGGGAAGGATCAGAAAGACAGTGTGCCTCAGGGTCTGCACTCCTAACCACCACTTTGTACTGCTTCCCAAAGGGACTGGGGAAAGAGACTGTTGAAGAAGATTCCACATGGAGGTAGAACTGCACACCAGGCTGTATTTCTCTCTCTCTCTCTCTCTTTTTTTTTTTTTTTTTTTTTTTTGAGACAGACTCTTGCTCTGTTGCCCAGACTGGAGTGCAGCGGCGCGATCTCGGCTCACTGCAACATTGAACTCCCAGGTTCAAGTGATTCTCCTGCCTCACCCTCCTGAGTACCTGGGATTACACATGCCTGCCACCATGCCCAGCTAATTTTTTTGTATTTTTAGTAGAGACAGGGTTTCATCAGGTTAGCCAGGCTGGTGACCTCAGGTAACCCACCTGCCTCGGCCTCCCAAAGTGCTGGGATTACAGGCGTGAGCCACTGCGCCCGGCCACAGGCTATATTTCTCTTTAGGAAGATGACCGTCTCACTAACTCCATCCAGTAAGGATATTATGTGAAGTAACTATAATATTTCAGAAGTGTTTCAGACTGTGTTATAAAGCATATATGTGTGAAAATTATAATATCTTATAAATCTTAAAATTGTATGTATCTATTTATACTAAGCCATCTTCCTGGAAGTGTACATTTCAAAAGAGCATTTACTCTTTATTTGCCTTTGAGTGTGTCAGTGAGTGCTAATCTGAACCATAAAGTTTGTCCAATTGCAACAAATACAACTGCTTTCTCTTTTACGAATGAATCTGTGACTTGATATACATATACCCTTAGGCAACTCCTGTAAAGCAGCAGCAGTAGATTATTTCAGAAAGATTCGGACAGGTGTATATGGGTACATAGGATATCAATATAGTTTCAATCGCCTTACTTTTATGGCCTAGAATTTTAATATGATTTTTAAAACAAATTATTATACAGAAATTCTTGCCAATAGATCCAACAAAAATACTTGAGCAGTGAGTCCAGCTAAGTCACTGCTTTACTTCACTTTACTTAATTAGAAAACAGTAGACAGTTGGTTTAGGGTGAAGAGTTATTTTCAGTTAAAGAAAAACTCATTAGTATGCTCGTCTTATGTAAATTCTCTAGAGATAAGATTGAGAACACGTTTTCTCTTATCGAGATCATGATATCCTTTTCCTAAATGAAGCATTTGTACCACAGTGAAATTTCCCCCCTTTTCCTTAGATACCTGTGGGAAAGAACTTCTAAATAATGCATTTCTTTTGGCTCAAAGACAAAATTGTGGGTAATCTGAATCTCTCATCAGTTTCACAAGTCTCTGTGGATCAGCTCTGTTTCCTCAGCAAATTTTCTTTTATCACAATGAAAATTTGGGCAAAAATGTGTTTATATTTTCCACCACTAAAATAATGTTATCTGAAGGGCCCACTCTGTGGTATTCAGGGTACTTTTTTTGTATTTTAGCACTAGCAGTTTAGGCCACAACGTGAATCAGGCTGTATACTATTTGGGCTGTTTTAGAGCTCATTCTAGGGCAGTCTGTTCAAATCAAGACCACACTATGGTTGGATCTTTCACAAAGTTCATAAAAAGCTCTCTTGGGGCAATATTTTAGTGTGGTTAAATACCAGCAACCATATTCCTTACCCAAGCTAGTGATCTCCAGGGACCTACATGATCCATTTTTGTGGTCCAGTAGCAAAGACCATCACTGACAGAAATATTTCGTATTTTGCATGTACTTGATTTATGCTCTCTCTTTTCTCTTTCACAAACTATTTTTCCTTGTTTTTTTCCTGGTCTTTTGCTTCATTCTGTTTCCTTCTCCCATAGTCAACATTCAATATTCTTTTAATATTTAAGTGTTCAATAATAGATCCCTGAAAGGAAATAACATTCTAAATGTTATTAAAACCCTTTGTAACTTCTGTTAATCTACCATGAATTCAGTATTCTATATGCCAGCCTGTGAGCAAATTTTTTAAGTGCCTTAAAAAGAAAGTAAATGACATAGTAAGGATACCAGAGAAAAGAAAAATTTAAGAATACTTTTAAACATTATATGCTAATGAGGAATTTTAGAGAAATATGGAATTCATAGGAAGGGAAAGAGAAAAACAACAATTATTGCTTGAGCCCAGGAGGCAGAGGCTGCAGTGAGCTGAGATCATGCCACTGCACCCCACCCTGGGCAACAGAGCAACAGCCTGTCTCAAACAAACAAATGAAACAAAACAAAACAGTGACGACAACAATAACAACAAAACCCCCAAAGCAATTATGAAACATCTTCTATGTGCCAGGTAAAAATTATATATTCCTTGTAAACCTGTATATGAGAAGCAGCTCACGTATCTTAAATAAAACAAATTTCAATAATGAAAACTCATTTATAAACATAAGCTAATTAAAGATCTACTAATTTTATGGTATTTTATTAGTGATAATGAAATACCACTTCAAGCATTAGTAAAGCGTCTCCTGTCAAAATAATAAAGACATCACTTCTGACGTTACACTTCTGATTAAATGTTAAGCCTACTGTTCCTTGTGAACACCTGAATGAGGCAACTGATGATCACAGTGTCTATACTAAGGTGCTTTATAGAAGAATAAATACATCCTAGGCCACCCTGGGTTTTTCTTCCCATTTCACTGGTCACTGACTCATCATTAACTTTGTTGATAGGTCTGGCGTCAACTGTAGATTTTGAGCTGCCCAGGGCTGAAGTCTAATAGCCTCTTTTCTCTTGAAACGACCTTATATACCAGTCATATGCTGATGAGCCTCAAAATGTCTATCTCTAGCCATTACTTTTTCTCTAAGCCCCCCGAGCCTCATATTTAACCACCTGGTTGACATCTCCATCTGGTTGAATAATTAACCACTTACAGATGAATTAACTTACAGATGAAACTAATTTCTTGATTCCCATACCCAAGGTCAGGGGGAAGCCCATTCCATTCTGAGTCTTCTTTGACTCAGTAAATGGTACCACTTTTTATCTGGTTTCCTAACCCCAAAACTAGAATGAGCCTTGGTTCCTTCTTTCCTCTTGTCCCTCGTATCTCATCCAGGAATTCTAAACTATTTTACCTCCAAAGCACCTATCATGGTCCTAGTCCAAGGCAGCATCATTTCTTTCATGGATTACTGCAATAGCTTCCAAGTTGGTTTCCCTGCTTCCTGCATCCCAACCATCTATTATTCACATAACAGCCAGTGGTCATTGTGAAATTCAAATCAAATGATATTGTTTCCTTGCCTAGAGTCTTTCAATGATTCTCACTGCATGTATATGAAAATTCAAAAGTCTCCCATGTCTTTTATTGCCTGGATGCCTACTTCTCCATCCTCTTTTTGTATTACCTACTCCTTCATTTCCCCAGTTGCTCCTTACACTTCCTTTCTGTCCCTGGAATAACCAGATTCTTTACCAGTTCATGAACTTAGTACTTGCTGTTACCCCTGTGTGGTGAGTTCTTCACACAGCTCCCCATGTGGCAGATGCTTACTCACACTAAGGTTTCATCTCAAATACTCAAAAGCACTTTCCTTGAAAATGAAGCTCAATTTCCGTTTCTCTACCCCTCTATGCTCCCTCCATCACATCAGTCTATTTATTTCCTCCGCAACTCTCCCCAGAATTTGTAATTATTTCTCCATTCATTCATTTGCATGCTTTTTGTTGCCTCCCCAAGAAAATGCAAGAGGAGGGACTTCATCTGCCTTGTCATGACAACATTTTCAGTGGCTAACACAATCCCTGATATATGTATGTAGATGCCCAGAAAGAATTTGCTAAATAAATCAATAAAACAGAGGAATTGTGAAAAATAAGAAGTGAATCATCAGGAATAATTGAGAGATTATTTGATCAAACACACTTAACTTCCTGATGAGACAAACCAGAGGAGAGTGGCTGGAATGGGTTCCTGACATTCAGTGCAGTGCTTTCCACTAAATAAATGGGTCAAAAACTTGGTCCTTGGACAGCTTTTCACTGGATTGTGCTGAAATGAAGAAAATAACAGCGATATGTACCTCCAACTATTCTTTTTTTTTTTTTTTTTTTTTTTTTTTTTGTACAGGAGTGAAATTCTTTTTACCCAGGCTGGAGAGCAATGGCGCGATCTCGGCTCACCGC